>NC_083388.1:12441166-12758333 GCF_031755915.1 Ziziphus jujuba
CATTTGCATTTTGGTCCTCCCAGAGGGTGTGTGCCTTTTGTCCTCATTTTTTATGGCAAATATTGACAGAAGATGTCATTTGATTTTTTGGCATACGTAGTGGGATATTGCTGCAGTTCAAAGTTGACTTGAGGGGCATATTATTGAAATTGAATGTGATTTTGCCCTAAAATTATTCAAAGTTCTCTCTCTCTCTCTCTGGTGAAACAAAAAATAAAAAAATAAAAAAAATAAAAAAAATAAAAAAAGAAAAAGGAAAAGAAAAAACTGATCATTTTTGGGTTCAAAAACTAATGCGTAAACGGTGTGTTTTGTATTTTTGTATTTTATAACTATATTTCTCTCAAAATAATTTCAAAAATTGGAAGAAAAATTGAAAAAATCAATTTCTTGCTTCGATAAATAGCATGACACCAATTTTTAACGGTATCTGTTAACATTTAACAAATTTGATAATCAAGGATATTATTTGTCAATTTTTTTTTTACAGCCATCTGTTAACATTTAACAAATTTGATAATCAAGGATATTATTTGTCAATTTTTTTTTTACAGCCTCCTAAGTAAAACTCGACGAAATTATAGGACACCAAAATGCATTTTGACCACTGATTCACAATCGTCTAAATGGTTACTGGCTGTTCTACTTCTTAAAAAAAAACGTTTTATTATCTTCCGGTTAAACTCAAGAACAATTAATGACACACTATTTACTACTATCCCGGTTAAACTCAGACAACAACCAATGGCAGAATATTTATATTATCCCATTAAAACGCATAATCTCCTGTTGACATAAAATGGTAAGTTTTCGTCATCCTAAATCTGTGCTCTTTGCTCTTAGATTAAAACGAAGTGTCGTAGCATTGATCGTTCATGGTTTTGAGTTAGAATTTAAACCAAACATGTAAATTCATCACTAAACTTGCAGAAGATTAACATAGACTACATAGGAACCAAAAATCCTGACATAGCATAAGGAAATATAAGACGCGCAACAGTAACACCTATCATTTTGATAGAAAACAAAAAATGGTTTTTTTCTAATTAATCTCAACAGAGCAGATAGCAAGAAAGAAATTTCCCAAAATAAAACACAGTACTCGATGACTATGGATTAGGAGAGAAGAAGATGAGGGGAGGAAGACCTGCTCACAAAATCGTCCTTTAATTTTAAGAGAAAACAAACATACTAAAAGTTTCAAAATGAGAGAGCTTTAAGATCTTGGCTTCTCCTTCTTCTCCTTGAAGAGAGCCAAAAGAGATACACCTGAAACCTTCACAACCTTGAACCTAACTCCAGGGATATCACCAACAGCATGTCCTTTACGACCAAAACCAGCAATCAGCACCTCATCCTGCACATGTCCAATTAAAATATAATCAAAATACACAAAATAGTTAAATAAATAAATAATTGAACAATAATTTGTCCTTGATCATGAAAAGCTAGAATTTGCATTAATTTTTCCCTAGTGTCTATACTCACATTCTCTTCAATGTAGTTCAAGCAACCATCATTTGGCACAAAGGCTGCAATCTTCTTTCCATTCTTAATAAGTTGAACTCGAGCACATTTTCTAATAGCAGAGTTTGGCTGCTTAGCTTCAATACCACTGTATGATTTAGCACCCAAATACCAGTTAGAACTTTTAAGCAAAACTAAATAATATAATGTTGAAAATAAAACAGAAACATAGATTTTTGCCTACATTTTCTCAAGAACGATGCCTTTTGCATGAGATGATCCAGCAAATGGCTTCTTCCACTCATTTCCAAGATGGGATTTCTTGTATGCCTTATCAGCCCACCTTTGCCTTCTACGGTGGGACTTCAATTTGCGACCAGCTCCCATACCACGTGTTTTCCTGTAGAAAGTCGTTAACAGGTAAAGTCACTAATTTTGAACAGAGTTCGAAGGGGCAACTGATAGAAAAAGATGCATAACGACCATATATCCTAAATCCACAAGAAATTGCATGTGAAACAAAAACTGCTTAAAAGGTGCTAAAATAGAACAAAAATGGCGCAATAACCTTCCTCAACAAAAGTATAAATAGTGACAATAATAAAAAACCATCATTTGTTTGCCATAGGCATAGTAATACTGAAGAAGATAGAAGAAGCAAATATGGAGCTTCTTAATGTTTCCCCCACCACTCTTGAAAATACCAGAATGACCATTTGATAACAAGTAAGGAAGTTAAAAGACCATACAACTAACAGGATGCAAAACATTAAAAATTTATGAACTTCTAGCTAGCAATTAGTTGATTTGGTAATGTTTTATAATTTTGGTTTTCTGCGCCTCTACATGAATAAGAAATTAATATTACAATAGTAATTTATAAGAGTAAAAGAAATATGTTTATCAAAACGAGTCAAATTTTATAAATAATTTGAAACGGCTTTCAGTTGAGTGTTTTTGTTCCTTTTTTACTTTTTTTTTTTTTTAATCATTAAGCTTTACCTAAGTGAGAATACCAAAATGCCAATCCCATACAACTACAATGAAAGTTTTAAAAAATCAAAAACAGAATCGTTTATCACACCAGCACTGAGCAATCCCAGTTCATTTAAGTATTAGGATGACGCAGATTCTTAATTGGTTGGTTCAGCAGTGAATATCAGCTTATATTTTCAGTCTATGACTCTACAAGGACAATTACATTGTACAACTAGAAACTACTCAGTTTTCTATATTTCCTATCCAGCTAATAATCTCATTTTCAAGTCACAAAGATCAAGATTCAAACCTTAGATTTAACTACCAGTTTAGTCTCTAGGGTTGTGGGAGTTATAAATATCAAACTATAAATTAAATAATTTAAGACCTCAAGAAACTGAGTTTAGCACAAAAGTGTTTCTACTTCAGCCAATTTCTCTATATGAAAAATCAGTATTAATATATACCCATCACAAGTTGTAACATATAAAAATCCCTCAAAATTAAATTTCCATCTTCAAACCTATATTAACGAAGATTAGTAGCTTTCTTCCTTTGAAAAAAAAATAAAATAAAATAAGGACCTTCCAGAAAAAATTTTTATACCCATCACAAGTTGTACAATATAAAAATCTGACATGAAATTTCCATCTTCAAACTGATATTTACAAAAGTACAGTAGCTTTCTTCCAGGAAAAATCGGGTCCGGGAAAATTTTTTCTCAGGAAACAAACTAGACTTGGAACAGAAATAAGACTTGTAACCGAGAACTTACCCCATTGTGACGGCTAGAGAAGAAACCCTTAGTTGGACCGCAACAGAGAGCTTTGTAACCGAAAGAAGGAAAACCAGCTCAGGCCGCCACCAGCAGAAAGAAACCCTAACGCTATAAATACGCTATTTTGGGAAGAGCTTATGCGGGCTTAATCATGAGGCCCTATTAATCTTGGCCCAAATGACCTTCTATTGTGCTTGGGCTGGGCTTTACTAAAATTAATACTCGGATCATCCACATTCCGTACCAGATTCTAAGGGCGGGTGTTCCAAGATTTTTTTTTAAAAATTTTTTTGGACGTTCAAAGATTGATATGAATTTTTATTTTTATTTTCTTATTTTTATTGTTATTTTATTTTTAATTTTTTATTTTTTGAAATGGGTCAATATTAAAATTTTAACCAAATAGATTATAAACTACGCATAACGCTTTGAATTTTCCTATTTCCAGAAATTTTTCTGTGCAGTTTAAGCCTCTAATTGATAAGGTTGACTCATACAATGATTTTGTTAAGAATTTTATTTTTTTGAAAAAAAATAATGTTTCATTCTTTTGTTCATAAGGGAAAAAAACAAAAAACTGGTCAATATATATATATATATATATATATATTAAATATTAAATATTTTAGAGGTCAAAATTATTGTTCGCTTGAAAATTTATTTAAATTGGAATCCTTTCATGTTAAATATAAGAAAAAAGCGGTGAATGAGTGTGCTATAGAATTTTACATGATTCATCATTTTTTTTTCTCTCTCTCAATTTTACATGACCATTTCAAAGTTAACAAGTTTTCTCTTTCTTATTCTTAAACAAGTCCTTGGAGGTTGATCTATGGTTTATGTTTCATTTTTCGTTTCATTTTCATTTGTTTCAAGAAATATATCGATCAATTCCACTTCTTTGTTTTTTTATTAATTCTTTTCCGATCGAGATGTGTGGATTCATGGATCTATAAGCCTACATAGATTCAGTTCATGGATTAACAAAAATGTGCAAAAGTTCTATTTGCCTCTGCCATTCTATGAGTCTCTTCCTTTTTGCATATAGCATCTCCACTCTGTTTGGTAGCATCTACTAATTCAAAACTTAATTTGAAAACCATATTTCAACCCAGATGTTTTCGGAATACCTCCAATAACCAATGAATGGCAAAAGCTTTTCCTTGTGTGGATCCTATTTCAATGGGCATTGGACGGGTCAATCCGCGTACATGTCCTACTTTTACTGCTATGTTGAGAGCTACTCCATGTAGTGCTTGATGTAAAACTGATCGTGGACTTGTTTTTGCCTTTTGTTGAATCTTTTTCATGGCTCGATAAATAATTTGATAAGCCAATGATATTTTCTGTGTTTCAAAATACGGTTAACCAATATGTTGACTAATTGATTATAATAAATTGGATCAGATTTTGCAATTTTTTCTTTTGCAGTACCTTGATGTGACATAAGTGTGAAAAGGGTTCAAGAATTAATTTTCTTTTTATGAGAGTGCCAGAATAATTTATTTTGGCTTTTTGACCCCATACTAATTCATTATGTATGAATGAGATTCTATTGATATAAAGCTAATTTAATAAACTTATTTTATTGGAGGGTCCCATCAGCGTGCATCTAGTAGGAATTGAATATTTGAATTTGCCAATTATGAGTTGGATGTTTAACCATTTAGCCATGGAAACTTAATAGGGATCCTCGTATGTGTTGAATAATTAAATTCGAATTCAAATGAAATTTTTAGGATAAATTAGTGCAATTTAGGAGGACTCAATGAAAGGACATCAATTTAAATCCTAGATTTTTAAATTGAGAGATATTAAGAATTTTTACTATTTTTTAGAATCATGGATCCAATTCGATTCAGTATTTGGTTCACTGCTTTAGGTAGCACTCAACTTAAATGGTTTTAATTTCAACTAATATGTAGTTGATACTCAAGGTCATGTAATTAGCACCTAGGTTGATACTAAATTTCGTAATACCTTGGTGGGTAAAAATAATGCCAATCATCCCTATGGGTATAGCACAGTGGTTATAACCGTTGCTTCCTTGGACAATGATATGAGTTAGAATCCCTTTATCCCAATGCTACATATAAAAATAAATAAATAATGACAATCATAAAACCTAAACAAATGAAATAAAAAAGGGAAAGGTAAGAAGAAAAAGGAGAAAAATACCATACTTCATAATGCAAGCACTTTCTTTAAAGAGGGCCAATTTAAGTAAGGGTTTAGATGGGTCAACTATTATGATTTTTAAGCTCGGCTTGCATATTTTTTGAAGTAATCAAACTCGACTTAACCTTGTCAAATTTTGAAATTTGTTGCTTAAGATTTGTTTGGCTTGTTTATAAAAAGTTTGAATTTAGTTCCACTTGGTTTGTTTTAAGAGAAACTTCTAAAAAAGTTAAATATTTAATTTGTTGATTTTCATCATTAAATTATTAAAACAATCCATTTGTTTTATTAAATTTATTTAATAAAATTATATATTTATTATATTATTTATATATTGTAAGCATTTTACATTTTTAAATTAATATCATAAGTATGTTACATGTAAATTAATAATATATTATATAAATATATATAAATATAAATCTGAGTTTTTCATGAGCTACTCATGAGCTAGTCAAGATTGACTCGTATATTATTTGAGCTTCAGTTTTTATCCAAGATTGGCTTATATTTTTTGCGAGCCAAGTTCAAGCAAGCTAAATCCGAGTTGATCAAGAGCCAATCTTGAATCGTTCCACTTTATTTATAGTCCTAAATTTAAGTAGCAAAAATTTTGTTTAAACCTTTTTAGTTATGTTATAACTATACTTATATAGCATGTATTTCGAAAATAATCATGAACCTTTTTTAAAATTTTGTATTTCATCTAAATATACTTATCTGTCAGTTTTTACCAGTTAAAGGTAGAAAAAAAAAAAGTTAAAATTTAACATTTTTTTATTAAATATTTGAATAATGTTATAAAAATACAATTATGGCTTTAAACTCTTAACTTAAATGGTAAAAATTTAATGATAATGTAAAAAAATAAATATAATTGAGTGGGTTTAAATGAAATTTTACCTTAAGGATATGAATTCTTAATAGGTTTCATAACTAGTAAGGTGGATTTTTTATTGCCAAAAAGGAAGAAAAAAAAAAAGGCGGATCTTTTTTTATACAAAAAAAACCTACTAAGGTGAATTTTTAACATAATCAATGTGAAAGGGGAGAGAAAATTCCTCTATTTATGAAGAAAAAAAATGAACTGGGTTGTTATACTTCCCACCATGAAGGCCCAAACCTACCTCAAAATGAAGACGACAAAATATATTACATCTTTCGATTTTTTTTTTTATATTTTAATATTGAGGGTGTGAATATTTGAATTAAGATATCATTGTCTATGAAAATAGTGGTTTTATTAAAAAATAACAAATACTTTTTTTTTTTCGAGTGATCAAGCTTGTTAAATTTTGAATTTCATTGCTAAAAATTGACTTGGCTCATTTATAAAAACCTTGAGTTTAATTCGATTCGGCTTGTTTAAGAATAAAAGTCTAAAATAATTGAACATTTAATTTATTAATTTTTTTGTCATTAAATTATTAATTGTTTTATTATATTAATTTCATAAATTAAATATTTATTATATTATTTAAATATTATAAGCATTTTACATTTTTAAAATAATGTTATAAGTATTTTACATGATTAAATTAATAATATAATATATAAATATGTATATAAATATAAATTCAAGCTACTTATGAACTATTTAAAATTGACTTGTATATTATTTGAGCTTCACTTTTTGTTCAAGATCGGCTCATATTTTTTGCGAGCCAATTTCGAGCAAGCTAAATTTGGACCATGATTTCATGTAAACCTCATTTGTTTATATTATAATTATACTTATATTCCATGTTTGTCGAAAATGATTATGAACCTCTTTTTAATTTTATTTATCCATCGAGATAGATCTATTTATTAATTTTTATTAGTTAAAAGCCAATAAAATTTAAAATTTAACATTTTATGATTGAATAATATTGTAAAAATATAATTATAATTTTAAACTCTTAAATTAGATGGTAAAAACTAATAAATGGGTCAAAATGATAATTAAAAAAATATAAAGTGAACAAAGTAGAGCGAAATTAAGAAGGTTTAAATAAAATTCTACTTTAAAGATATGAAATTCTTAATAGGTTCCGTACCTAATAAGGTGGACCCCTTTTTTTTTTTTTTTTTACAAAAAAGAATAGAAAAAAGATGGATCTTTTTTTTATTAAAAAAAAACTAATAAAGTGAATTTTTAACATAATCAATGTGGCAAGAAGAGAAAATTCCTCCATTTAGAGTAAAAATGTACTAGGTTGTTATACTAGGTTTTTTTTATTTTATTTTATTTTAATATTGAGGGTGTAAAAATCTGAATTAAAATTATTGTTGATGAAAATAATGGTTTTATTAAATGATAACAAATACTTTTTTTTTGTTTTTTGTTTTTAAAGTTACTAATATCAATTTCAAATTCACAAATACACAGCAGAGCAACCATGACTATGTTTGGTAGTGCTTTTTGAGCTTTAATAAGTTTGCTAAAAGAAGAAAAAAGTAAGGAAAAATAAAATTTCACCAAAAAAAGGGAAAAAAAACACATATTACATGATTGAATAAATAAATAAATAAATAAGAAGTGCTTTTTTATGTGTATAAAAAAAATATGCACTCCATGTGCTTGCAAGAGAAATATCAAAAAGTCGATTTTTTTTTTCCAAATAAATGCTGAATAATGAACCCAAAAAAAAAAATTTATAAAGTTATTTATAGTATTTTGATATTTTAATTGATGCATTGGGGTTTTTTTTTATTTTATTTTATTTTTTTATAAATAAAGGTGCTATGAAAAATAAATGTTTATAAAAAAAAGCCCTAACGAACACACACTAGGCAAAAGTAGGCATTTATAGCATCCGATATCCGTGGGCTAATTATTTTTCGTTAGACAACATTCGTTTTTCCCCTTATTATTTTTCCTTTTCTTCAACCCTACCTTAAGGCTACCATGTGGTTATTAATCCTCCTAGAGGAAGAATGTGGAAAAAGGATATAAATGCTACGCTAAATCATGGTATACGGTATCCTTTTTTTGGTGAAGATGGTACAGGGTATCTTACTACCTTATAGGATGGCAAGCTGCCTTTAAGTATCAACTCGATAACACTACTAGAAATATCAAGGATTGCTTGGTCTCTAAAGGCTAAACTTAGACATATGGTGTGGATTATTTTAAAGCTTCTACTCCAGTAGTCAAATTGAATTCTTTTCAAATTTTAATTTCTTTTGTTGTCAACTTTGGTAGGAAACTTCATCAACTTAATTTGGAACATGCATTTTTATATGGTGATCTTAGTAGGGAAGAATATATGGCGTAACCATACGGATTCGTTACTCAGAAGAGTTCAAGTAGTCTTCTAGAATTTTGGTGTCATAAATTTAGAAATGTCTTGACTACTTTTTCTTTTTACATATGTAATTCTAATGATTTTGTGTTTGATCTTGGGAGGAAGTCTAGTATTGCGATTCTTATTTTCTATAAGATGAAATTGTATTTTATGGAAGTGATTATACATGCATTGAGCAAGTAAAAACTCACCTTGAAAAGCATTTGCAGGCAAAAGAGCTTTGACTAATTATGTCCTGGAGATAAAAAAAAAAAAAACTGGTTTATTCGAAGAATTAGTTTTTGCTTTCACAAAGAGAGTATGTATCGGATTTATTAATCGAAATAAGAATGTTGTGAACAAAGCCGTAAGTACTCCTATGGAACAAAATGTAATGCTTATAGAAAATATAACTCAAAGTTTGATGAGAAGAAGAAGAAGAAGATATACAACTACTACTAGACTAGACATTGGTTTTTAGATCAGTGTAATTGGCCAGTTTATAGAATGCCTAAAACAAATTCATTGGGATGTAGCATGGAAAATTCTAGAGTAACTTAAAAAGGTACATTAGGTTTACCAGTTTTCTACAAAAAGGAATATTCAAAAGTTATTGTGATGTTGATTGGACATGTTCTACTAAAAATAGATGATCTATGATTGGATATTGCTTATTTGTAGGATTTGTCCATAAAAAGAGATTTTCAAGTGATTTTTATTTTTTATTTTTTATGTCAATTGGACATGTTATGCCATAGACCGACATGAATAACCAAGTATTGTAACTTTTTGTGGCCACATTTTTTTGGGTAAAAATTATATGTGGCAACTTACATCACATATGAACTTGTACGGATGAGAAATCTTCAATACGAACTTGTGCTTTGTCTTGATAAATTTATGGTTATGCACTATAACAATGAGATTGCAATACATGTTTGCATTGTTATGCAATATAACAATGATGTCAAGGGTCTAACTTTTCCAACACTCCCATGCGGCACTTAGCATCTCCCTTGCTAAGTAAGCTTTACTCACAAGCTATCACAATACGGAAGCTAAGAGTAAAAGAGTAGCAAGTAGGAGAGTTTGAGAGAATGTGGAGAATACTTGTATTGCTAGAATACTTGGATGTCTTACAAATGAGAGTCCAACCGTTTATATAGAGGGCTTGGCACACGTATTACAAAAATACAAGGTTCTAGATATATACATGTGTCACCTATCTAGTTAAGGTTCTAGATTATTCTAGGGTTATGTATAAGATATTTACATGGAGTATTCTAGAGAGATTCTAATCTACATTAGTCTAGGTTTCTCTTGAATCTTCTAGAATCTTTTAGGCTTTCTTGAATCTTTATGGAGAGTGTAGAAACTTCCGGTTAACCTCAAGGATTCCACTCATTTTGCACTGAATGTGACACTCTCCCACACCTAAACTCGCGACGCCCTCGTCGTGCCTTCTTCCTTGCTTGCCGAATGTGATCTTTGAGCTGCCGTTGTGTATCTTCGTGCTCCCCATTTACTTCACCATCCGACAGGTTTTTCCCCTTCACCAAGTATTTGGTGTAGTTAGGCACGCCTCTACGTTGAACGACTCGATCCGCAGGTGTGGCTTCCACATTCTTGTCGGGTGAAGTCACTATCACCATGGGTGCCCTTCTTGACTTACCTTTCTTTGGGGCTTCCTTGCCCCCTTTCCCTACAATGGGACGTGACCTCTCATAGGGTCCTATCACCCCCTCATGCATCTTGTGTGGTTAAGGTAGTGGTTTGAGTAAGTTCCCTTCCTTAGCCTCCACATGCTTTCTCTTGTTGTCTCCACAACTTGAGACCAACGCACACAAGCTACCTTGCTCAAACTCTTTTGGTACATCTTGCGCCTTAGAGGATGTCTTGGCATGGTTCAAGGCGTCCTCACTAGGCTCTTGGTCAGCAACTAGGTTGATTTGCTCCTCCTTCTCAACTTGTAGTGCCGACAAAACCTTAGTCTCCCGCTTGCTAGCTTGTTCCGTAGGCACCATGTACGTCATTCCCCCATCCATGATGCATAACATGTTCGCAAATGGGAGTGGGAAAGCCTTTACTTGGTTGAAGAATTCTATGCCAAGGACAACCTTGTAGTCATCCATGGACACAATCGATAGGTTCAATTGGCCATCCCAATCTCCGATGGTGGTTTTCACACCTCTAGCAACTCCTTGGAGCTGCTTTGCGTCTGAATTTACCGCCTTTACAGAGCCCCTTTCTTTTGTTGCCTTAATCCCAAGCCTTTGTGCCTCCTCCACCGATAGGAAATTATATGAGGCACCCGTGTCCACCAACACCTTGGTGAGCACCTCATTGAGTTTTGCCTCTACAAATATTAGGCCAACCTTCTTTGTCTCCTTAAGAGCAGCCTTAATAGCATTCAACAATTATAAGGAACCTATACTAGTTCCTTCCTCTTGCTTCTCCTCGTATTGGTTAGTCATGGCATTCAAAGCCTTCCTCTTCGGACAATCCCTAACCCAAGGCAGTCCATCACATAAGAAACAAGAGTTTTTGGGTTTGGAAACATCCTTACCTTCTTTAGATGCCTTCCACCTTGAACTTTGTGGCTTATGTGCACTTTCTTCCTTTTCATCCTCTTTGGACCTACTAGGTTCTTCCCCACCTTTTCCATGGTTGTCTTTCCATTCCTTTGGCTTTGGAGAGTCTCTTTGGTTGGAGTAGTCAATTAAGCCTTTGACATATGCAATGGCACTAGCCAAATCTTGTACTCCACGCCTCTTCAACTCCATCTTTGTCCAAGGTTATAGTCCATCCATGAAGTAGAAAAGGAAGTCTATGTCCGATAGGTCCGGGATCTCCAACGCCAAGTTGGTGAACTCCTTGATGTATTCCCGGATATGGCCCACTTGCTTGAGTCGTCAAAGGTGACTCCTTGCCTCATCTTCGGCATTCTCCGGATAAAATTGCTTTTTTAGATCCTTTTTAAAGTCATCAAAGGTATGGAAAGTGCACGTACCTCGCTCTATGTTGCTATACCTCCTTCTCCACCATAATATGGCCGTGTCGTTAAGGTAGAAGGTGGCAGTCCTAATCTTTGAAGCATCATCTACAATGCCCATCACTTCAAAGTATTGCTTCAAGCCCCAAAGGAAATTCTCGAGCTCCCTCGCATTCCTTGCCCCAGAGTAGGACTTGGGCTTTGGTACATCGATTTCTGGCCCCTCGCGATGGTGGTTGTCTCCGACGCCACCGCCCTCTTGCAAAGAGCCCAATCACCCTTCATTTCCTCCATTTGGGTGCAGATAGTATCCAATTCTCTCTCCAATATTGCACGAAGGTCTGCTACCTCCCCCATGCATTGGTCACGTGTTGAGCAGAGCTCCCTCCTTAAGGCATTGTCCAACCCGTTGAGTAACCCTCTCACGACTTGATTAATGGCAATGTCCTCCGACTATAGACCATCTAGGTGACTCTCCAGCGCCTCAAACCGTTCATGTACTCGAGTTGCATACTCCTCCAAGCGTAACTCTATGCTAGTCATCACATCCTTGGACTTGGACTTATGCCTCTGCCTCCCCGCGTTGGGGTTGCGTTGCTCTTCACGACCTCGCACATCGGTAGCTCCCTCCACATTGATGGTAACCTCCGAACTAGCCATCTTACCTACTTCTACGTTATGCCAATGGTATGCTTGAGTAGCAATTGGCTCTGATACTAACTGTCACGGACCTAACTTTTCCAACACTCCCGTGCGGCACTTAGCACCTCCCTTGCTAAGTAAGCCTTGCTCATAAGCTATCACAATGCGGAAGCTAAGAGTAAGAGAGTAGGAAGTAGGAGAGTTTAAGAGAATGTGGAGAATACTTGTATTGCTAGAATACTTGGATGTCTTACAAATGAGAGTCCAACCCTTTATATAGAAGGCTTGGCACGTATTACAAAAATATAAGGTTCTAGATATGTACACATGTCACCTATCTAGTTAAGGTTCTAGATTATTCTAGGGTTATGTGCAAGATATTTACATGGAGTATTCTAGAGAGATTTCAATCTACATTAGTCTAGATTTCTCTTGAATCTTCTAGAATCATCTGGGTTTTCTTGAATCTTCATGGAGAGTGTAGAAACTTCCAGTTAAACCTCAAAAATTCCACTCCTTTTGCACGAAACGTGACAATGAGCTTGCAATACATATTGCTAATAGTCTCATTTCATGAAACTACCAAACACATTGAAATAATTTAAGGTTTTTATAAAAAATAACCACTCTTCGATTCAATGGTTGAAATATAGCAATTTTTTTTAATTTTTTTTTTTAAATCTGACCAACTTTATTCCATTCAGACAAAAATGCCATTCATTTTTTATTTTTATTTTTTCTCTACTTTCCCTTGTTCCTTTTCAAAACATAATGTAGTTTTTTTTTTTTTTATAATTTTCCCTAAACTTTCCCTTTCCCTTTCGAAAAACACCATAACCTTGCCGCTTCGACCAAAATTCTTCTTTCGTTCACCGGCATTGTTCTCGGCCCATCATCGTCCCACCAAAAGCCACAGAGTTTTTTGCAGCTCTACGCCTTTTCCTGGGGCTCACCCTCCATCATCGTGGCTCTTCCTCAACACCACTTCTAACAACACTACTAATCCCATCAGCACCAGCAGCATCGACACCACCACCACCAACAACAACAATCATCTAAATCCTTCAGATTTTATTTTTTCCATACCAATAATTATAACGATTTTTTTTTTCTCAGGCCTATCAATTTTAATTTCATTTTTTTTATTATTATTTCTATGTGCGTGTGTATCTATCGGAAATTCTCTCATTATTATCTCAATTTGTTTTCTTCTTATAGGAATTTATATAGAGTCGATGGTCAGATAACCCCGTCGGTCACTTATTATATTCCTACTAATCTCCACGGGATTGGGGTTGTCGCTTGACAACATCCACTTGTCTTCTATTGGAGACTCCGCATTGTTGATGAAATTGATTGTGAGTTATAGCAACAGGACACTGAGTTTGATAGATTCCTCAAAGTTCATGTCTTGTTTTTCTACAATATAACGTGTAAGCCGTAGCATTTAGATTAGTTTCTGAATTAGGGTACATTTGCTACTTTCCATATTTTTCTAGAACTGGTTTTTTTTTATTGCAGAAGGATTTTAGTTGGTTTACTACAATAAGCTGATAATAATTTCCAATCACAGTTTTATACGGTATATGATTTGCTGGCATGTTTATGATAAGTTATTAACTACTGGTTTAGTTAATTGCTCCATGGTTTCAGTTTAAATAGGTTAAATTTCAAGGTTTTACTTATTGCCTCAAAGTTGAATATTCATATCTATAATGTAACATATTCGTAAGTTTGTTGTCAGCCTTGCTAACTGATTGATTTCATATTTTAACTCTAATATTATTTTAGATGTTAGAAAATTGATACGATGGCTTATGATGTGTGTATGTATATCTGGATTTCAATAAGTACGTTGCTAGTTGCCTATATTTGGCAATTGTCGCTGACTCTTTAATAGCTCTTTGTGTAAGTATATTAATTTTATAGAAACTTTTTTTTTGGTCATTGAAAGCATCATGAATGACAAGTGAGAATTTTTTATGTAGAAAAAGATGAGTCTTGTTGTCTAATTTTGAATCTGCTTTAGACCATTGGGACAACGATACCGTTTTCCTTTTATGACCGTTATAACTTTGTTTCAAAATAAGTTTAGTTAAATATTGCATTTTGTTTGGATTAAAGTGTTGCTGTTTCATTTGTTGAGAGTTAGTATGATTTTGTCAGAATATGTTGCTGCTAATGAAGCGTTTTGTCTCCCTAAGTGCTTCCTATAAGAATTAATTAATAGGACGGGGTGCAATTGAAAATAGAAGGAATATTGCCCCCACCTTGCCTAGTACTTTGTGCCATATGGGACAAAGTATTTGGGTTTTTTTTTTTTTTTTTTAATAACCACTCCTTGATTCAATAGTTGAAATATAGCAAAAAAATTGGAGTGTGAGTCTTGTTGTCTAATTTTGAATCTGCTTTCGAAATGATAATAGCATTACAAAGGTTGGGGAGTGATCAAAATTATAAACATGATCTCATAAAGGCATCAGAGAAGCTTGGTAAAGTGTTATGTGAGTCAAAGATTCATTTATTGGTTAATAGAATAGCACAAATTTGTATGTATATGTACTGTAGTAACATTTTAGGTACAGTGATTTTGTTCTTTTTTATTTTTATTCTCATTTTCTTTCTATGTTAATAAGGCTCAAAAGGAAGCAAACAGGGAAGAAAAACTGCTGATCAAACAATTAGAGAAAAACAAGAAGCTGAAAAAGAGAAAAGGAAATTGGAATGCAAGGTTTTACTACTATGTTTTTGTTACGTCATCATGTTCATAGATACATCTTAGCCTTTTGAATATAAAAATAATAATAAGTTTTGCTGTTCATTTAACAAAGATATTGATGAGTTTTAATGTAAAGATAATTAATTTACTTTCTTGCAAATGTAGCATTTTTTTTAGAATTCATTTTTGCACACGCCACTTAGGTCTACTTCAATTCCAGCATCTGAAAAATTTTCCGCTTGTCGAAAAAGAATTTCTCCAATTGGAAAGAAGTTTCTTTCTATCGAATTTTTTTTTCTCCTATTAGAAATAATTTCCTTCTATCAAAAATCAATTTCCTCCGGTTGAAAAATTATTTCCAATAGATGAATAAAAAAAATGAACATGAAAGTGGTAATAAAATATATTATGAACTCAATCAATAAAAGTCCAATAGATTTATTAGCCATAAAATCTTTCAATCTCTTACATTGATACAAGTATTACTAACATTTCTTTAAAA
This sequence comes from Ziziphus jujuba, assembly GCF_031755915.1. Lineage (NCBI taxonomy): Eukaryota > Viridiplantae > Streptophyta > Magnoliopsida > Rosales > Rhamnaceae > Ziziphus > Ziziphus jujuba. Next base: position 12,456,692 of record NC_083388.1, read on the forward strand.
TAGGGTATCATATAATATATATATATATATATTAAATTCAACTATTACTATATATATCTTAATGAAAATTAACCATTAAGATGAAGATGGATTTAACAATGGGGGTCGCATCATTGTCATTCTTCTATTTCTCACTTCTTGAAGAAAACATGTCACATTTTTATCATTGTATATTTCTGTAGGATTCAACTTTTTTGCACATTGTCTATATATCCATTTTAGCTTTAACAAATTTTCAATTCGGTCTGTCTTAATAGAATTGAAAACCTCATCCTCTAACTCTGATTTTGTGCATCTTTTGTCGACAGAAACCATTATATTTTTACCATTTTGATACTCTCAATGACCACCATCATTTCACTTCAATGTTCCACTAAAGAAAATCGCAATTACAATATCATCATATTCCATTTTACTATAAAATTAAATAAATACGTTAAAATAAATTGATAAATATATAAAAATATAAATAATACTAAATAAATATATTAACTGTCTCAAAAAAATTGATTATGTTTTTTTTCGACCAAAATAACATTTTTTTACTAGCGAAAACTGACAAACTAGCAGAAGTTCATCTTTTTCGCTAAGTTTCCTCCGTTGGTTTTCGCGATTTTTCAATTCTATATAATTTTTCTCTCATTTTCACATCATATATCATTTAAGTATCTTTAAACTCAAATATAACAGCTTATAAACTAATTTATTACATACCCATATAAAAAAAATCTTAAAAAATACAAAAGAAAGAAAATACAAGAATAGGTGTTTATTTGGACCATTTCGCACCAATGTTTTATGTAATAAGAAAAAAATAGAAAATTTTTATCTGAGTTTAGCTTCGACAGTGAGAAAATACAAAAAAAAAAAAAAAGAAAACAAATGTGATGTCAAGAAGAATGGGTTCACCGTGAGAAAGTATTTTTCAAAAGGAAGACAGGAATTTATTTGAAAAAGGAGAAAAAGAAAGGGTAAGAGAACAAATATTTTGTAATTTTCAATTCAATTAAAGAGCATTTTTTCCATAGTTGGTTATTTTATAAAAAATAAAATAAAATATTTCTATTTTTCAAGTTGTGATTTGCAAAGTGGCTATTTTTCTTAAAAAAATCCAATAATTAATTTATCACTTTAGACCTGTGCTCCGTTTTATTTCAATGGCCTAATGTGAAAATCTTTAATTAAAAAATAAAAAAGTAGATAAAAAAAATATACAAAAGAAAAAAAATGGTATATAGAACCGTTCCCATTGATATATATTATCATAATAATAATAATAATATAAAAATAATATAAAAATTAATATAAGGAAGAAGAAGATACCAATTTCCAGTTGCATAAAACTAAAAATCCTTAGATTTACAAAGCAAATTTTACATTCTTGAAAAAATACAAATGCGCAAAGAAGAATTTACAGAGACAAGCAAAACGACAGCACAATAGATGTTTTACTCCAACAAAATGACTCCCCGTCCCATTGGAAGCAGCAGTAAAGAAAGAAATATAAAACATAAGGAACAGGAGTAGAGGGAACAGTCTAAATTTTCGAAACAAGTCTCAAAATAGGAAGAGGATATGATAAATTTAACCATCATCCTGAACTACATTCTTATAGTTATATCACTAGAGTTCAAAAAGGCCGTACTCAATTTTCAAGTATGCAGAAGATTCATCCTTACAAGATTTATATTCAGTGGCAAAAGGGACAGACCAAAATGATCTTAGTATTACTGCCATTACATTTACTAATAGGAGCTTTTGAAGTGCCAACTTCTATTTCATACTAAATGACTTGGCTGTGCTCCATCTGCATCGAGGAGGAAGCAAAAAAGGAAAAGAACGTGATTAGAAAACGAGAAAGAAAATAAACAAATAAATAAAGTACGCATGACTTGAACAATAAAGGTAAAAATTTAATTTACCTGCAGCAAGGCTTTTCTATTTCTGTGGCTTCTTCCACAGCACCCCTATCTTCTTTAGCATGTTGCCATTTTTCTTCTTCAGTAAATCATCATCGATATCTTCTGAGTAAGGTGAACTTATTTTACCAGTTACGGGATCATAGTTGCTGTCCAACGACCCAGTTCTTTCCATGACTTTCCCATTATTTCCGGCTGAAAGCATTGCTGCAGCTGCCTCTGCAGCCTTTCTCCACTGGTCAGACTGCACTTTCAGCCTTCTCAATTCGGTCTCCATTTCTGCATTTGCTGCTTGTGCTGCCTCCAGCTGCTCAGCCACCCTCGCTGCCCTCTTGTTGCTCTTGTCTGCTTCCTCCATCACAACTTCAACTCTCCTAAGAGCCTCTCTCTCTGCAGCCCTTGCTGCCTCTACTTCGGTAACCACCTCACTGATAACTCTACTCTTGTTTGTCTCGCTTTTGCTGATTTGCAGTTTCAGCATTCTATTCTCCTCTGATATATTCTGCACTTCTGTTTCCTTATCCATTAAATTGGCCCTCAACTCTGTAATATGCTCCTTTAGTTTCTTCAATTCCTTTTCCATTTCAGACTCTCTTTGGTTGGCTAGGTTCTTCTCAAGCTTCATATTCAAACCCTCGTTCTCTTCTATAATACCTTGCAATTCAGTTTCCTTATCCATTAGATTGGCCTTCAACTCTTCAATACCAGCTTTGGATTTCGTCAGCTCTGCCTCCAGCTCAGCCTCCCTTAGACTGGATCCAGATTTTACTTTCTCCATCAATTCATAAGCACTTCTTATCTGCACTGTGCTCCTAATCTGTTCTTCATGGTATCTGGTCTCAGCAGTTTCAAGAGCAGATTTTAATTGCACCACCTCAGACTTCAAGTTATTTAGCTCTACCTCAATTGAGCTTGATTCCCTAGTCTCTTGGTCACCAAATTCCTGTTCAAGATTAGGGTTAGTAGCAGGATTTTGTGTAAGCTTGCTGCCCGTGTTAATGGGGCCAGTGTCAAGCTTGCTGACAAGTCCTTCAAGTAAGCTTACACGTGCCCTCGACTGATCCAACTCTGAAGCAACAGAGTGGTAAGCTTCCACGGCTTTCTTTCCATCTAACCTGAGTGCATCTACTGTTTTCTTTGCAGTCTCCAGCTGCAGCAGGGTTTCAGCAACTAGTTCTTGAGCTTGAGCTTCGGATTCTTTACAATCCTTTAACTCGTTTTTTATATTCTCCATGAGAGAAAGAGTTTCTGTTAACTCTTCCTTCAATCTTTGAAGCTCTGCATTTGCTGATTCTGCATGCTTTGTCTTAGCAGCCTCAGATGCAGCTACCATTTCAAATTGAACCTTAAGCCACTGAATTTCATTGTTGGCAGATGCCAAGGCAGCTGAGTCAACTGAATGATGCTTCTGTACAGCCTCAAGTTCAGACTGCCATGCTCGATCGCGATCTTGTGAAATCTTCTGTAGCTCAATAACACGAGCTTCCTCAGAAGCAGAAAGCTCCACAAGCTGCTGCTGGGACTCTTCAAGCTTTGAAGACAAGGCCAACAACTGCTTCTTTGACTCCTCAGCATCTTGCTGAGCTTGCTTCTTCCATGCTTCAGAAGAACGCAGCTGGTCTCTTGCTTTCTTCAAATCTTCCTTAAGTTGAGAAATCTGAGATTCCAATTCAGATATTCTACTGGGGCGCTTTTTCTGGCAAAGGCATAAAGAAAGGTCTCAGAAATTTCATCAACCTTTGAAACCGTGTTACCATAAGATGCAAAGTTATATAAGACACTTGAACTTCCAAATTCTACAATGATGACACAGATTAAACAATGAAGAGAAAATGTACACCCATATATGGCCTCACATAAAGGATAAGGCAAAACAGCAGAGGCACAAATCTTTTTGATGGGCGTAGAAACATGCCCAGATTTAAGGATGTGCTGAAACTCGTGAGAAATGTAACCATCTTCAGAAAAGAAGAAAAAACTTCTTGCTTACCCAAACTCAATTTGAAAAGTTTTACAATATCAGCATGGTTGTATATCAGCTTATGATATATTAATAAGAAAACGAAAAGTCAGATAGTAAACTTTTTCTTTTGCACATGTAGAGAAAAAGAAAATGGAAATAACACTATGGAAAAAAAAAAAAAAAATTCTTATGCGGTTAAAAATAGTCTCTAGCTTTCTATTATTATTATTATTATTATTATTATTTTTTAAAAAAAAATCCGAAAAACAAAAGGTAAAAAGAAAACAAATAAATATCCTCTAAGACCAAACAAGTTCAGATTGCAATTATTATGTTGCCATTTGCCAGAGAACTTGGGAAATTTTCACATGGATAGTTACCTTAAGTTAATTACTATAGTTTGAATTTTTCACATATTACCTCAAGTTCGAGATTGTATAAAACCTAATACACACAAGTTTAACCCATTCACTAATAATATGCTCTAGAGTTCTGCTGAAATTTATCATAGAATAACCAAAGTCCATTTAAAACTACCTCAGGCACGGGGCTTCTAGGTGACTTGCGCTCTTTGACTTTGGGGCTTCTGTCTTTCGGTGTTCCAGTAGTTTGACTTGAAGAAGATGCAGTATCAGTTTCCAATGTAGTTGGCCTAAGTTGGCGTGCAACTCGAGGAGAGACCCTTGTAGGTGCTTCAGAGGAGCCACTTCTGGCAGAAAAATGAGCATAATTCCAATGAAGCTAATCAAATATTAAAGAATAACAAGATTCCAAAACAAATGAAAAAATTCCTTCAAGTTACAAGAGAAAATGCATGATAGATCTAATGTTTAGCCTTTGCTTGGCCGTTTACTGAAAAATTGTTTCCTGTTTGTAACCCTAAAATATTAAAACAATTGAGCAATTTTTTGCTTCTAAAACCAAAAACAAATTTTCACCATATGGCCAAACAAGGTCTTAAAAATTTTTAGAACTAAAGCCATTTGGTCTGTATGGAAACAAGAGCAAAAAAGGGGAATAGATAAACTAAAAAGAAGCAAATTAATATCCTGCATTTCTGCATTGTCAAAATGATATTGTTGGCGTAAGACTTGTGTTTTAGTTTCAAAGCATTATGGGTCCATAATTGCACATAAAAAGTTACACTGAAATCCCCTGATATCATGCACTAAAATTAAACCAAAATAATAATAATAATAATAAAAATAAAACAGAACATAGTTTCGAGTATTATGTATGTTCATGATGTTCTTCATATTCATACAAGTTAAAGCCTCATTAGTAATAATATTTGCATGCAGGAAATATACTGATATCGTCCCTTGTTCAATATAACTACAAGATAACTTATAACCAAATCAAAGAGCTAATAATTAATTAGAATGGAACGGCCCATAAACATACAAAAACAGCTTATTAAGCTCAATATATCCTTTCATGTTGTTCTAGGTAAGTTAGTAGGTCCCGCAACACCCGAAAGAGGCCCTCACATAGTAACAAGGCCGGGGGCTGACAAATTGAAACCTTTTATTTTCAGGCTGATAGAAAAAGATTACTAGTCAGATTCTTACCAGAAACAATGGGTCCTCAATTATGACTCGAAGCTGAAATTTGCATAAACTCATTGGTAACTGTGGTATGCCATATACAGGACATTTCATAGAAAGAAAAACCCAACACTTAACGTGAAGAATGAAGCTTAATAAATTTGAGATTTCAGCAGTAAGACTGTAAAATTAAAGAAATAATATCAGCAACTCTAGGCAAACACTAGGGCACTACCACGTGAAATTTTACGGTACTTTTTTTGTTGCACACTTCATATATAGCATAGATAGACAAGGGAAAAATGCAACAGCTTTTCCATTACCATTACATATTGCTAATAATGAGAAAGCAACCAAAACAAGCAGCATCTCTAGGAACCTCTCCGAGGTAAGAGAGAAAATATAGAAAGGCATTTGGAGTTACCTTGCTTTTGGGGTCTGCATAACTTTTAACTTGCTTTCTAGCACAAAACCGAAAATGAAGTTAAATTAAGCTTGACCACTTGAATGATCCCTGACCCACAAGGCCTGTAAAACTTCAGATAAAATCACGAGCTGAGACAAGGGAATCCAATGTGAATGTACAAAGAAATAAATGAGTTTCATGGAGGGCATGTGCTCCTTATCATCACATATGAAGCATAAAGGCAAAAGATATGCTTACCATAAATACCAAAGTCTATCAAATATTTAGAAAATAAAAAATAAATAAAAAAGAATTATCAAAAACCCATTCAATGCTTGCTTCTTGCTGCTATAGTTCTGCTGTTCTATGGTCAAGACCCATTATTGTCATCACAATGGGGCCTACAGCTACCCGTTCATTATTGAAACTACCCAAGTACCCTTAACCCACAAAAAAAATAAACGGCAATTACATTTCCAAACGAGGGGCATTTTCATGTAAAAAGGAAAAAAATTCCCCCCTCCAGTTTTGCCGTGAAATGAGGGAGCTACCCATGTAATTTAATATGGGGTTTGAAATTTAGAGGTCAAAAAGTGATCTTCTAAACCGCTCATAAACCTTTTGATTGTGCCCCCAGAAAGCCAGAAAACACTGTTAAACCCTATTGTTTATACTGGAAAATAACTACTCCAAAATGTTTACTTTTTTGCTGTAATTTCTCCCGTTAAAACAGACAGAAGCAGATCTGAAGAAAACGAAATAAAGAAAAAGAAAAAAGCGCTCCATAAACTCTGCAGAGAAAACAAGCAATGCAGATTAAGAAAAAAAAAAAAAAAAGTAAATAAAAAAATAAGAGAGGTGAAGAACCAGTCTCTCTTAGGAGAAAATATTTCAAAATAAAAAATAATAAAAGAATATTACACAAATCAACCCCTTTCTAGATTCGACTTGCTTTTTAAAAGTTCACAACAGACAAAAGCCTGCAATCTTCAAGCTCTCGGAAACGAAGACAGAGCTATTGCTATACCAGTTAGCTCGGCTTTTTTTTCTTTTTACTTTTTTTTTTCCCCCTCTCTTTTAACATTATATTAAATTTCTTACCCAAAAAGAACTTCAAAAGATACATCATTACGTTCGGAAAAGAGAAAACAACAAAAAATAAATAAAAAAATAAAAAATGAAACAGAATAAAATAAAATAAAAATTGCACCTCCCGTTTGCTTGCCAAGAAAACGAGAGAAAACAGAAGAAATGCGAAAAACCAATTTTGGGGACCGTACATCGTTAGTTACTGGCTATCACCTACCAGAAAGTAAAACCTGAAGAAATAACCTATACTGTAGCTTTTTTTCAATCTCCGTTTTCCCACATTTTCACAGCAACTAAACGAGGAGTGAGAAAAAATGACGAAACAAAAAAGGATAAAAAAAAAAAAAAAGAAAAAAGAAAAATCTCTGTTAACTAACCCAGTATATATTTTCTCGGAAAAACGAGGGGCAACCTTGGTGGGGAAAATGTAGGATTATATTCCTGAAGAATCCACAGAAACAGAAGCAGAAGCAGAAGAAGACATGGATTTGGGAGAGAGAAATGCAGCTTAAGCTCCTTCTTCTTCTTCTTCTCACAGTTCCCGAGGCTCTCTCTCTCTCTTTCTCTTTTTCTCTGTTCTTTTTGGACAGTGGGAGAGAGAGTATGGCGTAGAGACTCGATACGATACAAAACGGAGAGAGACAAAAGAGTACAGACTTGTCGTTTCACAAAAGGAATGAAATAAAAATAAACTCAATTTAAACTCTCATTTTACGTCCGAATTTCAATTTCATTAATTAATATTATCCCCTTTTATGTTTTCAAATTTCAACGTATTTTTTAATTCTAAAATGTGACTTTAAGCTTTTTTTCAAAACTAAATTACAGGGTTAATAATGTAATATAAACTTTTAGATAGAAAAAGAAAAAGAAGAAAGATTAATGTTGTGAAAGGATATATAATTTTTTTTTTGAAAGAAAAAATTAATAGAAATTTGTATTTAATTAATAAAAACAACATTTAGCTGAAAAGCTCCAATGATGAATCAACATTAGACATATTTTTCAATGTCAAGATAAGATAATCAATTTTATCAAAATTTAAAATGTTTTAGAAGTTACGGTGCAAGATTTAAAGTTAGAAATTAAATTAAATTAAATACAATTAATTTAGAGATCAACAAAATTGATTAAAAGAATCTCAGGTTTAATTAATAATGCACATTTTCCAAAACTAATTTATATATATATATATATATATTTATTGTTGATAATAGCCTTCTATCTTCGTTGGTTTTCAATATTAATTGTTGTTGATCAATTCGATTTATGTATAAGAACGGTTTTTTGTTTTTTGTTTTTTTTTTTTTTTTTTTTTGTTTTGCACAAATGTTTAAGACTTTGACTGCAAAAATATGTGAAATATAAAACAACTTTGCTTGCAAGTTCATACACGGACATTATTTTTATAACAACCTTATATTTTCTTGTTTTACATTTCTCCATTCTTAGGGAAACCAAAAAAAAAAAAAAAAAAAAAAAAATCCAAAGCGTCTTTCTTCATGTGAATAGTGGTTTCCCATATTTGGTGCAATTTTTCTTTGTTTTTTGGTACATCTGAAGCAAACCAACAACCAAAGAAAAAATAAAAGTAAAAACTTGCCAACCATTCTTAAAAGATCATTAATTACGCTATCTGATGTTCCTGTTGTCCCTGCCATGATCATGGCACTCCCTAACATGGTCCAATGTGTAACCCCACATTCCACAAAAGCAAATCTAAAATCCTAGTCCTTATTTTTGGATCAATTTCTCTAATCTCACTTATTTCCTCTGCTTTTTTTTTCTGTTTTTTTAAATAAAGAAAACTACATGTTTATCTTCTTTATGAACTTGTAATTTTTCTATTGAAGTGTTTTTGTTTTTTGGTATATATCTATATTTTGAAGGGAAAGTATCGTATAATGTTAAATTGTTAATGTTTTAATTTCTTTTGTTAGAGTTTGACAAAATTTGACTGACTGATATTCAAATTGATTATTAATATAAATTATATTAAAAAAAAGAAAAAGAAAAAGAACTCAAACATTTTGTTTCTTTTTTATCTATTTTGATAATAATAAAAAAAGAATTCTGATTTTTGACATGTGTTGGTTATATAAGCAATCAATTTGATTCTTACAAAGTTAATTCCATTCAATTTTAACCCAAAAAAAAAAAAAAGGCAATTTACGTTATGCAATCGAAAACAAGTTTAAGAAGAAAATTAAAATATGAAGGGAACTTGAGGGTAAAGTTGGCAATTTTTTCCACAGAAAAAGAAGTCTGTTTTTCTCTAATTATTTTACTTTCTTGTTCCATTTTTAAATCTTGTAATTGTATCTAGTAATTAATTGTTACCATCACATAACTCACAGAATTGTTATCAATGTTTTTATTAACAAAATTAACCAAAAAGGAAAGTAAGGAACATATTAACAAAGATTTCTTGTTGAAAGATTCTATCAGTTAAGCTTGTCTGCATTAGTACAATTGGTTATTGTGATTTTCAAAGACCTTGACATCATTATTAATTATTATTATGTCCATAAAAAAATCCTTTACAATGGCAGCAAGTATATATGTTGTATTACTATTTAGTACATCTAATTTATTAGTAAAATTGATGTTTTGTGCCAACCACTAATCATTCACCTTTAATCCTTAAGCTTAATTTAACATTTAGCTTTTCTATTGTAACTCAAAAATCAATAAAATAAATAAATTAAAACAAGTTGCAAGTTGCAAGTAGCTGAATGAAAATGGAAAGGAAATTAAATGTTCATGACAATAAGATACTTTTTAATTAAGTCTCACGCTATTCCTGGAGTAACTTGTACACAAGACCATCATCATCATATATCAGCTGTGAGTATCAAGCGAGCTCAATCTATCTTTCCACTTTCTTTTTGAGTAACATAAGACCCTGCAATTCAAAATTATTTTTTTCCCCGTCTTCCTAATTTGCTGGTCTGGGTATGGATCTAACATGTGAACATGTGGGTTCCTACAAATAGTTAAGCATAAATTAGAGATATGACATTTTTTTGGGTACCACCATGCACATTTTTTCTTTTTTAATATTGAAATGTAAATATTTATATTTGAAATCATTGGTTGAAAAAACAATAGATTACCATTTGGTTCTCCCTACAATGACACTGCCATGTACATTGTTTAGTGTTGAATTGTAAAATATTTAGATATATATATATATATATGTGTGTGTGTGTGTGTGTGTGTCTACTGACTTTAATGTGGATTTAAAGGAATAATATTGCACTGTTTTTAAACAAGAATAATTGTTTAGTTTCTTTTTTAAAACATATAGCATTGTATGCCTTTTAAAAGTTTTTATGCCAAGAAAAGAGAAAAGACTATGTGATTTAAATGATTAGTATGTTGGCATATATGGTCCTAGTTGTGGTAGGCATTGCTACTCCTTGAAGCATATATTGTCTGTTTGGAGCTAACGATGACTTTTTGCCCACCCGTCCACCACATTTGAACATTTAAGGGACGGAAAGCTTGAGTTGGTGCACTTCCAATGGATAAAGATTTCTGTTCTTTTTATTTTTTATTTTTTTTTATTTTTAAGGGGAACTTTCTAATTGATAAAGGGTTGTTCTACCGTGCACACCTCAATTTGAACTGAATAGGGTATAGGTCTTAAATTTTATTCTTTTTTTTTTTAAATTATTATTTTCTATTTTTTATTTTAGGTCAATACTCATTTCTTTTAATTTTTTATTGTACATTTTATAATAACTTAAATTATATCTATTTTTAAAAATATATAACCGAATAGGAAGCTGTTCTTTCCTTTTCCTAAAACTCTTTTAAGGTAGTTGTGTGTGTATATATATATACATTGAAAAAGATTTAGAATCACATCATTTGAAAAATGATCTATCTATTGTTAGCATAATTATACGTACATGTTGTTGAGTAATGTTTTTGTGTTTGGAAAATTTTTCTGTGTCAAAATATTATATTATAAGTGTTTCTGTCTCAGTTAGTATTAGAATGTGATGAACAAATTTCAATTAAGAATAATAAGTGACATATATAGCTTTTTTGTTTATTAGGTGATTAGATACATACTATTCCATACTTTTTGTTTTCCTATAAGTTTTATATTTTTATCTCGTTTTATGCTTGTGGTATTTTAATTTTAATTTAAAATGATTTTTACAAAATTTTTAGAAGTCAAAATATCTAATTTGACCGATGTTTGACTTATTAGTCAAACAATTTTGGTGTTATCTGAACAATCATTTACCATATGTCCAGGGGACAAGTGCATTTTATGCTGTTCAAATAATATTTCAGCTACATGCTTGATTCTCAGTGGTGGATATAGTGTTGTTCGAACAACTTTCTGGCATACATTAGTTTCATGTTGCTGAATCTAATGTTGTTCAAACAACATATAGATGTTGTTTAAACAATATCTAAAAACCTATCATTTATTAGTTTGAGTTTCAACCATTGTTTGAACAATTCTCCTATGTTATTCAAACAGTATCCCTATGTTTAATAAAACCCTAGCCATTTCTGGGGATTTGCAGAGGAAAGGATGTTTTCAAACACCACATTGTCAACCAAAGCAAGTTTTCACTGTATTTGAGTGTTTATGACCATATTGATTCGTTTCTAGCACTGTTTACAACAACAAAAATATGTCAAATATGATGATCGCTTTTTGATCTAATATAGCAAACATTTCAGAGCCCATTGTATATTAATTGAACATGACAGACCTGTGCTTATAAGATTATAACTAAGATGCTTCATATTTAATGCAGTCATATAAAATATATAAATAAGACAATAATGATTAAGATATATATAAAATCCATGTATCTCATGAGCTCTTATCTCTCTGATGGTTGATGAAGATCGATCACAAAAGAATATGAAGAACGATGCTGGTTTTAAGATCACAAGCTGATGTCTCAAATGGTAGTCCCTTAATTTTCGAATCCTTCATCGTTTTCCGGTGTCTTCCTCACAACGTGGTGATGTTAGCTCCTAATGTCTATCTTCATCGCCAGCATAGATCAGCTGCAATAATGCTCACCTCCACCGTGGGCTAAGTCTTAGCATAATAAAGGACTGTGTAAATCCTTTCATCTCTGCCACCACTCAAAATTGTGCAGCAGAGCCAAGGCTCTAATCTCGTTGTCACATGTAAATCCTAAAGGCACCCCCCAACAACTTTAGGTTTCAAAATTTGAATGCCAGAAATTAATTTTAGATTTTTTTTTTAAAAAAAAATTTGAGTATGAAACTTTATTATGATTATTATTCTTATTATTTTAATTTTCTTTTTATGTTAGAATTTTCTTTTGGGTAATGGCTTGCAAACTGCTTGAATAATATTGTTATATGATTTTTCTAGCTGAGCAATTTCATTCCTAGAGTCCTCTATATAATTGATTTTTTTTAATGTTTTATTTGATATATTAAATCAAGTTCATCCATATATGCTCTGTATATCCATATCACATTTTTTTGTAACCCTCTTCCTTTAAAGATATGGAAACTACTATGTTTTTAATCAAATACATCCATCTTGCATCTTTTGAAACTCCAAGATGCTACTCTTGCTTCAACTATGGGAGAAAAACAAGAAAGAGCCTTAAAACTTAGGAAAAAGAATTGGGTAATGACAATCTATCTACTTGATATAGATATAACTGGTTTCTCTTTATTAGAATTATAATAGTTCTCTTTATAGCATATTGTGCATTTTCTATCATCGCTAGCATATGCATGAGATTAATATTAGTTGACTGTTGCAAATGTTTTATATAATTTATCCAGTTTCTGCTTTTTGAGTGCTGTAGGCTACACCTGATTTGGGTACCCTGCTGCTTAGGCCCTTTCAAAGGAAGATTATTACATTGTTCTTGGTACTCTTTCTTTGTCTTTATAAAGGCATGTTATTGAGGAAAATAAAATGAGTGGTGGAGAACGGTGATAAAATAGGGAATGAGTTTAATTAGTCATATGGGATGCAAATATATTCATATTTTGTTCCTTTTTTTAATCTCAAGTTGTTTATGTATCTATAAGCATTAGGTTGTGTTATTTTAGACTTCAGAAGGTTACGGTATAGACACATTTAATTTAGTTTATTTTTTAAATTAAATCTGAATGCTATGAAAATATTCGATTTTTTTTTTTTTTTTTTTAAAAATTTTGTAGCACTATAAACGATATGCTTTTGTAAGAGAGTCGTTAATAATGGTCGCAAATACAATGAAATCACTGTCACGTGAGACATATATACGACAGTTTTGATTGAAAGCCCATCGTAAATATAATTTATATACGACGGGCTATGCCACTTGTATTCGGATAGTATAATTTACCATTTTCCATACCACAACAAGCTTTGCTCCATTATAAGAAACCCTTAGCATGACTCACAAAGCATGTCGTGTATTGGGGGTATTGTGATGTTGTGATATATTGATTTTATGTATCACGGATTGAGTCTCCTAAAGTTTTTGTGTGTTTTTCTATGGGATTTCTCATAGGTTTCTCAGTTTTTCACTTTCCCATTTATTGAGAAAAACCTTTAAGATTTTTCCACCTACAAAATACATTTTTTTTTTTTTTTCCAGATCTAAGTGTTGCTTTTTGAGATTTTGTGTAACAAAGCTTGGATAGTTGGACCCATGGAGGGAGGCCTTGAAGACAAAATTGCAGAGTCATCCTTATGAAGATTGTCAGTCATAAGTATACCAGTCATCCACTATCACGGTGGCCTTTTATAGATATCATTTTTCACCCTTATGATATGGTTGACTTACATTTGTAGTTTTTCCGTATAGATTTTCTACATAAAAGTTTGTATGCTAGATTTTTTATTTTTCTGTCATTTAAGTATTCGTAGTCTACTATTTTATATTATCTGCTGTAGGAGGACAAATTAATTATTTGTTTACTTTATCACTTTTTATTATTTGTTTGTGAAAGAACCAAGTCCTTGATTGCTAATATATATACATAAACTGTGAATTTTGGCGTGAGGATTCGAAGATATAATATGGAGTAGGCATGGATTCTTATAGGTTCCTTTTAATACAATTGCCAAAAAGAAGCACAGAAGTTTGAAATAGCCTATTCAACCCCTGTTTTAGCATTTTTCTAAATTTTTATATATTAAAAGCACAAAAGTTTAATCATTCCTATAAATAAAAATTTTAAATATGTAACAAAAATAAACAAAGAAGTCCATGTTGGGGATAATTGAATGGTAAATTCATTGTTTACTCAGATAATGATCTTGAGTATGAATCTCATGCCTCAATTATAAAAATAAAATAACAAGGAAGGAGAATATATTTTATGTTATGTTAAGATTTTAACAAAAACTAGACTCTATTTTTTGTCAAATATTTCGTGTTAAAATTCTTATTTATACACAAGAAAAATTGTTGTTGTTTGTAAGTATATGGATTATTAGCAAGTAATAAAAGTGATAAAAGTAGAGTTATCGTCTCACAAAGTGAATAATTAATTACTAAAGATAACTAAACCTTTATATTATTTGGATGTCAGTTAGTTTAGTAAAGTAGCAAAGATAAAACTAAAACATGTAATATATATATATATATATATATATATATATATATATATATATATATATATATGTATATACATATATTTTAAATGACAAATCAACGTAAAAGAGAGCTTTAGAAAGTTGTATTATAATTTCGCCAATTTTAATCCAATTTAACTAGGTTGCTAGAAATACTAATTTTGCATTTTCACGTTAACCATATTCAATTCTAATATTGTTAAAAACAGCAGTTCACATGAAATTGACCATAATTACATAAAAGTTACCAACTACGAGTCCTATGATGATAATCTAAATGCATATTCATTAAGATCAAGGGATATATTTACATTAATATACAATTACATGTTTAACATGGCATAAATTATGCAACTATAGGTTCAATGATGCAAAAAATATGGAATTCAATATAGTTTTATACTACGTCTCCTCTAGTTTCAGTTTAAAATAAAAATTAATTCATTGATAAAGTGATCAAGTTTATGAAAATATTAAGCACAATATTAAACTCTTAACAATTCAAAGCAAAATTAACATGATAGAAAAGGTTGATTCATAGTTCTAGAATATAAATTTAGTTCATAATAAATTTAAATAGAACAGTAGGCATCAATGAACCCATAAAAGATAATATTGAGAATTAAAGGGAAAAGGAAGAAGAATGATGAACACTTGTAGTTTGAAGAAAAGAGAAACAAACTTCCTTATTTCCAGTCTTGTACTTAAGCCGCCACTTTTTAGGACAGTTACACTAAGAAAGCTACCAATGATGAGAATTCGTTCGTATCCGTACAACCGACTACCCGCTGGGGTGGTGATTCTGTACAAATGAAGACGGGATCAATCACGAGAGCACAAGCTAAAAGATTCAAGGATAATTAGGTTAGTTTTATACAAGGTGTGATTTAAACTCAAGAGGGCATGACAATATCCGAAGATCCAAAGGCCGTGTTGTGCATCCAAGTTACGAATGTGGAAATGAATCGGACAAGTTGTTTTGGTGCATCTATGGATCTCGAACAGTAAGGAATTAATTTGTTGACTTATGAATGAGATTGAGCACTCCAAGAGACTATGAAATCATGTCAATGCAGAAGCAAGATGGACCAAACATCACATTTGTGCATAAGACTCCATTTGGCTGAAAATGCTTGTTTTGGCCCTGACTTTGACTTCTTTTGTTGATCAGGCAAGTTTGACTTATTCCAATCAAAGGTAACATATGTGAATCAATATTAATCCTATTTGGCATCCTACATGGCATATGGGAGCTGATTTGGAGCCTAAACTAGCTAGTAATTAGATAAAAATAACTTAGTTGTCAACTAGTCAACTAATTTTCTAATTTGAACATTTGATATTTGTTTTTAAGAAATAGTCTTTTTTTTTTTATTATTTGCTGGAAAAATTAACTTAGCAAAGTTGATATTTTATTATTTTAATTGTAAATTAATTAATTTCTAATTCAATATAAAGGAATTAATTAATCCAAATTAGATTAGGAAAGTGAGAATTTTGGCCACACCTTGTTGTTTCCTTATTGTTGGCCGAATTTTACCTAGCTAAATTAGGATTTTTGTTTGTGACTTTAGCCTATTTAAAGGCTTATTTTTCAATGGAATGGCAACTTAGATATTATTTAGAAATTTATTTGTGAGAAAGAATTCTATTTGTTCTCTTTGAACACCTAAAATACTTAATAGAAATTAAGTGCTTAGTTTGACTTATCAATAGGACATCCATAACCTTTTGTGGCATCTTCATCATATACTAAGATTTCTAATCATATATTGATTAAGGGTTAGGTGACCATTAGAACCTAAACTTAATTGTGATCCGGGTTAAAATAATACTGGTTTAGGAGCAAATCGACCTAGGTTCGTATTATTTGGTATTAGAGCCGAATTTTGTTCATGTTTAATCTATCTTATTTGCTTTATTTTTTTTGAGTTATTCTGCTATTTTAACATTAGGTGAAGGTTTTTTCCTATCTATGCATGTTCTGCATATAAAAAAAAAAAAAAAAACATAAAAGTTTCTTCATAGCCGAATTTGTTTCTTTGTTTTAACCAATTTTTTTTTTTCCTTCCTAGTTTGTTGGTTGTTTTGCATAATTGTTCTTAGTAATTTGGTTTATTGTTGATTTTTCTTTGCTATTTTGATCTAATTAGTTGCATTCATATATTCAAAAAAAAAAAGAAAAAGAAAAAAAAAAGAGAGACATTTGAAAGCATATTGCATTAAAATTCAAAAATTGTGCAATTTATTTTTGTTTAAAATGTGGATCGGGTTTGGTGAAATTTTGGCACTGGAATTGCAATTTTGGTGTTGTTTCTTGCTACTGGAGTTGGTGTTTATAATCTGTGAGTGTTTAAAAAAAAAAAAAAAAAGAAGAAAAGCTGAAGATTAAAAAAAAAAAAATTACTGCATAAAGGCCGATTTTGATAGATCATTATTGGGGATTGTTTGTTTTCCGGGAAATACAATTGTAGCTGCTGGATTGTTGATTATTTGGTTGTTAGATTTTGAATTTTGAGTGCTAAAATTGTTTGGATTAAAATTGGTTAAAAGAATTGAGACAAAGACTTAAATTACAAGAACTACAAGCAATAACTACTCCATATTTTGTCGAATTGTTTCTTGTTTGTTGTTTGAAATTTTTTTCCAGATTTTATCCTTGAATTATTGGTCGTATTATTCTAATTTATCACTTGCTAAATCTGAAAATTTTCCTTGTTAATTTTACCTTGCTTTTTTGATTAGTTAAGTTGAGATTAGGTTTTATTAATTCACTTGGTATTTGCTTGCTTTTTGTTGTTGTTTTATTGATAAGTTTAATTAAGGTATACTTATGATCTAGTTGCTATTTTGTGTGTGTTTTAATTAGAACTTTGGGATAATTCTTTGAGTGGAAAAAGGTAAGAGAGTGTGCGCTTAAAAGCGGGTTAAACGTCAAAACTAGTGTGCAAACACGAGTGTCGAGATCTTGTTTGAGTGAAACACATGAGGGAGTGATTTTGGTAAGGATTTTTGCATTAGTTTTGCTCACATGATAGATTCAAGAATGGGAAAAGGAGGTGATTCATTAAGAAATATTGAAGAGGAATCCATGGGATTCAAAGGAGATTCTAGAGCAATGGGAAATGGAGGTGAACCTACTGATATGATGGCGGTTTTGGAACAACTTCAAAGGATGAATGCTTGCTTTGATCACCTAGATCAAACAATGGACAGAATTAAGAATTCCCAAGGTGGGCCAAATCTAAGACAAGAACACCAAGGAGGTTGAGGTCGAGGTCAAGGAGGTCGTGGACGTTATAGGGAGGACTTCGAAGGAGGTAATGATGAGAATCCGCCCGTGCCCACACAACCGACAACTTACTGGGGTGCTGACTCGATACAGATGAAGATCAGGCCAATCACTAGAGCTCAAGCCAAGAGATTTAAGGATAACATGGCTGCCTTTATACAGAGAGTAATTAATTCTCAAAAGGCCTTGTTAATACCTGAAGATAGAAAGCCTGTTTTAAGCATTCAAGTGGTGGAGGCCGATACAAACCCGGGTAGCTGTTATAGTGCAAATATAGACTCCGGACAGCAAGAAATGGTTCCAACACTTTATGGATTCAATGAATATCTTTAAGAGGTCATGGA
This sequence comes from Ziziphus jujuba, assembly GCF_031755915.1. Lineage (NCBI taxonomy): Eukaryota > Viridiplantae > Streptophyta > Magnoliopsida > Rosales > Rhamnaceae > Ziziphus > Ziziphus jujuba. Next base: position 12,474,849 of record NC_083388.1, read on the forward strand.
AAAAGATAATGGTAGAACCAAAGGCAAATAAGAAGGGGTTGTGTGCATAGGGGGAAGACATGGCCAGTTTTGCTATATTGTTTGCTGACTTTACTATATTTTGCTGAGTTGGCATTTTTTCTTTGTTCCAATCAAGGGCAATGTTTGGGACTCAATGACCATTCTATTTGGCATCCTACAAGGCATATGGAAGCTAATTTGGAGCTTAAATTGGTCAAAGAATGGTAAAAGATAGCTTAGTTAAAAAGATAGTCAAATAGTTTCCTAATTTAATTTTGACTTTTTGTTTTACGAAATTAGTCTTCTATTTGGTTTCTATTTATTTATTTGCTGGAAAAATCAACTTAAGAAAGTTATTATTTTATTATTTTTATTGTAAATTAATTAATTCCTAGTTTAAAATAAAGTAATTAATTAATCAAAATTAGGTTAGGAAAGGAGAGAGAAAATTCGGCCAAGCTTGGTTTCCTTATCCTTTTGGTTGGTTTTGTCCTAGGTTTTTAGGGTTTTATTGTTTTGTAACTCTAGCCTATTTAAGGACTTATTTTTGAGGAAGAACACACCTTCAATATTATTCAGAAATTATTTTGTGAGATAGAATTCTTTTTGTTCTCTTTGAATATCTAAAATACTATTAAAGAGAATGTATTTTAGTTTTGACTTATCAATAAGGCATCCATAACCTATTGTGGCGGCCTCATTATAAGAAGGTTTCTAATTATAGATTGGGTAGGGGTTAAGGTTTTCCCATAAAAACTTGAACTTAATTGAGATTCGAGATAATATAAAACGAGTTTAGGCGCGAGTCGACTTAGGTTTGTATCAGGTAATTATGGAGATAATCTAGAGGAGGAGTTTGAAGGCATTTTTGCACTCCAATGAAGGAAAATCTGTGGGAGGCAAGTTAGGAAGGAAGATGATGACCTTGGAAATATTAAGGTCAATATTCTACCTTTTAGGGGAAAAAGTGATTTGGAGGCATACCTAGAGTAGGAGGAGCGTATGGAGATGATATTCAATTGTCATAACTACTTTGAGGCAAAAAATGTTAAATTGGTCGCTTTGCAATTTGGAAATTATGCACTCAGTGGTGGACTAATGAGCAAGGTACCTAAAGGAGAGTTGGTGATGAACCTATTACCACTTGGCAACAAATAAAAGGAGCCATGAGAAAGAGAATTATGTCGATTCACTACCATAGGTTGCTGTATCAAAGGCTACAATTATTATCACAAGGAAGTAGGATCGTGGAGGACTACTACAAAGAGATTGAGATATTCATGATGAGGTTAAGTATGAATAAGGATCGTGAGGCAATCATGGCAAGGTTTTTAGGTGGTTTGAATTGTGAGATAGCCAACCATGTGGAGTTACAACAATATGTAGAATTCAAGCATCTAGCCATCAAGGTTGAAAACCAATTCAAGAGGAGGGGTACAAGCTCATGGTTTGGAGGTGTTTCAAACAGTGGGAGGACTAATTCAAGTATTTGGAGAAGCAATCCTAACTAGAAGCAAGGAGATGAGAGTACTAATCACCTAAAGAGGGATGTTAAGGCCGAACCTGCACAAGCCACAAAGTTTGAAGGTAAATCTGATGAGAATATGCCCGTACCCATACAACCGACTACCCGCTAGGGTTTTGATCCTATACAGTTGAAGACCCGGGCAATTACTAGGGCACAAGATAAGAGATTTAAGGACAACCTAGCTGGCTTCATACAAGAAGTTATCAATTCTCAATAGGGCTTGTCAATACTCAAAGATTCAAAGCCTGTTTTAAGCATTCAAGTGGTGAAGGCTGATATGGACTTAGGTAGCTGTTATAGTGCATTTATGGACTCTAGGTAGCAAGGAATGGGTTCAACACTTCTTGAAATCAATTTATATCACTAAGATATCATGTAATTAAGTCAAGGTAGAAGCAAAAGCAACCAAAGAGACCATTTGTGCATGGAAGAGATTTTTGGCCGAATTTGTTGTATTTGCTGCTGACTTTGCTGTATTTTGGTGATTAAGCATTTTCTCTTTGTTCCAACCAAGATCAACGTATGGGATTCATAATTAATCCTATTTTTCTTCCTAGACGGCATATTGGAGCTGATTGGAGCCTTTACAAGCTAGAAATTGGTCAAAGTTAGTTTAGTTGTTAAACTAGTCAACTAGTTTCCTAATTTGAGTTTAATTTTTTGTTTTAGGAAACTATCTTTTATTTTGGTTTCTATTTGTTTATTTGCTGGAAAAATAAACTTAGGAAAGTTATAATTTTATTATTTTGATTGTAAATTAATTAATTCCTAATTCAAAATAAAGGAATTAATTAATATAAATTAGTTTAGGATAGGAAGGTGAAATTCGGCCAAGCATAGTTTCTTATTCTCTTTGGCAAGTTTACCCTAGACTTTTAGGATTTTATTTTGTTCATTCAAATCCCATTTAAAGGATTATTTTCAATGAGAAATCAGCTTACATATTATTCAAAAATTTATTTGTGAGAAAAAAATTCTCTTTGTTCTTTTTGAACACCTAAAACACCGTTAGAGAGTTAGTGTTTTAGTTTTGACTTATCAATAGGACATCCATCACCTATTGTGGTATCTTCAGCATATACCAAGGTTTCTAATCACAAGTTGATTAGAGGTTAAGGTGGCCATTAGAATCTGAATTTAATTGTGATCCAGTCTAATATAATACGGGTTTATGAGCAAGTCGACCTAGGTTTGTATCATTTGGTATCAGAGCCTGGTTTTGTTCAGGTTTGATCTATCTTATTTGTTTTATTTATTTTTGTGTTATTCTACAATTTTAGCATTAGGTTAGGATTTTTCTTAGTTCATACACGTTCTGCATAAAAAAAAAAAGTTCAAATCGTTTTTCCTAGTCACATTAGGTTTCCTTGTTTTACCGTATTTTGCTTCCTAGTTTATTGGTTTTTTTCATCATTGTTCTTGTTAATTTGGTTTGTTGTTAATTTTTCTTTGTTGTTTTAATATTAAATTATTTGTACTCATATATTAAAAAAAAAAAAGAGTTTTGAAAGCATATTGCATAAAAACCTAAAAATTATGCAATTTGTTGTTGGTGAAAGTTAGTCTCGGCTTTGGTGGAAATTTTGGTGTGGAATTGCAAATTTTAGTGTTGATTCTTGCTACTGGAGTTGTGTTTATATTCTATGAGTAGATAGAAAAAAAAAAGCAAGGAAAAGAAAAGCCAAATGCTGAATGAAAAAAAAAAAAAAAAAGCCCAGTTTTAGTTGAAGTTTGGAATTCAAATCTGTTTGTTGGAAATTTGTTGGAGTTGCTTGGTTATTGCCTATTTATTCAATATTTGGTTGTTGGTAAATTTAATTTTGAGTGCTCAGATTGTTTGGATTAAAATTGGTAAAGGATTTGATACAAAAACTTAAATTACAAGAACTACAACCAACAACTATTCCATATTTTGCTCTAATTGATTCTTGTTCGTTGTTTGAATCTCTTTCTATATTTTATCCTTAAATTTTTTGTTTCTTTATATTCTAGACCATTATTTATTGATTCCAAAATTTCATTGATATTTGACATTGTTTTGGATTAGTTAGGTCGAGACTAGATTTTGTCAATTCACTCGGTATTTTTTTGTTTTAATTGCTGTTTTTTTGATAAGTTAAATTAAGGCATACTTGTGATCTAGTTGCTGTTTATGTGTGTTTTGAATAGAACTTTGAGATAATTGTTTGAGTGGCAAAAGGCAAGAGAGTACGAGCTTAAAAGAGAGTTGAAAGCCAAAACTAGTGTGCAAACACGAGTGTCGAGACTTTGATTGAGTGAAACACGTGAAGAAGTGATTTTGGTAAGGATTTTTGCATTATTTATACTAACATGGAAGATTATAGAATGAGAAAAGGAGATGGCTTATTAAGAATTAATGAAGAGGAATCTGTAGGTTTAAGGGTGAATATTGAGTAACGGGAAGTGGAGGTGAACCTACAGACATGATGGCGATCTTAGAACAACTCCAAAGGATGAATGCTCGCTTTTACCACCTAGAACAAAAAATGGATAGATTTGAGAATTCACAAGGTGGGATGAATCCTATGGTGGATTTCAATGGAGGTCGAGGATGAGGACGAGGACGAGGACGAGGACGAGGAGGCCGTGGACGTCTTTGGGTAGGATTTGAGGAAGGTAATTTTGGAGACAATCTAGAGGAGGAGTTTGATGATATTTTTGCTTACCAAGGAAGGCCAGACTGTGGGAGACCAGCTAGAGAAGAAGGTTATGATCTTGGAAACATTAAGGTCAACATACCACCATTCATAGGAAAGAGTAATCCGGAAGCCTACCTAGAGTGGGAGGAGCGAATGGAGACTTGGAATCCGAAAGTGAGTAATCTGAGGGAGATGCCGAATTTATTCATGAAGAACATGAGGAATCTAAAACACTCAAGGCTTCAAGGGCTGAATTGAGCTTAGTGGCAAGAAGGGTTCTAGCCATGTACAAAGATGAGGATCAAATTCAAAGCGAGAACATCTTCCACTCGATGTGAAATTCAAAGTAATATATGTAGTATGATAGTTGATAATGGAAGTTGTGCTAATGTAATTAGTAATTTGATAGTTAATAAATTAGGATTAGTAACCATTAAACATCCAGAATCATATAAATTACAATGACTTAATGATAGTGGTGAGATGAAAGTAAACAAACAAGACAAAGTAAAATTCAGCATTGATAAATATGTGGATGTTGTATTTTGTGATGTTCTTCCCATGCATGCTGATCATATTTTATTGGGGAGGCCATGACAATTTGATAAGAATGACATACACTATGGAAGAGAGAATTCCATTATTTTTAAATTTAAGGGAAAAAAGGTTAATATGGAGCCATTAACTCCAAAGGGGGTATTCAGAGACCAATTACAAATGCAACAAATGAGGGAAGCCGAACGGCTTAAAGAGAAAGCAAGCATGGCACCCACGGTTTCACCATCCATCCAAGAGGGTAGGTCTGAGCTTGCTGTCCAAGGTAAGTCTTTTAAAACTCAAATTAAGTGGAAAGAGCAAGACAAACCCAAGAGTAAGAGAAATCAAGCGAAAGTCGAGAGTGGTGAGACAAAAGGGGAATCCGTGAGTGAGAGGGAAAGAGAAAGGAAAGAGAAGAAAAAGAATGATTTTTATCTTAGTCTTGGGAAGTTAAAAAAGAAATTTTGAGTGATATATCCTTGCTGGTCAGGATTTATAAAGATGTTTATTTCAATGATCAAGCTAACCCTGAAGAACTTGAATTACCAAGTTTTATCTCTTATCTTTTACAGGATTTTGAAAATGCCTTTTTGGAGGAGATACTTAATCGTTTACCATCTATCCAAGGGATTGAACATCAAATTGATTTTTTTCCGGGAGCTGCAATTCCTAATAAGCTTGCATATAGGAGTGACCCCGAGGAGATAAAGGAGCTACAAAGGCAGGTAGTAAGTTGCTTGACAAAGGTTATATTCATGAGAGCATGAATTCATGTGCTGTTCTTGCTTTGTTAGTACCTAAGAAAGATGGATCATGGTGCATGTGTATTGATTGTAAGGCTATTAATAATATAATTATTAAATATAGACATCCAATTCCTAAGTTAGATGATATGTTAGATAAATTACATGGTGCATGCATGTTTAATAAAATTAATCTTAGGAGTGGATATCATCAAATTAGGATGCAAGAGAGTGATGAATGGAAAACCGCATTTAAAACTAAATATGGTTTGTATGACTGGTTAGTAATGCCATTTGGTCTAACTAATGCACTGAGCACTTTCATGAGATTAATGAATCATATTTTTGGAAAATTTGTGGTTGTTTATTTTGATGATATTCTTGTATATAGTAGGCATTTAGATGAGCATGTAGAACATCTTAGGTTAGTTTTAGGAGTACTTAGGAAGGAAAGATTATTCACTAACCTTAAAAAGTATGATTTTTGTAAAGATTAATTGGTTTTTCTAGGATTTGTTGTAAGTACTACATGAATTAAAGTTGATCAATCCAAGGTGAAAACAATCCAAGAGTGGCCGAAACCTACATCTATTACCCAAGTGAGGAGCTTTCAAGGTTTGGCTAGTTTCTACCAATGATTTATCAAGGATTTTAGCACTATCATAGCACCTTTGATTGAAGTTGTAAAGATGAATGTTGGATTCAAATGGGAGAAGCACAAGAAAAATCTTTTAATTTATTAAAAGAAAAATTATCTAATGCACCTTTAGTAGTTTTGCCTAATTTTTCTAAAATTTTTGAAAATGAATGTGATGCTTTTGGTGTAGGTATTGGAGTTGTCTTTGTGTAAGAAGGAAGACCCATAACATACTTTAGTGAAGTACTCGATATACGATAAAGAGATGTATGTGTTGGTGAGGGCTTTGGAGACGTGGCAGCATTACTTAATGCCAAAGGAGTTTATAATTCATATGGATCATGAATCATTGAAGCACATAAAAGGTCAAGGGAAGCTTAACCGATGGTATGCTAAGTAGATTGAGTTCATTGAGACTTTTTCTTATGTCATTCGCTACAAGAAAGGTAAGAAAAATGTGGTTGCCGATGCATTATCCCAAAGGTATGTATTATTTTCTACCTTACATGCTAGATTGCTTGGATTTAAACAAATAAAAGAACTTTATGAGCATGATAGTGACTTTGAAGAAATAGTTAGGAACTACGCAAAACATGGTTTTGATAAATTTTATATTTTTTGAGGGATATTTGTTTAGGAAAAATCAACTTTGTGTGCCTAATTGTAGCATTAGAGAATTGTTAGTGAGGGAAGGTCATGGTGGTGGTTTTATGGGTCATTTTGGTGTCTTTAAAACTTTATCATCCTTACTATAAGAACATTTTTATTGGCCTAACATGAGGAGAGATGTGGAGAGAATATGTGAAAGATGCTTGAAATGCGGAAAATCCAAGTCCAAGTTGAAGCCACACGGTTTGTATCTCCCATTGCCAATTCCATCTATTCCTTGGGTGGATTTGTCCATGGATTTTGTTCTTAATTTATCTAGTTCTAGGACAGGTAAGGATTCAATTTTTATTGTTGTGGATAGTTTTTTTAAGATGGCACATTTTATTACATGTAATAAAACTGATGATGCATCTAATGTTGTTAATTTATTCTTTAAGGAAATTGTGAGGTTGCATGGTATACCTAGAGCTATTGTTTCGGATAGGGATGCTAAGTTGTTAAGTTATTTTTGGAAAGCTATGTGGGCTAAGTTAGGAACTAAACTTTTATTTTCAACTACTTGTTATCCATAAACTGATGGACAAACTGAAGTAGTAAAAGAACTTTGTCTGCATTGTTAAGGGCTTTAATTAGTATAAATTTAAGAACATGGAAGGAATGTTTGCCACATGTTGAATTTTCTTATAATAGATCTTTGCATTCAGTTACTAAATAGACACTATTTGAGATTGTTTATGTTTTTAATCATTTGACTCTATTAGATTTAACACCTTTATCTTTAAGTGAACGTGCTAATCTAGATGGAAAGAAAAAAGCTGATTTTATGAAGCAGATTCATGAAAAGACAAAGGCAAGCATTAAGAGGAAGACTAAGCAATTTGCAAAGAATTCTAATCAAGGCTAAATAAAGGTTGTTTTTTAACTTGGAGATTGTGTATGGTTGCATTGAAGAAAGGAGAGGTTTCCCAAACAAAGAAAGTCAAAACTTATGCCGCATGAGGAAGCTTCATTTATCGGGTGAGTATAATGTTAGTGCTACATTTAATGTTGCTGACTTATCTCCATTTGCTGCAGGTGATGATTTTGATTTGAGGGCAAATCCTTTTCAAGAGGAGAGGAATGATGAGAATCCACCAGTACCTGTACAACCGATTACCCACTGGGGTGCTGATCCTATATAGTTGAAGACTAAGCCAATCACTAGGGCATAGGCTAAGAGATTTAAGGACAACCTGGCTAGATTCATATAAGGAGTTATCAATTCTCAAAAGGGCTTGTCAATACCCAAAGATTCAATGTATGTTTTAAGCATTTAAGTGGTGAAGGTTGATATGGACCCGGATAGCTGTTTTAGTACAATTATAAACTCCGGGAAGCAAAGAATGGGTTCAACTCGTCTTGAAATCAATTGAAATCACTAAGATGTCATGGAATCAAGTCAAGGTAGAAGCAAAAGCAAGCAAGGAGACCATTTGTGCATGGAAGAGATTTTTGGCCAAATTTGCTGTATTTGCCGCTGGCTTTGCTGGATTTTGGTGATTAAGCATTTTCTCTTTGTTCCAATCAAGGTCAACATATGGGATTCAAAATTATTCCTATGGCATCCTAGATGGCATATTGGAGCATATTTGGAGCTTTTAAAAGCTGAAAATTGGTCAAAGTTAGCTTAGTTGTCAAACTAGTCAACTAGTGTCCTAATTTGAGTTTGAACTTTTATTTTAGAAAACTATCTTTTATTTTGGTTTTTATTTGTTTATTTGCTGGACAAATCAACTAAGGAAAGTTAGAATTTTATGATTTTGATTATAAATTAATTAATTCCTAATTCAAAATAAAGAAATTAATTAATACAAATTAGTTTAGGAAAGAAAGGTGAAATTCGGCCAAGCATAGTTTCCTATTCTCTTTGGCCGGTTTTACCCTAGACTTTTAGGATTTTATTTTGTTCATTTAAAACCTATTTAAAGGCTTATTTTCAATGAGAAATCAGCTTACATATTATTCAAAAATTTTTTTGTGAGGAAAGAATTCTTTTTGTTCTCTTCGAACACCTAAAACACCATTAAAGAGTGAGTGTTTTAGTTTTAACTTATCAATAGGACATCCATCACCGATTGTGGCATCTTATAATCGCAAGTTGATTAGGGGTTAAGGTGGCCATTAGAATCTAAACTTAATTGTGATTCGGGCTAATATAATACTACTTTAGGAGCAAGTCGACCTAAGTTCGTATCAAAATTTGATCCTAAACCTTCAAGAACTAGAGATATTGTCCGTTTTAAGTGTCAAAGACGAGGACATATTACCAACCAATGCCCAAATAGGAGAATTATGCATGCTGGTCATATTTTATTGGGTGGGCCATGACAATTACATAAAGATAATATATACTATGGTAGAGAGAATTCCATTGTATTTAAATTTAAGGGAAAGAAGATTAAGCTGGCACCATTAACTCCAAAGGAAGTATTTAGAGACCAACTTCAAATGCAACAAAGGAGGGAGGTCGAACAGCTCAAGGAAAAAGAAAGTATGGCACCCACGGCTTCACCATTTGTGAAGGAAAGTATGGTTGACTCATTCATCCAAGGTAAGTCTTGAAAAAATGAATTTGAGGGGAAAAAGAGAGATGAAACCGAGAGAGAGATAAAAATGGTGAGAAAGCCGAGAGTGAGGGAAAAATAGTGGTGGCTGAGAGAGGTAAAGAAAAAGAAAGGAAAGAGAAGAAAAAGAATTTTTTTTACCTTAGTTTAGGTGAGGTTAAAGAAGCAATTTTGAGTAATAAACCATTACTGGTCATAATTTATAAAGATGTTTATCTAAATGATCAAGCTAGCCTTGAAAAGATTGAATTACTAAATTCTATTTCTTCTCTTTTGCAGGGATTTAATGATGTCCTTCCGGAGGAAATTTCTAGTGGTTTACCACCTATTCGAGGGATTAAAAATCAAATTAACTTTATTCCTGGAGCTGCGATTCCTAATAGACCAGCATATAGAAGTAATATCGATGAGACGAAGGAGCTACAAAAGCAGATAAGTGAGTTGTTAGACAAGAGTTATATTCTTGAGAGCATGAGTATTTGTGCTGTCCCTGTTTTACTAGTACCTAAGAAAGATGGATTATGGTGCATGTGTGTAGATTGTAGGGCTATTAATAGTATAACTATTAAATATAGTGATGCGGATCCTCCTTTGCTCGCACAACCAACAACTCGCTGGGGTGCTGACCCGATACGAATGAAGATCAGGCCGATCACTAGGGCTCAATCTAAGAGTTTTAAGAAAAATCTTGCTGCCTTTATCCAGGGAGTAATTCATTCTTAAGAGGGCTTCTCTATACCTGAAGATCCAAGACTTGTTTTAAGCATACAAGTGGTGGAAGCCGATATGGAGCGGGGTAGAGGTTTTGGTGCATTTATGGAGTCCGGACAGCATGAAATGGATCCAGTGCTTCATGGATTCAATAAATATCACTAAGAGGTCATGGAAACAAGTCAAAGCAGAAGTAAAACCAACTTGTACAGAGTTGTACGGACAACTTCAAAATTTGGCCGAAAATTGCTATATTGCTTGTTGGCTTTTTCTTTTTCCTCCAAGCAATGGAAACGTGTGGGACTTCATGAACAGCATATTTGGAATCCTACAAAGTATATGGAAGCTGATTTGGAGCTTAAATGGATCAAAGTCAACTTACTCAAAAAGATAGTATTTTAGTTTCCTAATTTGATTTCTACTTTTTGTTTTAGGAAATTACCTTTACTATTTGGTTTTTATTTATTTATTTGCTGGGAAAATAAGTTTAGGAAAGTTATTAATTTATTATTTTTATTGTAAATTAATCAATTCCTTATTCAAAATAAAAGAATTAATTAATCAAAATTAGATTAGGAAAGGAGGAGACTTTCGGCCATATTAGGAATCTTTATTGCATGGCCAGTTTTACCTATTAGGGTTTATTTTGTTTTCTCTTAGCCTATAAAACGGCTTGTTTTTGAGGAAGAACACACCATTAATAATATTCAGAATTTATTTTGTGAGATCGAATTTTTCTTTGTTCTTTTGAACGCCTAAAACACCATTAGAGAGTGAGTGTTTTAGTTTGACTTATCAATAGGACTTCCATCACCTATTGTGGCGTCTTCATTATTTACCAAGGTTTCTAATCATAGATTGGTTAGGGGTCAAGGTGACCATTAGAACTTGAACATAATTGGATAATACGGGTTTAGGAGCAGGTTGTTCTAGGTTCGTATCATTTGGTATCAGAGTCAAATTTTGTTCAGGTTTGATCTATCTTTTTTTTGCTTTATTTGCTTTTGTGTTAATCAGAAATTTTAGCATTAGGTTAAGGTTGCTTCTATCATCGTAAACATTCTGCATATTAAAAAAAAAATTTCATTCCTAGTTGAATTAGGATTTCCTAGTTTTATCGTATTTTTGTTTCCTAGTTTGTTGGTTGTTTTTCATCATTGTTCTTGTTAATTCTGGTTTTTGCTAATTGTTCTTTACTATTTTAGTCTTAAATATTTGCATTCATATATTCAAAAAAAAGAAAAAAAAAAAAGAAAAGCCGAACAGATATATAAAAAAGAAAAGAGAAAAAAAACTGCACAATTTGTATTTTATTTGGGAGGTCATGGGTTTGGTCATTATTTGATGTTGGAATTGCAAATTTTGGTGTTGATTCTTGCTATTGTATTGTTTTATGATCTGTGATTGAAAAAAAAAAAAGGGGGAAGAAGAAAAGCCGAATAAAAAAAAAATTTTTTTCTTCCGTTTGTTGGAGTTTGATTGCTGGAAATTATTGGAGCTGCTGTTTTGTTGATTATATATTCAATATTTGGAGTTTCTGGAGAATTATTTTTGTTGCTGGATATTTGAATTTTGGGTGTTTAAATTATTTGGATTAAAATTAGTGGAAGGATTTGATACAAAGCTTGAATTACACGGATAACAACCAACACTATTCTATATTTTTGTTCGATTTGATTTTTTGTTCGTGTTTGAAATTCTTTTTCCCAAATTTTATTCTTGAATCTTTAATATTTTACCATCTGGTCCAGTTCTTGCTAATTCCAAAATTTTCCTTATTTTTTGGCTTTATTTTGCCTAGAAAGTCGAAAACTAGGTTATGTTAATTCATTCGGTATTACTTGCTTTTTGCTACTGTTTTGTTGATAAATTTAATTAAAACATACTTGTGATCTAATTACTGTTTTGTGGGTTTTTAATTAGAACTTTGAGATAGTTTATTAAGAGGAAAAAGACAAGAGAGTGTGAGCTCAAAAGAGGGTTAAAAGCCGAAATTAGTGTGCAAACACGAGTGTCGAGTTATTGTTTGAGTGAAACACGTGAGGGGGTGAATTTGGTGAGGTGTTATTTTATTTTTGTATTATTCATACTAACATGGCAGATTCAAGGGTGAGAAGAGGAGATCCACCTTTAACAATTAATGAAGAAGAGTCCGTAGGATTCCATGGTGGTTCCCGAGCTATGGGAAGTGGTGAGCAAATGGACATGAAGGCTATATTGGAGCAATTGCAGCGGATGAATGCCCAATTTGACAACATAGATCAAAGGATGGATAGGATAGAAACATCACAAGGAGGGCCAAATATAAGGTTAGATGCTCATGGAGGTCGAGATCGAGGAGGCCGAGGGCAACCAAGAGAGGAATTTTAGGGAAGTAACTTTGGAGATGACTTGGATGAGGGGTTTGATGAAATTTTTGAACCTCAAGAAAGGCTAATTTGTGGGAGACCAGCAAGGAATGAAGATGATGATCTAGGGAATATCAAGGTAAACATTCCACCTTTCATGGGAAAAAGTGATCCGGAGGCATATTTGGAATGGGAGGAGAGAATGGAGATGATTTTTTATTGTCATAATTATTCAGAGGTTAAGCAGGTGAAATTGGAAGCAATGGAATTTGGTCATTATGCACTTCAATGGTGGACCAATGAGCAAAGCATCCGAAGGAAAGTTGGTGATAACTTGATTACTACTTGGCGACAAATGAAAGGAGCAATGAGAAAGCGATTCGTACCATCACACTATCATAGGTTGTTGCATCAAATGCTTCAATCTTTATCTCAAGAAAGTTGGTCCATGGAGGATTGTTACAAGGAGATGGAGATGCTTATGATGAGATTAAGCATGAATGAAGATAGAGAAGCAACCATGCTAAGGTTTTTGGGTGGTTTGAATCATGATATAGCCAACCAAGTGGAGCTTCAACAATATGTAGAATTGGAGGAGATGCTTGGTTTCTAGGAGAGTGCTGGCTGCATACAAAGATGAGGATGAAATTCAAAGAGGTAAGATTTGTAGTATGATTATTGATAGTGGAAGTTGTACCAATGTAATTAGTAATCTTGTGGTAGATAAATTATGTTTGACAACAATTAAACATCCATAACCATATAGATTGCAATGACTTCATGATAATGGTGAGATGAAAGTGAATAAACAAGCCAAAGTAAAATTTAGCATAGATAAATATGAGGATGTTGTTTTATGTGATGTTGTGTCTATGCATGCCGGGCATGCACTATTAGGTAGACCATGGCAATTTGATAAAGAAGCTACTCATTATGGTTGAGAAAATTGTATTATTTTTAGATTTAAAGATAGGAAGGTCAAGCTAGATCCATTGACTCCGAAGGAAGTATATAGAGACCAATTGCAAATATAACAAAGGAGGGAAGCCGAGAAGCTCAAGGAGAAAGCTAGTATGGCACCTATGGCTTCACCATCCATCCAAGAAGGTAAGTCCAAGCTTGCTGTCCAAGGTAAGCATTTTAAAACAAAAATTGAATGGAAAAATCATGAGAAAGCCAAAAGTGGAGTGAGAAAAATAGAGAAAGCTGAGAGGCATGGTGAGAAACCCGAGAAAGCGGAAGAATGTGTAGTAGCCGAAAGAGAGAAAGGGAAAGAGAGAAAGGAAAAGAAAAATAAAAATTTTTATTTGAGTTTTGGTGATGTTAACAAAGCAATTTTGAAAAAGGAATAATTGTTGGATATAATTTATAAAGATTCTTATTTAAAGATATTTTTGTTGTATAGAACTTTATTTGCATTGTTGAGAGCTTTAATTAGTGGAAATTTAAAAATTTGGGAAAGATTGTTTGCTACTATTAAGTGTGATTTTTGCCAAAATGAGCTTGTATTATTAGTGTTTGACCCAGGAGATTTCTTTTGGTTGCATTTTAAAAAAGAGAGGTTTCCCAAGCAAAGAAAGTCCAAGCTTATGTTGCGTGGGGATGGTCCTTTTCAAGTATTGGAGCAGAATAATGAGAACGCCTACAAGCTTAATTTATCAGGTGAGTATAATGTTAGTGCTATATTTAATGTTGTTGATTTATCTACCTTTGGTATAGATGATGACTTTGATTTGAGGAAAAATCCTTTTCAAGAGGAGGGGAATGACGCAAATTTGCCCATGTTTGCACAACCAACAACCCACTGGGGTGCTGATCTGATACAGATGAAGACTGGACCGATCACTAAAGCTCAATCTAAGAGGTTTAAAGACAAACATGCTGCATTTATCTAGGGAGTAATTCATTCTCAAGAAGGCTTGTCCATACCCAAAGATTCAAGACTTATTTTGAGCATACAAATAGTGGAAGCCGATACGGACCCGGGTAGCGGTTTTAGTGCATTTATGGAGTTCGAGCAGCATGAAATGGATCCAATGCTTCATGGATTCAATAAATATCACTAAGAGGTCATGGAAACAAGTCAAATTATAAGTAAAACCAACAAGTCAAACAAGTCAAGATTGACCTTAGGAGTGCGTATCATCAAATTAGAATGAAAGAGGATGATGAATGGAAAACCGTGTTTAAAACTAAATATGGATTATATGAATGGTTAGTAATGCCTTTTGATTTAACTAATGCACCTAGCACTTTTATGAGGTTAATGAATCATGTCATACGTCCATTTATTAGAAAATTTGTGGTTGTATATTTTGATGATATTTTAGTGTATAGCCAAAATCTTGATATCATGTAGGACATCTTAGGCAAGTTTTAAATATTCTTAGGAAGGAAAGATTATTTGCTAACCTTAAGAAGTATGAACCTATTTTTCTATATTTGTTGTAAATGCTGCAGGAATTAAGGTTGACTAATCCAAGTTGAAAGCTATACAAGATTAGCCAAAACCTACTTCTATCACACAAGTAAGAAGTTTTCATGGTTTGAAGTTGGATGATGATGAGATTTGAATGATGTTGCTAGTTTAGGTGATAATCGATTAGTTTGAAGTTGACTTAATTACCTTAAGTATATGCTTTTGTTATTGTTTTCAATCGTAATACCTGCATGTAATTAAGTTGAGCATGATTTAGATTGTTTTCCAAGAAAGATTTGAATTGGTTAGTGATCCCTTCTTGATCTGATGACTATAAATTTTGAAAATTCCTCCATTCTTTCGTTGAACTTCAATAGTCATCATTCGAAACTTTCTTAACCATGAGAGAACCAAGCTTTTTGACATTTGAAACTTTCTTAACCATGAGAGGACCAAGCTTTTTGACCATGATTTAATTTAAATGAGGCTTCATACTCTACTTACTCAAATGTATTTGCATGCATCGTTGAAATCTAGTCTTGCTTTTACTCTTTTTATTCCATTATTCTTTAGAATCAATCTTGTGAGCATGAGTCCTCAATTACCTTGTCTTTTCTTGAGTGAATCTTTAACTTGTCTGATTGAATACATTAAGATGAAAGATAAGCTTTTTCACCTCTTAACTTACTAATATTTACCTCCATAATAATGTTTAACTCTTTGGCCATTGATATAAAATAAATTCCAATCTTTAGCTTGAAGTTCAATAGCACCATAAAGAAAAACTTGGATAATTTTGTAAGGATCCATCCATCTAGATTTCAATATACCCTGATAATATCTTCAACCTTGCGTTGAAAAGAAGAACTTGTTGCTCCAAATGAAATTCATTAAGATGTTCTCATCATGCCACTTCTTAACAAGATCTTTGAAAATTTGAGCACTCTTGTAGACTTCATTCCGAAGTTCCTTTAACTCATTAAACTCTAACTTTCTTCTTTTGCTTGAAGCCTTGAGATCAAAGTTAAGTTTGCTGATTGCCCAATAAGCTCTATGTTTAAGCTCCACAGTAAAATGACAAGCTTTACCAAATACGAATCGATATGGACTCATCCCAACTATTGTTTTGTAAGTTGTTCTATATGCCATAAATCATCTATAATTTAATTGACCAATCTCTTTTATTAATATTTACTGTCTTCTTAAGAATTTGCTCTATTTCTCTATTAGAAGTCTTAACCATTTACATGGGGATGATAAGCAAGAGAAAATTTATCTCTTACAACATACTGCTTCATAATGAATTAAAAATTTTATTGCATAAATGTATATCTTCACCACTAATGATTACCCTCGATAATCTAATCTTGAAAAAATATTTTTTTTAATGAAATTTGAAAACCACATTGGCATCACAAGTCAAAGTTATGATGGCTTCAATCCATTTAGAAAAATAATCCACCACAAGAAAAATGTGTTCATTTCCAAAAGAAGAAGGAAATAGACTTATGAAATCAATTCCTAAAACCTCTAGCTCCTAAATTCTATGTTGTTGCAATTCATGAATTTTAGAAATATTGCCCACTCTTTGATACTTATCTTAAGTCTTAACATAATTATATTTATCTTTAATGAGTGTTTTCCAATAGTAACCCAATTGCAAAATTTTGGATTCCATCCTTGATGCTCCAAAATGTACCATATTGACTAGATTGACAATATTGGAATATTTGGTATTTCATCCTCCAAAAGACATTTCTAACAATTTGATTGGAATTATTTTATACAAATATGAATCATCCCATAGATAACTTCTAACATCATACAAAAACTTCTTCTTTTTTTAGGAAGTCAAATCTAGCCTTATAAAATTGTAAGCATGAAAATTTACCAAATCCGTAAACTATGGCATCTTCACATTGACTCTTAGAAGTTGGCATCTTCACATCGACTCTCAGAAGTTGTTCATTATTCCTCAATATTCACTCCAGTTTCCTCATTTCCATTCTCAAGTCTTAAGAGGTGAATCACAACAACATTTTCACTAGTTCTTACGTCTCTAATTTCGATATCAAATTCTTATAAAAGCAAAATCGGCTGACTAAATCAAGGTTTAGTATCTTTCTTCGCAAAAAGATGCCTAACAATGACATGATCAGTATAGACAATCATTTGAAAACCAAGAATACGATATTGAAATTTATCACAAGTAAATATTACCGCAAGCATCTCTTTCTTAATGGCAGTATAATTCAATTGAGCTTCATTTGGAGCCCTAATAGAATCGTAGATAGCTCTAAAAAGCTTATCTTCAATTTCTTCTTGCATTGCTACCATCCACAGAGAAGCTTCTAGGCTTTTTGTAGCCCCTTGGAAAGTTAATGGTTTTCCATCTTCCACTAGAAGATAGTATGCAACATTTTCCTCCATAATGTATTTTAAGTGCCAAGCTGGTTCTCTTCTCTCCCTAGTTGTCCGTCAAACTTGTGGAGTTGCAAACTCAGCTTGCTTTTGTTCTTCGTGCTCTAATGCTACTTCAGAAGAATCTAGAACCTTTCGTTTTTATATTTCTTTGACTTGAACTATAGTAGTCTTTGGTTTCTCCTTCGAAGTGCTATCATTTTCTTTTTCTTATATTTTATCTTCTGTAAATCTTACATCTCTGCTGTTTATTATCATGTGGGCAGTGGGATCCCATAGGCGATAGGTGTAACAGCCCAGACCACCCGCATCAGGATATTGTCCTCTTTGGCCCAGGGTTCACACCCTCTCTCCCCCCTGGCCTCAAGGTTTTGCTCACAAAACGCGTCCCGAAGGGAGAGGTATCCACAGCCTTATAAAGACCGCTTCGTGCCCCTCTCCAACCGATGTGGGATGTTACAATCCTCCCCTCTTGGGGCCCAGCGTCCTCGCTGGCACACCGATCCGGGTACTGGCTCTGATACCACTGTAACAGCCCAGACCACCCGCATCAGGATATTGTCCTCTTTGGCCCAGGGTTCACACCCTCTCTCCCCCCTGGCCTCAAGGTTTTGCTCACAAAACGCGTCCTGAAGGGAGAGGTATCCACAGCCTTATAAAGACCGCTTCGTGCCCCTCTCCAACTGATGTGGGATGTTACAATCCTCCCCTCTTGGGGCCCAGCGTCCTCGCTGGCACACCGATCCGGGTACTGGCTCTGATACCACTGTAACAGCCCAGACCACCCGCATCAGGATATTGTCCTCTTTGGCCCAGGGTTCACACCCTCTCTCCCCCCTGGCCTCAAGGTTTTGCTCACAAAACGCGTCCCGAAGGGAGAGGTATCCACAGCCTTATAAAGACCGCTTCGTGCCCCTCTCCAACCGATGTGGGATGTTACAATAGGCCTTAACTTCATCAGCATACCCTAACAAAATACATTTTCTGGATTTTGGATCTAGCTTAGATGTTTCTTGGGCGTTGTACATAACATAAACAAAACTTCCAAATATATGTAAGTGAGAATAATCAGTTGGCTTACCAGTCCACATCTCCATCAGCATTTTCAGATCAATTGTGGTTAATGGTGACTGATTGATCACATAATAGGAAGTCTTGACTGCTTTTGCCCAATATGACTTGGCCATCCCTACAAATCTCAACATCGCTCTTGTCAGTTCCAATAAGGTTCTATTCATCCACTTTGTTACTCCATTTTTTTTATGGAGTGTACGCAACCAATAACTATCTCTTGATACTTTTTTGTTAACAGAAGCTATCAAATTCTTCACCAGTATAATCTCCTCCATTGTCCGTCCTCAAACATTTGATCTTCTTTTCAGATTCAAGTTCCATTTGCACTTTGAATATTTTGAAAACTGAAAATACATCTGCTTTCGTTTTGATTGGATACACCCAACATCTCCTGGAGTAATCATCAATAAAAGATACGAAGTATCTTGCACCTCTTAGGGACAGAACTAGTGCTTGCCAAACATTGGAGTGGATCAACTTTAAGATAGCTGTGCTTTTAGCATTAGAACTACTAAACCTTAATCTATGCTGCTTATTAGTAGCATAATGCTCACAAAATGGTAATGAAACCTTTTTGAACCCTGAAAGAAGCTTTTGTTTAGCAAGAATCTTCAAACCTTGTTCCGACATGTGGCCAACCTTACAGTGCCACATCATCGCTAATTCTTCTGTAGAGTTCGCCGATGCTGTAGATGCTTCTCCTTCTTGTTGTGTTTCTCCTTTAAGCATGTACAGATTTGCAACTTCTTTTCTGCTTTCATCACCACAAGGGCACCTTTAATTATTTTCATGATCCTATCTTGAATATAGATTTTGCACCCACTATTATCTAATTGTCCCAAAGACAATAGATTTTTATTCAGGTCTCGTACAATTTTGTCAAAATGTCCCATATTTCTTTTGCAGTCTTTTTCTCTGCCACGTTGACTCATCAGATAAAGCTAGACGTAGATTAAAAATGTAGTAGATACCAACTGTCAGTCAAGATCTAAAGGGAACAGTTTGAAAAATACAAAACTATAAGACAAGCTTAGTAAGTGAAGAGTTACGACATTACGAAAATAAATATTATTCTTAAAAATTATTTCTCTTAAGACCTTACTCTCACTCTTTGAAAGTTTCTTTGTTTTGACAAACAATTTTCACAAAACCTTTAATTTTCCCCAGCACAATGATTCCATAAATCATAGAATAAGGAAATTTTAAATTAGATAATATACTTTACCTTATAATAAAATACTATTTTTATGAGTTATGAATTATAACTAGCAATAATAAAAAAAATATAAAGAATCATATAATATAACATAGTGTAACAAGAATAATCTGGTGTATCATATCCATTACTATAACATGTCATCCGACGACACTAGCATCCCAGTACGTTGTCGACTATTGAGGGAGGTGAAACTATCAATGCGACATTTGGCATTCCAAAGGTGTCACGGAGTGGGACCTCCCATCCAAGCTCAAGAAACACGTGATTAAGTAGGGGATTGTCAAATTAGCATGCATAATCATAATCCAACGAATCCATAACTTATGGTACAGTATGGTACACAATAATCCACAATCCAATATATAACTCATAACCTAATACATATATATAATTCGTCAAATAAGATTCATATTCATCATATTAAAATATTCTTTCAAATATCCACATACACATATAAATTAATATAGTCATATACCCGTATTTACTCATGCCAACCCATTTCTTTTAATATACTATAATATAATAAATCCTTTCATAGCATGAAATAAAGCATATAATATTAACTAATTTTAGAAATAATAATAATAAAATAATACATATAATTATATATATATATATATATATATAGAATTAAGCATATAATACCCGAAAATCATTTAAGAAAAATAAGGTTCACTCATAAATCATAGCTCGCACCAGCTCCTCCGTTGAGTCGCTTTCAATATTATTTCAAGTGCCTTAAATAATAATACAATATTCCTTAGGCTCCAAAAATTAAACCAAAGACATTAGATGCATACTAATATTCCAAAATAACTTCAATAACTCTAAAATCTCTTGAATTGGACACCAAACAATCTAAATATACTGTAAGCCTAAATACTTGATATCCAAAATTGAGATTTTTTACCATATTAAAATTAAACATTCTCTTGGGTTCTAGTAACACATAATTTTACTAATTCAACTTTAATTTTGTTCAATTTATCCAATTATATCCAAACATAGTTCAAATTTTGTCTATATTAAACTAATTAACATAAAAATACAAAAATTATCAAACGATGTCCAAAATTTATAACCTTTATATCAATGAAAAGCTTGTGGAATGGGTAACAAGAATCTAAGCTCATCTTGATCAAAAATTCATTGGTAGCTAGAAAACACATCATAAAACTTGGCCAAATGTTATGTTGATAGATCTTTTCAAACCATGAAGAATTTTGACAAACAAAGGGTGCTAATGGATTTAGAGGGTTCAAAATAAAGGGAGAGATATATTGGTCAGCTTGGAATGGCTAAAAATCTGGCCAAACCCACTGGAGCAAAAGTGGGTCATCGTTGCTTGCTTCACCGACCTGATCTGGGTGCATCCAACAACAATTCAACTTGAAATTTTCGTGGCTGGCCAGTGACGAGACCAGCGTCATCATCATCTAGAGCAGCCTAACTCGGATTTATCGGGTCTAGAAGGATTTTTATGACTTTTTAGATTTTTTTCAATTTACTTAATGAGGGCACAATTCTTGAGGTATATATAGACTTTCAATCTACTAAAAGCTAAAAACCTAGACTGGTTTGGACATAGATGAAATGCTAATATTTAAAAAATTTTCAGAACCGTAACTTTCCAACCGTAACTCAGAATTAGGTGCACTACCAATCTACGAACTCTTATTGATGAACTCTATACAACGATGTATTGGTTAAACCAAAATTATTGACCAATAAAAAGTCAAACTTAGGCCAACAACAGTTTAAATAATCAATCCCAATCAAACAAAATAAAATTTAAATTCAAATTTTTAATTTTTTGACGGATCGTCACACAAAATCCCATGACTAGTTTTGGATGGTACTTTTTTTATTTTTAAATAAAAAAGGTGAGATTCATAAAGGTTGACATCTTGGTTCTAGCAAATTAGGGATGTCGGAGTTCCATAGGTTGAGATTCTTGCTGAAGATGAGCTTGAAAGAGCTCCTGGTGTGCTTGCTAGGGCTGTGCAGAGAGGACCTATTTTTGTTGGCAAGAGAGAGGGATCTTTTTTCAAAAAAAAAAAAAAAATCAATGTTATAATTTTAATTAAGAGAGACAATGTGAAATTGCATCCCCTACCATTGATAATGCATCATGTAACATGCACATAACCCATTCCATTTGATTTTTGACAAATTGACCAATGATGAAGGGATGGGTGAGTTCAAGGTGCAAAAAGCCAAAGAAACTTTTTAGGGTGTAAAGTACCAACTATGATAAAAGTTCAAAGTGTAATGCTATCAGTTTTCCTATGAATTATGAACTTTGAAGACCTGCTTAGTGCTGGTATACATTGCACCTAATTGTTAAATTTAATCATAGATATGAATCTATGGGTTTTCCTCACTTTGCCTTTTTCCATTACAATCATGATAAGGGACACAAAGTTAAAAACTTTAGATAAAGATAGTTATGGCTTAGGGCTTGTTGGATAACATTTTACAAAATAGTATTTTATTTTACAAATCCAAAATTGAAAATTGTAAATTGAATTTCACATTCTATAATTTAAAAACATGGCTATAAATATCATGAGAATGAAAATGATAAAATCATAATTGGTAAATGTATAATATGATATTTATATATATAAGGGAAAAAAACATCGTTATTATTGAAAATAATAAACATTATCCATAATTGTTACGATATATGTTAAATAGAGTTTATATCTATATAAAATAAATATTTTTTTAATTTAAAATGTTAAATATTATCTATTCTTTACTTTTGAAATTTTACATTTTCTAAAATCTATCTATATTTTAGAAAAAATTTCCAATTTTTTCAGATTTTATATTTCAAAAATAATTATTGAACTCATTTTCAGTCATTTTTTTTTTGTTTGTAAAATGAAAAATCATTTTACAAAACTGTACCAAACGACACAATGTAAAAATTGATATCTAGCGAACTCACTTAGTGATGCTACGAAACAAATGCATCTGAAAAAACAAAACCGTGACTCTAAGGTTAACGTGTCAGTAAAAATTTAATAAATATACGATGCATCCCATAACTATCAATGTCAAACGGTCACTAAAAGCAACAACATGTGACACATCTATTAAAAGTCGCTAAATATGCGGCTGAACAGAGTCACCTTTAATACTGTGCGTACATTTTATCTGAATTGTATTATTTAAAAGCTAGACTTATGAAAAATGATTAACCATCCACTTATCTATATTTATATAATAACAAAATTTAATTATACGAAAATATTGTTCAATTATATAATTTTTCATTTACAGTTTATTCTTGCAAATCTCTTAAGTAGTATTTTTTTTTAAAGATATTGGTAATAGGCGACGCACAAAAATCATAATAACTGAGCTGGTTTTTTTTTTTTTTTTTAAATATAGGTAACAAGCGACGCACAATCTTCTTTATGCGTCACCTGTTCTCTTTTTTTTTTTTTTTGGATTGTTTTTATCAATCTAATTTTATTTCAACTACGAATAACCAGTGAAAATATTAGAGCAACATAATTGAACTGGTGCCTATTCTCTTTTTTTTTTTTTTTTTTGGTTCTTTTAGTCAATCTAATTTTATTTCAAGTACAAATAACTAGTAAAAATATTAGAGCAAAATAACTAAGTTGTTTTTTTTTTTTTTAAAGATTTTGGTAACATGAGGAAATAAGTAATAGGAGACTCACATTAGGCAACACACATTGTGCGTCTCCATAAGTAATAGGTGACGCACATTGTGCATCTCTAGTTAGTAATGCGCATTGCCCGTTACCAATATCTGAAAAAAAAAAAAAAACAGCTCAGCTATGTTGCTATAATATTTTTACTGGTTATTCATAGTTGAAATAAAATTAGATTGATAAAAAGAATCCAAAAAAAAAAAAAAAGAGAACAGGTGACACATAAACAAGTCTGTGCGTCGCCTGTTACCTATATTTAAAAAAAAAAAAAAGCACAGCTCAGTCATGTTATTCTAATATTTTTATTGGTTATTTGTAGTTGAAATAAAATTATATTGATAAAAAAGACCCAAAACAAGAACAGGTGATGCATAAAGAAGTCTGTGCGTCGCTTGTTACCTATATTTTAAAAAAAATATAAAATAGCTCAATTATGTTACTTAAATATTTTCACTGGTTATTTGAAGTTTAAATAAAATTAAATTTATTAAAAATAAAAGAGAGAACAAGCGACGCATAATGATGCTGATGCGTCGCTAGTTACTAATATCTTTAAAAAAAAAACAGCTCAGTTATGTTGCTCTAATACTTTTACTGTTTATTTGTAATTGAAATAAAATTAGATTGATAAAAAGAACCAAAAAAAATATAAAGAGAGAACAAGCGACGCATAAAGAAGTCTGTGCGTCGCCTGTTACCTATATCTAAAAAAAAAATAAACAAAATAGCTCAATTATGTTGCTCTAAATCTTTACTGGTTATTTGTAGTTGAAATAAAATTAGATTAATAAAAAAAACCAAAAAAAAAAAAAAATAGGCGATGCATAAAGAAGTCTGTGCATTGTCTGTTACCTATATTTAAAAAAAAAAAAAAAAAAACCAACTCAGTTATGTTGCTCTAATATTTTTACTGGTTATTTGTAGTTAAAATAAAATTAGATCAATAAAAAGAATAAAAAAAAAAAAGGAGAACAGGCGACGCATAAAGAAATCTGTGCGTCGCCTGTTACCTATAGTTAAAAAAAAAAAAAAAACAGCTAAGTTATGTTGCTCTAATATTTTAACTGGTTATTTGTCGTTGAAATAAAATTAGATTGATAAAAAGAACCAAAAATAAAAAAAATAAAAAGAGAACAGGCAACGCATAAAGAAGTCTGTACGTCGCCTGTTACCTATATTTAAAAATAAAAAATAAAAAATAGCTCAGTTATATTGCTTAAATATTTTCACTGGTTATTTGAAGTTTAAATAAAATTAAATTGATTAAGAAAAAGAGAACAGGCGATGCATAATGACACCGATGCGTCATCTATTACCAATAGCTTTAAAAAAAAAAAAAAGTGCTCAATTATGTTACTCTAATATTTTCACTGGTTATTTGTAGGTCATATAAAATTAGATTGATTAAAAGAACAAAAAAAATAAAAAAATAAAACAGGCGACGTATAATGATGCCTGTGAGTCGCCTGTTACCAATATCCTAAATATTTGTATCCAAAAAAAAAAAAAAAACCAGCTTAGTTATGTTGTTTAAATATTTTCACTGGTTATTTGAAGTTGAAATAAAATTAGATTGATTAAAAAAAAAAAAAAAGATAATATTTAAGCAACACAACAGAGCTGGTTTTTTTTTTTTTTTTTTTTTTAGATATTGGTAACAGGCGACGCGTAGTAGTATCTGTGCATCCTCTGTAACCAATATCTTTGAGAAAAAAAAAAAAAAAAACCCAGCTCTGTTGTGTTGCTTAAATATTTTCACTGTTTATTTGAAGTTGAAAGAAAATCAGATTGATTAAAACAAAAAAATATATATATATATATATATATATATATGAGAACAGGCGACATGTAATGAAAGGTCTGCGTTGCTTGTTCATTTTATCTAAAAAAATAAAAATAAAAATAAGCTCAGGTATATTGCTTACATATTTTTACTAATTATTTGATGTTGAAAGAAACCAGATTGATTTTAAAAATAAAAAATAAAAGGCAACAGGTGATGCGTAACGAAGCTTCTGCGTCGCCTGTTCATATGATAAAAAAAAAAAAAAGAAAAAATATCAACTTAGTTATGTTGCTTAAATATTTTCACTGGTTATTTGAAGTTGTAAGAAAATCATATTGATTAAAATAAATAAATAAGGTACAGGCAACTCGGAATGAAACTGATGCATCGGCTGTTCTTTTTAGAATGGGTCACCTTAAATATCTGGTGGCCCATGTATCATTTAATGCGTCGTTTGTTGTTTAAAAAAAAACAAAAAAAAAATTAATCTATTGTAAATTTTAAATTAAAATAAACTGTCATTGACGCCCAAAAATCTAAAAGTTCATCTCGTTGAATATACTTACGTCAAGCAATTGGACTATAAGTCCTTGTTGTATTAGATCAATTTACAATTGGTATACCCTATCTCAAATTAGGCCGTGAGATATGTGTTTTTGTGTTTCGTGTATACACATATATGTGAATAATTGAAAAGAGCATTGATAAAACTGTTTTCTGTTTTTAGATCAATAGAATTGATGTTCATTGGAATAGTACATGAAAATATTTGTAGATGAAATTTCAAAAAACTAATCAAATCTTAAAAATAAATTTTAAATACTAGGGTATTATGTGACTTGACTTTTTAAAATGCAACTGCGTTGCCTGTTCTTAAAATTTTGGAGACATAATAGGAACATTTATGAGAGTTGCATATTTGAAAAGCAAATGCAAATCTTAAACTCAAATAAAGTACAAAATCCTATTTAAAGGGTGAAAAAACATAAATAAAAGAACAGGCGATGCTATCTGAAGACAATGCATTGCCGTTTCCTCTAGTTTGCTAAAGGAAAAAAAAAAATAATTTAAAAGGTTTGCAAGTTTAAGCAGAAAATAAACCGAACTTCGAAAAAAAATTTAAAAATTAAAAAAAAAAATAGGCAACTCTAAAAATGTTATTGCATCGCCTGATCTGTTGTCACGTCTAACCTTTAGCGACACAGTTTATTTAAATGGGTCGCCTGTTTTGCTATTTTCTGAAAAAATTTTGCGCGTATTAAAATTTTACGCGGGAGTTTGAATGCCATTTCTTTTCACAAAATAGATGTTCCTACACTACCTAATAGATGTTAGAATTGGAAGCAATCTCAAAGAGACTTGAAAAGTGGGATATTTTGGGTTTAAGTTTACATTTGCCTGCGTTGCTGTCTGGAAGCTGGATTTCTCTGTGTCGCCCTCGTGGTTAGCTTGGCTTCTTCTTTTTCTTTATGATTGGCGGTGACATGTGGTGGGTTGGGTTATTTTTTATTTATTTATTTTTTCATATAACCAGAGGTTGGGTTCAATGGGTTTTCTTAATCTTGCTTTTGTCAATAATTTGTTGTTGATATTGTTTGACATTGTTCTTCTTAGATTGGTAGAGAAATGGATAAATCGTGGATAACAAAAGATAGAACCTCAAGCGATTTTCCTAAGGGGGTGAATGAATTTTTGAAATTTAGCATGGAAAATACCAATGATTGTAATGCCATATGGTGTCCTTACATGCAATGTGGGAATATGAAAATCCATACTATTAGGGATATTAAAGGCTATATTTATTGGAATGGGTTTGATGTCAACTATCGCTGATGGATTTGGCATGGTGAGTCATGTGTTGACAGTATGTTGATGAGATGGGGTTTACATGTGTTAACTTTAATAAAATTGGATATAAATCTGACCCATTCATTATGGCTTCACAAGTTCAACAAATATTTTATGTTGAAAATTAACTTGATTCGAGAAGGTCTGCTGCTTTAACTCCACCACAATATTATACTTTTATTGAAGAAGAATTGGTTGAAGAAGATGTTCTTGGCGATACTACGATGACTCACAATCCATTTGCCATACAATTGCCAAGTGTTGATGAAAATAATAATGAGTATGAATGTGAGAATGGCTATGTTTGTAATGATTGTGAAGGGATATGGATAAACAATATCTTCCAAATAAGTTGGTACGTATATTTATTAACTTATGTTTTAAGTAATATTTATGACATTTATTATTATTCATTAAATTATTTTTTTGATCCGCTTCATTATGTGTTTTCCACTTTTAATTACGAGAAATGTACCTTACCAAATCTTAAGAAGGTAATATTCTACTAAATTACAAAATTAATAATGATTAGTATTTTATTTATTTTGCATAAGTATTAATAACTTTTTTAATTTTTCCATATGCAGTATGAGCGTGTAATATCGTCAACAAGAGGATGTTAACATCCATCTCAATGAGCATGCATTCATGGAAGTTTAATTAATATTAAATTTGTTATGAAAAAATACAATAGTTTACAAATTATGTAAAAATATGTCGATGAGATAATATTTAATTTGTTATGAAAAAATATTTATTTTAAATTTTTGTATACTAATTATTTTGGATGGAGCTAGTTTTAGTTTTTTTGTATTTTAATTATTTTTATATTTTTACTATTTTAATCACTTTTCACAAAATTAAAAAAATATATAAAATTAAAAAAAAAGGAGCGACGCATTAATACATAACAAAGTCGCCTAACGTATTTGGCGACCTTTAATTTGCTATTTTTAATGACTCATATATTTAGCGATGCTTTAAAAAAAGTCGCTAATACATTTTTAGCGACAGTGTGGTGAAGCGTCACTAAATAATGCGTCGCCGTAAGTAGATTGTTAGAAGGCATCGCTAAAAATTAATATGTGTCGCTAAAAACTCAACGATAGGCGACTCTTCTGGTGCGTATCTAAAATCTATCTGAGTCACTAAAAACTCAAAGATAGATAATTCTTATCATGCATCGCTAAAAACAAAACATAGGCAACTTGTGAAGTCCCACATCGGTTGGAAAAGAGAACGAAGCAAAACCGTGAAATGGTGAGCCAAAGTGGACAATATCTTGGTTGGGTCTGGGAGACCGGGGCCAGTGGGACTGGCAGGTGAAGAGGTGGGACCCCTAAGCACTAAGAGGCCTTCCTATGAGAAAACAAAACTATGAGGGGAAAGTTTGGGCTCACCACCTTACTTCCAAAGCGGACAGTATCTTGGTTGGGCTTAGGAGGCCCGGGCCAGTGGGACTGGCAGGGAAGGGGTTGTAAGAGGATTCACCCTAACCTGTGAGAGGCCTTTTAAAACCGTGCGAAATGAGCCCAAAGCGGACAATATCTCATGCGGGTGGTCTAGGCTGTTACGGTTGGTATCAGAGCCAATACCCGGATCGGTGTGCCAGCAAGGACGCTGGGCCTCAAAGGGGGTGGATTGTGAAGTCCCACATCGGTTGGAAAGGGGAACAAAGTAAAGCCGTGAAGTGGTGAGACAAAGCGGACAATATCTTGGCTGGATCTGGGAGACCCAGACTTGTGGGACTAGCAGGTGAAGGGATGGGACCCCTAACCACTGAAAGGCCTTCCTGTGAGGAAACAAAACAGTGAAAGGAAGGTTTGGGCTCACCACCTTGCTTCCAAAGTGGACAGTATCTTGGTTGGGCCTGGGAGGCCCGAGCCAATGAGACTGGCAGGGAAGGGGTTGTAAGAGGATTCCCCCTAACCATTGAGACACGTTTTAAATCCATGAGGGTTGGGTTATAAGAGGATTCCTCAGTACCAAAGCAGACAATATCTACATGCTGGTGGACTGAGCTGTTACAGAACTCTTATGGTACGTCGCTAAAAACTCAAAAATAGTTGACTCTGATAATGTGTCGCTTATTGTTTTATAACTTTAGCGACATGATGTTAGACGACTCCGTTCGATACATCGTTACTTATTTTGTGCAGTGCATTTATTGCGTCACTTATCAATGTGATTCTAGTAGTATAAGTTCTTTATACTTGTATCAACTTTTTTTTCTTTTCTTTTTTATCAAATACTCGTATCAAAATTAAATAAAAGCAAGTAGCACATGGATAAAGACACAATTAGTGAGTTCCAATTCTCATATAAGCAGGCATTTCTAATATCCCAACTTCAAATCCAATTTACCCTACCTGCTCATCAACATAAAAGGAACTTTCACAATTTACCTCACTGTCTACATTTGGTTTTGAACATGCTGAAAAGTGTCTATCTTGAACGTTAAAAAAAAATATAAAAAAAATATCATAAGCGGATAGGATAGGAGAGACATTGTGGAAAACTAGTTCCAAATTAAACTCGTTATTTATTTACAAAGTTGAATTGTGAAAATAATAATAATAATAATAACAAAACTTGATTTTCGAAAATTAAATTTTCTTTCTTAAATTATGAAATTGAATTTCGAAATACAAAACTGAAATTCAATTGTTTTATCAGGAGTCCCCACATCTATAAATAAAGGTGAAAAGCCAAAATAAGAAGGATTGGGAAAAAATATTTATATATATATTTAGAGAGAGAGAGAGAGAGAGAGAAATGCTAAAAGATATATAAAAAAAGGTGAGAATAAAACGGTGAACGAACTATTTGTTTTTTCTTCTTTCTCAAACTAGTTACCAATTTCCTAACCTAAAAGAATCGCGTAGGTATTCCCGATGGGTAACATGGAAGCTATTGATATTCTTTTTCATTAAAAATGGTTATCAATATTCTAGCCCTAAGGAATCTTGCGGATATTTTCCATAGACAACATGAATATTAGTGACTCTCATTTTCTTCATTAAAATTGTTATCAATATCTTAGTATCAAGGAATCTTACGGGTATTCCTTATAGGCAACATGAATGTTGGTAACCCTTCTTTTCTGCATTAATTCTCAATATCCATTTTTATGGAATCCTATGAGTATTTCTAATGGATAATTTTCAAGTACAAAAATGATCATTTTCGTCCAATCCAAAATTATAAAATATGAATAAATATCTTAAATATATCTTATCCAAAGAAAAGAAAAATAAAATTGGTTTAGTTATGGAATCCTAATTATTTTCCTAATAAGAAGGAAAAAATACATGTTTATTGCTATTTTCCTTCTTCTTCTTTTTTTTATCAAAATGCATTCTATTGGTATTTATATACTTAACAAGATTCAAGCAATTGTAAATATATGTAACCAAGGGGACAAAAAAAAAATGACAAAAAGGAATAAAAATGCTGGAAACAAAAGATAAGTGGAAGTAGCTTTTTTTTAATTTAAAAAAAAAAGGAAAAGAAATTCAAGCAAAAGGAAGGGAGACCCACGATTTTAAAGAAGGTTAAGTTTGGTAAAAGCGAATAAAAAAAATGGAAAATTTGATTGCTAACTAACAGCAAAAAAATTGGTAAAAATGGAAATCGGCAAACAAAGAATAATAATAATAATAATAATAATAATAATAATTAATTAATTAATTAAAATTGAGCCAAGATGATTTTATTCTATTTGCCTATGCAATTTCACCATTACTCCAATTCTTTTATACTAAATCTTTTTCTTTGCCATCCAATTGAATAAAGGATGTAAAATCAAAATTTAAAAAATGTCCAAGGCAATAAATTTGTCGATTAACCTTTTTCCAAATGATCTCTTCTTATATAAAGATTAAATCAAAACAAAGTATTAAGGCTTAATTTTACTCTTTTTATAAAGGAAATGTGTTATTTACACTCCCTAAGATTTTGGATAAATACAAAAAGATTTCTAAAGTTTCTAATAATATCATTCATACCTTCGGAAGAGATCTAAATTACTTTTATATCCTTATTTAAATTAAATTAATTTTCAATTTTCAATTTTTTATTTTTAATTAAATTTTATTTAAATTATGTGATAATTTTTCTGTTATTATAAAAAAATGATAATTTTAATTATTTAATCTTTTTAAGTAAATTATGTATTTGATAAATATATTTAGTTGAATATATTTAAAAATTTATAATATATTTTGTTGAATATATTTGACAAATTATAATACATATTAATACATCTAATAAAATATATTTGACAAACTGTAATTTGGTTTTAAAAACTTATCTTATTAAAATTACCACATAGTTTTTTTTTTTTTTCCTCAAACTGAAAATTTATCATTTAGTTTAAATAAAATCAATTTAAAAATAGATTAACAAAACTTTGAAGTTTTCAAATTAATTATTACAAAAAACAAAGAAATAAAAATACTTTTGAAAGTAATTAATTTATATAAAGGTAGAAGGGTAATTTAAACTTCTTTAAAAGGACTATATAGTATTATTAAAAACCTGAATTATATTTTTATATTTACCCTAAATCTTAAGAGTATAAATCAAATATTCCCCTTTAAAAATGGATAAAACTAGGTCCCATTTAAGAGAAATGTACAGTAAAATTCCTTCCATTTGGATGAGGTATAAGCAATTCTATTAAGATAACTCCATTAAATATAGGAGTGGACATGGATTGAATTAGTTTGATTTTGGACCAAAATACAATCCAATCCATACTGTTTGCGTAATATAGAATCCAATCCAAACCATTGAAAACTTCAAATACAAACCAAACCATTTATTATCGGTTTGTTTGTATTGGTTAATCGATTTGAAACTTATAAATTTATTAATATATAATACAAATTTGGTGCAGACCGTGCGGTGGTGCCGAGTCTTGAAGAGCAGAGAATGAACTTGATGGTGGACTTGGTGGTGGTGGCAGCAAGAATGTTTAGGGCTTTATATCTTCATTTGGGAATTGAAAATTGGGGATATGTTATAAAAATATTAAAAATTAAGGGATATGTTAAAAAAATATTAAAAATTAATATATAAGAAAAAAAAAAATATATATATATATATATATATATAATTTTTTAATTATATAATATATTATTTGGATTGAATTGGGTTGGATTGGATTTATATTTTCAACCCTAAACCAATCCAATCCAAATAATTTTTGATATTTTTTAACCCAATCCAATTCAATTTATGTAAAAATTTAATCCAAACCGTTAAAAAAGAATTGGATTTGACGGGTTGAGCGGGTTGGATTGGATTTTGTCCACCCTTAATTAAATATATGGTTTTAATTTATAAAAAAAAAATGTCTAATTAGTTTATTGGACTTTATTCGATAAAGTGGATTTTTAATGGGCCAATTATAAAGGTATGGATGTCCATTGGTAAAAGGCCCAACCAAAAAGGCTTTTGACATTAAAGTTAAAGAGAAATTTGGCCCATTGTCTCTATTGGAAAGGTCTTGAGGGTATATACCCATCAATTCATGAAACTTTTTGTTTTATCTTTTAATATCGATTATATCCTTAAAATACTTTTAAAAGACATACATGTCCTTTTATGTTGGATTACCGACGATTTTCATCGATAATTATTGATGAACCATCAGTAATCAATTTTGTTTGTAGTTTTCTCACTATTTCCAAACTTTTTATGGATTTTTTTGTTCAAGATCATTAATAAAGTTATATTTAGCATGTTCTTGGTGGAAACATACATTATCGAAATTGTCGGATTGAATTGTGGTGATTTACTTTGAAAAAATTGGACAAATGTAAATCACAGATGGCCTATCGGTAATTACCGATGAAAACCGTCAGTAATTATTCCAGCAAGTACATAGAAACCTATATTGGATTACCAACAGTTTTCATCAGTAATTACTGATAGGCCATCGATAATCAACTCTGTTTGTAATTTCCTCACTTTTTCCAAACCTTTTGCAGATTCTTTTGTTCAAGATTATTAATAAAGTTATATTTAGCACGCTTTTTGTGGAAACACACATTATCGAATTTGTCGGATTGAATTGTGGTGATTTTCTTTGAAAAAATTAGACAAATGTAAATTACTAATGGCCCATCGGTAATTACAGATGAAAACCGTTGGGTATTTTTCCAGCAAGTACATGGAAACCTATATTGGATTATCAATGGTTTGCATCGATAATTACTAATGGACCATCAGTAATCAACTTTGTTTGTAATTTTCTCACTTTTTCCAAACTTTTTGTGGATTCATTTGTTCAGGATCATTAATAAAGTTATATTTATCATGTTCTTAGTGGAAACACACATTATCGAAGTTGTCAGATTGAATTGTGATGATTGCTTTGACAAAATTGGACAAATGTAAAGTACCGAGGCCCATCAGTAATTATCAATGAAAACCGTCGGTAATTTTTCTAGCATACATGGAGACCTATATTGGATTACCGACAGTTTTCATTGGTAATACCAATGGGCCATCGGTAATCAACTTTATTTGTCATTTTCTCACTTTTCCAAACCTTTTGTAGATTCTTTTATTCACCATCATTAATAAAGTTATATTAAGCATGTTCATGGTGGAAACACATATTATCAATGGGCATATCACCACACATTATCGAAGTTGTCGGATTGAATTGTGGTGATTTGCTTTGAAAAAGTAGGACAAATAGAAATTACCGATGGCCCATCGGTAATTTTTTTTAGCAACTACATGAAGACTATATTGGGTTACCGATGGTTTTATTGGTAATACCAATAGCCCATCGATAATTGTCGATTCTCAAATTTTTCAGTTCAAGTCACCACACTTCAATACAAATCCAATGATAATGGGAATGTGAACGAAAAAAATGCTTAATACAATTTTATGTAAAGTTTAATATAATTATTAAGATTAGATAACACAAAAAGTGTGCAAATAAAGTAAAAAAAATCCTAATTTACTTTATTACCGATGGACCATCGGTATTACCGATTTTGTGCCGTCAGTAATTTCCAATTCTTTTATTTTTTCATTTCGAATCATTACAATTCAATACACCTACTTTTATAATGTGTATTTGTGCCAAAATGATCATAGATAAACCAATCATTGCAGCTACAACTCTTGCTACAACAAGAGCTTCTCTGCAAGCATACCAAAAATACATGGTAAATCAAAAATATAAGAAAAATGGATGTATATTCTCAACAAATAGCATACATCACAGGTTTTATCAAAGCTGTCGACTAATGTTCATAAGAAAATACAAGCCGATTTGCAACTACTAAGTCATTATTACACCAAAGCTAAAAGTGAATTGATTTGAGAATACTACTATGATGAAGTAATCTTTAAAAGAATATAACTAGGGCATGTCCATGCAATCAAGGAATAGAATTAATTTCTGAATGGTTCCATTATCTATTCTAGTTTCCTTTATACAAGTGCACTGGCTTACTTCTTTTTCCACCTAAAATGTCATGCCGACTGGTAGCATGCATGTGTATATTATTGTGTGTGATTGTTTTATGAAAGTCCCATGCCACTAATTTCAATAATGGGGAATTTTTTTTATGAAAGTTTCGACAGGTATTTCCGATAAGCCTGTTGGAAATTTTTTATGTTAATTTTTTGTTTTTATATAATATTCCAAATGTTATTACAATTATTTTTATATTATGTATGACATCATAAAAATATTTTTATATTTTTTTATGAAAAAATATTTTAAAAAATATTTTTATTAAATTTTTATTTTAATAATGGGGAAACAAAAAACAGCGCCCCCGCCTTATTTTTGGTTGGGGAATCCCATCCCACCCTAATAAAATCGAGTTATGGAGCGGGTATGGGGGTTTTTTCAGGGGGCGGGATGGGGTGCTAGAGAGGCTGCCCCAGCCCGATTGGCCCGTTTGTTACCATTCCTATTTTCACATTGATACCAAGATCAAGGACCATAATATCTTAAAAAAATTTTAACCCAAAAAATCATCAAATTGTGGCAGAGCCAAACCAACCAAGAAAGATAGAACAATGAAAGTCTTAAAAGAAAAAGATACTCTTGGCAATTAAAAGCTTATTGCTAAAAGAACAAACCATCAAGGTGACTATGGAATTACAAGTCCATGGTCCTTTCCTTCTCCTAAGCATCCATCTGCAAAATCAAATAAAGAATTTGCTAGATTCACGAATATATTTGAAACGCTTAAATGAAGTATGATATTTTACAACAATATTTTTTGCAAGAACAAGCTCCATATGGCCTAAGCACAGCATATTAGCATGATAATGCAACAAAGGATGAGAAAAATTTTCAGCTGGCAAACTTAGATATGAAGAATAAAATTGTCTTCTAAATTAAATTCAAAGGACAAGTCATAACCCAATAAATTATAGGCAACTTGATAAAATTTAAATGAAATTGGCATTTAAAAAAGACATTAATAAATATTATATTAACTATATATGGTGCATTCGAGTTAAAGTTAAATGAGTATATTAGCAAGAATTTTGAAATTTTCTAAGTTCGTGCAGTATAATTTTCTAAGTTTTCTAAATTAACTATATATGGTGCTTATTGAAATTTTCTTTTCTTTTTTTGGTATATAGGAGCTTATTCAATTTTCTTTGGGGAAAAACAAGCAAAACATTCTCGTGAATACTACAAACTCTGCGAGCAACAAGAAAATGCAGATGACAACAGTAAATCATCTAAAAGAAAACAAAGTAAATAAGTATGACAACCATCATTAAGTCCAGATGTTTATTTGATGCAGCATTTCATTTACTTTTATTGCCCAATAACCATGTTTAGCAGTTTTCACCACAGGACATCAAGTCTTCCCAATCTTTATATATTTATGCATGACAAAATAGAACCATAGTAGGAAGTATGTGCCACTTTCTCAAGAAAGTGATTCAAGTCACTTTTGTGACCCTATAATTTCATTTGAATTTTACAAGCCACTTTTAACTTGCAGTTACTTTTTAGTTTACAAAATTCAAACAAACTCACAAACTTAGACAGTTTAATTTCGAAGTTGAATCATGCTGTCTTCTTGTATTCAAATTTAACCAACATAAACCCCATCCTATCTTCTGGCTTTTAGATCATAGTTTGAAACTTATCAAAATATCTGAACCACTAGGTGATAATCAAAAATTTAACTTAAAACATTCTTTTAAGTTTAAAATATTTAGACATTCTTCACTTACATGAACAGCATATGGTTGGATAAATTACTTAGGTTACAGATAAAGACACCATTTTTACTCTTTCTCAAGCTTGTAATCTAAAATCTAGCTGCTACATTATATTGTCTTAAGTTACTTACTCTTAATCTATTAGCTTTTCAATTAACACACTAAAAAAATATACTCATCGCCAACAACCATAGGTTAAGAGGTAAAGAAATAAGTCTAAAGATGACAATCACAAAACCATAAATAGAAGACAACTAGCAGCAAATAGAGAACCTCAAACACCACATGCTTTAGATGTTAATGGTCAATGGTAAAGAGAAAACCACAATTTTACCTAAATCTTACATAGATCTAACAATTGCACTAACGTGGAGCAATATTACAAATAGAATATATGAATGTTAAAAGTATATGAGCAATTGCACAACCTAAATTTATGTCAAAACTTGATTTGAATAACTTGCCTGAACCAAAGCTTTTTCTTCTATGAGTCCCTTGACAGTTCCACCTTTGACCAATAGTTTAACCAATGTCTATAAATCATTCAGGGATAAATTTAGAAATAAACAGAATCATAAGCTGTCAAAAAGGACAAAATTATCTGCCACGGCACAAAAAATAAAAAAATAAAAAATTAAGGGCTTTCGTTCTTCCTATCTGTAACTGAATTAAAACAGTAGTACACCCAGAAAGACATTTTTCAGACACAGAACCCATTAACAAATGTCTAACTGGCCCATTTACATAGCGTTGGCATCAAATGACTTGGGTAGTGTTACTATTTTGATAAATCCCCGGTGCTTATACTGCACGAACAGATAGATAGAAAATTTTTATAATGATACATTATTAGAGACTAGACTAGCTTTTTAAGTTCAATGAGAAACAAAAAGATAGAAAAGAGTTGGGGAAAGTATAGACTAGTGAACCAACCACTTCCAAACACTGCAGATACAATATTCAATTCAATGAAACAATTGAGAATATGAAGATAGCATATTGTATATCCAGTAAGCATTTAACAAACAAATGTCTACCTCTTTTCCAATTTTCCCATTAATAGTATCAGCTTGTATTGAACCTATCAACTCAGCCAACTCCTGAGGCGTCAGCTTAATCTCATTAATAGTCAACTTTTCATTTTTCATATAGGCAGCAATATCACCCATAATCCTTGGCAGCCAATTTCACATCTGCTCCCTTTGCAATGGTAGCATCAAAATACTTTGCAACCTAAATATTCGTCTATCAACAGTCCATTTCAGACCATTATGTAAAGAACATGCTATTGAAACATTATAACACAGTTATTATTTGAATATCAAGGCATATGCTTGGATGTCTCTTTGGAGTCAGATTTAAGTGAATGCCCAAAAGCACAATATTATAGGATCGATATTCATAAAATAAGTCAACACTGGAATAGATGTCATGAAATTCCAATAGGCTTAAAATGTCCTGCTAAGGGTTATTGACTCATAATCATTCAGATAAATGCATTTGGCTATAAAAGGACCATGGATGCATAATATTGTATTGAGAATTGACATATATTTTTAGAAGGAAAAGAATTAAAAAGTGATATAAAAAGCTGTTACATTCTTTCTTCAAACATAATATAAGAAAAGATGGACTATAATAAGTTGTAAACTATAGAATGATATCATGAGTTGTAAACTATAGAATGATATTCTTTTCATCATACAGCATTAAACATGGAAAGGCGATGACTAATTGACTATTTAACTGTGATCAAAGAAAATATATAAACTAAAAAAACCACTTAAATGCAAATCTTACCAAATATAAAGATTACCTTCCGTAACTCATTGCTCAGTGAGAGATTTTACAACATTCAGCATCATTTTTAGTCTCGAAGATTTGAATTCAGAGCATGCACCAAAAATCGGCGACGGTGCTGATGAATTTGATCTTTTAAACGGTATGCTTAGTTGCTGAGAAAATGTGGGAAAAGGAAAATTTTAATAACTGCTTCTAATTCCGTTTAGGATCCAAATGGGAAAGAAACCAAAAAAATAAAAATAAAAATAAAAATTTGAGAAAACAAAATGAAAATTGGATGAGGTTGTTGTTTTAGTTGTCTCAACGAGAAGCAGAGGAATGGGAAGAGTGGTGAGAAGAAGAAGAAGAAGAAGAGGAGCAGGAAGGAGCATGGAGTTTGTTGTAGACCTGCTCGCTGACCAGGTAGACGTCGAAGGCGGCGACTCTGGGGCCAAGATAGGGAAGGGCATGGCGGAGCTTATTGCTGAGCCTAGGATGCTTCCTTCGCTCGTCCCTCCTCTTGAAAATCTCTCCGGTAGCTGCTTTGCCATTCTCTCTCACTTTCTCTTCCTCTTTTCTTCTTGTTCCGTTCAGAAGAAAAATGGTTCTCCGGGATAGCAATTCATGTTGATTTTTCTTTTTTTTATATTTGAAAAAGGTAATTTGGAAATATAAAAAAATAAAAGGGTAAAATAAAAAAGATGAAAAAAGTTGGTATATTTCATTAGAGGCACTCTAAAAGGCAGGAAAAGGCACCATGTAGGCATATCTAGTCGTGATGTTTTTAGATGATGCTTCGTATAATAGTAAGGGTTAAAAAAAAACGATCAACACAGTATTGACCATCTAATGCTCGTCTAAGCACTAAATTATGCGAGCTTTTTTGTTTATAGTTTTTTTTTTAAGATTATTTTTTAAAAAATATTAAAAAACAATTCATAAAAAATTAAAAAATAAAAATAAAAAATAAAAAATATTGTTAAAAAATAGAAACTTTTTTAAGATTATGCTTGTTTTTTTAAGCAAAAAAAAATGAACATGATGAATAAGAAAAAAAAAAGAGTAATAAATTAGAGACTACTAGCAAGTGATGCTAGTAATGCACAATCATGGATTGCAGAAGGTTGCGATGATGATGAAAATGATGATGAGATAGAGAAGGATATGTTACCACCTAAAAAAGGTTCTAGAAATACTCAAGTTGAAATTAGGGAGCCCGAGGAAAATGCTTTTGTATCGGATGATATGGAAAATCAGTTGGATAAAGATGTAGATATTGAATTAGATTCCAATAAAGAATTAAACAAGAGGTAGATTATGGTAATAGTTAAAGTATATATAAATCTAGGAATTATTAGGTACTTATAAGCTTCTAATATATATGTTTTGAAACTAATCTGTTGTTAAAAACTTGAAAACATGAATTTTCATAAATATATTATGATCAAACATGCTAATTCATGTTTATTGCACATACAAAAGTAATATAGACTTGTATATATATTAACATTTAAAATATGAATTATTTTATTTAGTAGCCTTATAATAATTAAAATAATAATATAATTGTGAAACGTTTTTTTACGCCTAGGCTCATAAGGCTTAAAGCTTGACCTTGCCGCCTTATGACGATTTACGCCTTTTAGAATAGTGATTAGAGGCGTCGAAAGAAGGGTATCCAGCTGAATTCCCCTTTACAAATTAGTAATTATATTAAATTAATGGCTATTAAATAATTCTACCCTAACAAAGGACAGGTGTTTTAAATGAAATAATAAACCATCAAACTATCAGTTTATTATTTAGCATGTTACTCAACCAAATCAAAAGTTGCCAAATAATAGATTCAAGCAACAAACAACATTATTTTGACTATTTTGCCAATTTTGCCAATTAAATTAATTTGGTATTTAATTAAATCAAATGTCAAATAAATATATAACCAATTAATTTGAAGAAGTATTTATTCTGAAATATTTTAATAATCCAATAAATTAAAAGGGCTTTTACAAATTAATAGTCATATCAAATTGATAGCTGTTAAATAATTCTATCCTAATAAAAGGACATGTGTTTTAAATGAATTATCAAACGATGAGTTTATTATTTGGTATGTAACTCAATTAAATCAAAACTTGCCAAATAATAAATTCAACAGACTAAAATTATTTTGACTATTTCTATAAAATTAAGAGTGATCAAACAAATGCCAAGGGATATTTGCATATAATTAAGATTTCGAAGCTACCAAACTAAATGATGCCTTTTGTCCTTATGATGCATAAGTTTTCTAGTCTAAAATTTAATAAAATTATCTTTTCAAAAATATTCCAAGTCCAATAACCTAGGCAAAAATTTTCAAGTTATTAATCAATCAAAAATTCTAAAATTATTTTCAATGAACTACGATCAATTTGATTTTACATATGATACACAAGTAGTCTAATCCAACGGTATGTGCAGTTCAAATTTTCAAATAAATCATCTAAATTTCTAAATTTGAAAATTTCAAAACAAGCAACACAATATTTTGTAGAACTACAAGTGCTTTATTCTTTTAAAAAGGATATGTAAGCAACTCAGCATTTGCAATTGAGTGCAACAACAAAATATTTTCGAAGCTATTTTCTTCTAAAATATTATTGAAATCGAAAGGTATCCCCTTTAGCAAAAAATTATAATTAAAATGTTGTATTTTGGGCCTAAGTTTGAACGATTTGTAAATGGATTTTTGGGCCTTTATTTTTTGTTTTTGTACCCTATGGTCGATGGAGAAAATAGTGTTTTATTTTAATAAATAGTTTAAATATTTTTGAAAATAGAGGGTTGAGAGTTTTAAGGAAATGAAACTTTGGAATGAGTGGTGGAAGAGGACATGTTCTTTGAAAACATCCTTTTCAGTTTTTAAGGTTTTACAGAGAAAAAGATTTTTGAAAATTACGTGAAAAACTCAGAGAGAAAACAGTGACAGTGGTAAAGTGAAGGTATGCAAAAGTTCGAAGGAAAGGTTTTGGAGGTGTCGTGTCCAAAATCTTGCAGCCGTTGTATCCTGGGAGATGTTCGTCACAAAATTTCTATACCAGTGGGTGTAAAACGTCTTAAGGATACTGTGGTATCACACAAGCCTCGGTTAGACTTCTAGAAAGCAGATTAATTTAAGAAAATACAGATTCTAAATTATTTGAATATTTATGTAATTTTATTTTACATTGTTTTATTCTATCCACATGTATTTACATATATATTCAATTATTTTTCCTGACAATCTTAAGACGTTTTACTGATTTTTATATATGTATATATATGTGGAGATTTTATTTTTGTGTTTACTATGTGTTTCCCATTGAATGAGAAAAAAAAAATTTGGTTCATACCCCTGTGTTTGGGCATGTATATAATATATATATAAATATTTTTTTTTTCTAATCAAAATAAATTTACCCACAAATACATGCCATGTTTTTATTTCTTGTATATGTTTTATTTTATGTCTGTGTGCTTTGGTTTTTAATAAAGAAAAAAAAAATTTCATCAAACCCGTGGGGATTAAAAAATTTTGAGCAATTAATAAATTTTTGTTTTAAATCAATTCTTTCCAAAATTGAATTGCCCATGAATTTCTAAACGTTTTGGTGAATTTCCTGTATTTTTTATCACTGGAAAAGTGAAAAAGAGGTGGAAAAATTGAACCAGATCACCAAAACCTGTTTACCAGTAAAACGGGCCGAGAAAACCCGGTTGGAGATTGAAGACGCGTCGAAATTCGGGTTAACGGGTCGAAAAAATGGGTTTGGATAAGATTTTGGGTCAGTGGGCCTGAATTTTAAATTCGATTGGGTCTGGCCCAATTTCAAAGCTCAGCCATGCTTAGAACAGGCTACTGTTCAGTTCAGGACCAAGGCCCGATTTAGACCCAGATCCAAGAGAAACAGCCTGTATGGAAATGGGCTTGCCATGTGTCACGATGAGAGAGCGCCACGTAGTGAGACGAAAGGCTGACAAGTGTCGCACAATGGCAAGGCGACGCGGTGCACCATAGAGATACCACGTGTCGAGAGCGTGAAGCCACATGTCGAATGGCAAATGGGGACACGTGTTGACCTATCACATGTGACACGTGTCCGCCTTAGTGTCCACCACATGTCACCTTCTGGATACACCACGTGTCTGCCTGATGCAGGTGACACATGGAGGTCTTTGGAGGTGACATGTGTCGGACAACAATGTACATTTTTATTTGCCACATGGCCATGCCACGTCAGCGGTGACTGCCATGTGGTGACTCCATGTCAGCAGACGGATGATGTGGCGTAGTGCCACGTCGACTATCTGATGATGTGGCATGTGCCTTGTCGGTGATTCGATGATGTGGCGGAGTGCTATGTCATCACGGTGATGATGTGGCATGTGCCACGTCAGCCCTCAATTCCACATGGCAGCATGCCATGTCAACACAGTGACACATGTCAGTGAACAATGCCAATGAACAGTGACACGTGAACAGTGATTTTGGGTGTATACAGTACTTTTGTGGTGTATACAGAAACCCTAAAAATCACATTTTTTGTGTTTTCCTGTTTGAAATTGCTTATAATTAGTTTGTTGAGATAGAAAATAACAACTAATTGATTTTTGTTTTGTGTTATATAGAAACGGCAAGTGGAGACACTAGAACTGTGCCCACTCAGACTTTTGGGATTCAGATGCTTCCTTCTGCTAGTCACGCAGAGAAACCTGAGAAGTTTAATGGAGCAAACTTCAAGAGGTGGCAGTAGAAGATGCTATTTTACTTTACCATTCTTGGACTTGCAAAGTACTTGACTGAAGATGCGCCACCCAGTAATGAAGAGAGTAATAGGGAGATACTCATGGCAGTGGATGCATGGAATAATTCAAATTATTTATGTCGGCATTATATCCTAAATGACCTATCTGATGCCCTGTATAGTGTATACTGTGGCACAAAGTCAGCTAAGGAGCTATGGGAAACACTAGACCGGAAGCACAAGATTAAGAATGCGGGTTCAGGAAAGTTTATTATAGGCCGATTCTTAGACTACATGATGGTAGATACGAAGCCATTAATGAATCAAGTATATGAGTTGCAAGTGCTAATTC
The DNA here is from genome assembly GCF_031755915.1 of Ziziphus jujuba. Classification (NCBI taxonomy): domain Eukaryota; kingdom Viridiplantae; phylum Streptophyta; class Magnoliopsida; order Rosales; family Rhamnaceae; genus Ziziphus; species Ziziphus jujuba. The sequence continues at coordinate 12,517,812 of NC_083388.1, forward strand.
AGGAAATACTTACTGAAGGGATGATCATGAATGAAACCTTACAAGTGGCTTGTATGATTGAGAAGCTATCTCCAAGTTGGAGTGACTTCAGGAATTATCAGAAGCACAAAAGAAAGGAGATGGATATGAAGGCTTTTATTAGCAAGCTTCGCATTGAAGATGATAATAGGAAGTCTGATAAAAGAGCTTCAAAGGCCATGCAGAAGGCCAATGTTGTGGAGCATGGTTAGAGCTCCAAGAATAAGAAGAAAACTAGAAAAGCTTCCAAGTTGGGGCCTAAAGGAAGAATTTCCAAAAAGGCCACGTTTCAAGGTAGGCGTTTTAACTGTGACAAGATGGGTCACAAAGCTTCGGAATGTAGGCTGCCAAAGAGAAAGAGGAACCAGGCATAAGTGATGGAGGACATCACTCGAGAGGTTGATGACATTGACCTTAGTGCTGTGATATCTGAGGTGAAATTGGTGGGATCCAATCCTAAAGAGTGATGGTTAGATACTGGTGCGACCCGCCATGTGTGTTTAGATAGGAGTATGTTCACTTCCTTAAAACCAAAGAAGAATGGGGAGAAGTTGTTCATGGGAAACTCCACTACCCCAGAAATCCAAGGTGAGGGCAAAGTAATCCTGAAGATGACCTCGGAAAAAGAGCTGACTCTAAATAATGTATTGTATGCTCCATACATTCGCAAGAATCTGGTATCTGGATCGCTACTGAGCAAACATGGTTTTCGCTTAGTGTTTGAGTTAGATAAGTTTATTTTGTCCAAATTTAGGATGTTTGTGGGAAAGTTTGTCCAAATTTAGGATGTTTGTGGGAAAGGGATATGTAGTCAATGGTTTATTTAAACTCAATGTAATGACTGTAAAGCCAAAAGAAATGAATAAAGCTAGTACTTCTTCTGTTTACTTGCTTGAGTCTTCCATTTTGTGGCATGGTAGACTAGAACATGTTAATTTTAATTCTCTGCAGAGATTAATTAACTTAAATCATATTCCCACGTTTGAAATTGATTGCATTCATAAGTGTGAAACTTGTGTGGAAACAAAATCAACGAAGTCATCATAGCAAACAATTGATAGAAATAATGAACCTTTGGATTTAATACATAGTGATGTATGTGATTTAAAATTCGCACCGACTAGAAGTGATAATAAGTATTTTATCACCTTTATCGATGATAGCACGAAATATTGTTATGTATACCTGCTAAAGAGCAAGGATGAGGCTATAGAGAAATTTATTCTCTATAAAAAGGAAGTTAAGAATCAACTTAACAAAAAGGTTAAAGTTATCAGAAGTGATCGTGGTAGGGAGTATGTGACTCCATTTGAAGAGTATTGTACTCAACAAGGTATAATACATGAAGTTACTCCACCATATTCACCACAATCAAATGGTATGGTTGAACGGAAAAATAGAACTTTAAAAGAAATGATGAATGTAATACTGATAAGTTCTAAAGTACCTCAGAACTTGTGGGGGGAAACCATTTTATCGGCGAATGACCTTTTAAATAAGGTGTTCTAAAAAGATCAGGTAAAGACACCCTATGACTTGTGGAAGGGAAGACAACCTTCCTACAAATATTTACGAGTGTGGGTGTGTCTAGCTAAAGTAATGGTACCTACACCTAAGAAAGTGAAGATAGGTTCTAAAACAGTTGATTGCATTTTCATAGGATATGCACATAATAGTAGTGCATATCAGTTTCCTGTGTATAGGTCATAAATTTATGATATTCACAAGAACACAATAATGGAATCGAGAAATGCATCATTTTTCGAACATATTTTTCCGCATAAAGTGGAAGAATGACCGAGTTCGTCTAAACGAACTTACAATGCTATTAGTGATGATGATAATAATTATAGTGATCGAGAGCAAGAGAATGAAAATGAGACTGAGGATGAGATTAGACGTAGGAAAAAAGTAAGAATCGAAAAATCCTACGGTCCGAATTTTCTTACTTATATGCTAGAAAGTGAACCTCAAAACTTTTAAGAAACTGTAAATTCTCCTGAAGGGAATTTATGGAAAGAAGCTGTAAAAAGTGAGATTGATTCCATCTTGCAGAATCATACTTGGGAATTAGTAGATCTTCCTCCAGGTTGTAAACCTTTGGGTTACAAATGGATCTTTAAAAGGAAGATGAAAGCAGATGGAATAATAGATAAATACAAGGCAAAGCTTGTAATAAAGTGATATAAGCAAAAAGAAGGCCTTGATTATTTTGACACTTATTCTCCAGTAAAGAGAATAAATTCCATAAGGATGGTACTGGCGATCACTGCATTGCGGGATCTTGAAGTACATCAAATGGATGTGAAAACAGTCTCTCTGAATGGAGATCTAGATGAAAAGATCTACATAGAGCAACTTAAGGGTTTTACCGCTCCAGGACAAGAAAAAAAAGTCTGTAGATTGGTAAAGTCCTTATATGGATTTAAATAAGCTCCAAAGTAGTGGCATCGAAAATTTGATAATGCCATGCTAATGATGGGTTTAAGATAAATGAATGTGACAAATGTATCTATTTAAAAGATACAGAGAATGGATATGTCATTCTATGTTTGTATGTAGATGACATACTCATTGTGGATAGTAACGACAATATGGTCCAAACTACAAAAGTCATGTTAAATTCCAAATTTGACATGAAAGATATAGGGCTTGCAGATGTGATTTTAGGTATAAAAACCACGAGGACTTCGAATGGAATCATTCTTAGTCAGACGCTTTATGTTGATAAAATACTGGCTAAATTTAGTAATGAAGATACTAGGATAGCCAGAACACCCATAGATTTGAGTTTACATTTATTCAAAAATAAAGGAGAAAATGTATCTTAAGTGGAATACGCTAGGGTGATTGGAAGTCTGATGTACTTGATGAGTTGTACCAAACCAGACTTAGCCTACGCAATAAATGGACTGAGTAGATACACGAGTAGTCCAAATGAAGATCATTGAAAAGGGATCGTCAGAGTACTAAGGTACTTGTGATGTACTCGTGAATACGGACTGCACTATACAAGATATCCTGCTGTATTAGAAGGATATAGTGATACAAATTGGATATCATATATTAAGGACCCAAAGTCCAGTAGTGGCTATGTGTTCACATTAGCAGGTGCAGTCGTAATGTAGAATTACTCGTAACAAACTGTGATAGCTCGATCCACAATGGAATCTGAGTTTATCGCATTAAATAAATGTGATGAAGAAGCAGAATGGCTACGCCAATTTTTAGAGGACATTCCTAGGTGGCCTAAACCTGTGCCAGCAATAAGTTTACATTGTGATAGTCAATCTGCGATTGGCAGGGCACCAAATATTATGTATAATGGAAAGTCTAGACACATTCATCATAGATATAATTCCATTAGACAGTTAATCTCAACTGGAGTTATCTCAATAAACTATGTAAAGTCGAAAGATAAAATTGCGGATCCTCTAATCAAAGGATTAAACAAAGAACTCATTGAGAAGTCATCAAGGGGAATGAGATTGAAGCCCGTGAATAAAGTCAATATGATGGAAACTCAACCTAGTTGACTGTGGATTCCAAGATCTAGATTCAATGGGACAACATAATTGTAAAAACTGGTATAGATCACTGTGGGAGTTAATCCTCTACCCATTCCTATGATGAAACAGTGATAGAAAAAGGCTAAGCATAAAGTATGCTTTTAATGATTCCTATAAGTGTGTGCGGTAATCTATACATGTTATGCTGATTACATTTGAAATAGGAATCACCTATGTGAGAGAGAAGAGTGGCAGCTTCAAAGGAGAATTGTTAAAGGCGCAATTCTTTAGAAACTCTCGCAGAATCAAAGAGGTATTCAGGGTCAAAATGAACACAACAGTGAGAATTGAAATGTACCAGGAAGGAATCATGTGTGATCTATGTTGTCATTTACACAAAAGATGAAATGGTTCAAAGATATCGCATCTATCATAAGTCAATAAAGAAGATGTAGTCTCACAAGGGAAGGTTCAAAAAGTAACATCTATATATTCTATGCTAGTTCCAACTGCAGAGCTTTACCACTAGGGTCATGTTTGTTTAGAAATCAAATTATTCATGTGGGGGATTGTTGTATTTTGGGCCTAAGTTTGAATGATTTGAAAATTTGGTCCTTTATTTTTTGTTTTTGTACCCTACGGTTGATGGAGAAAATAGTGTTTTATTTTAATAAATAATTTAAATATTTTTGAAAGTAGAGGGTTGAAAGTTTTAAGGGAATAAAACTTGGGGATGAGTGGTGGAAGAGGACACATTCTTTGAAAACGTTCTTTTCAATTTTTGAGGTTTTACAGAGAAAAAGATTTTTGAAAATTACGTGAAAAACTCATAGAGAAAACAGTGATAATGGTAAAGTGAAGGTACGCAAAAGTTCGAAGGAAATGTTTTTGAGATGTCGTGTCCAAGATCTTGCTGCCGTTGTATCCTGGAAAACATTCATCACAAAACTCTTGCACCGGTGGGCGTAAAACGTTTTAAGGATACTGTGGTATCACATAGGTCTCAGATAGACTTCTAAAAAGCAGATCAATTCAAGAAAATATAGGTTCTAAATTATTTGAATATTTATGTAATTTTATTATACATTGTTTTGTTCTATCGATACGTATTTACATATATATTCAATTATTTTTCGTAACGTAAAATTCATATAGCTTCAAATAGGCCAAACTATATTTTAAAACTCTCTAATTTTGGAATGTCCTTTTTTGCAATCAGTAATTCTTGGCAATTAAAACGCCCTCCTTATAATTATAAAGGCTTTATCTTACATCCAAAAATCAGTATAAATTTTTTGTTTTAATTTCCTTTCTTTTTTTTTTTAAAAAAAATTTTTGTTAGAAGCTAAACTAATCTTCTCATCTCTAGCGTAGCCTTTTATGGGGGAGAATGATTTTAGAAAAAAATTGCATATGGAGAGTTGGAAATGGTACAAATATTAGAGCATGTTATGATCCTTGGGGTTCCAAACTCTTGCCCTTTGCGCGTTGGGTTGGGTTTGGATTAATACAAAAAGGTCTCTGATTTTATTTCAGCTTCTGACAGTTGGGATATTTGATAAACTTGGTAAATTTTTCCAACAAGAAGATGTGTTGGAAATATTAAAAGTTCCTATTGGAGGTATTGGAAGAGAGGATGTCTGGCTTGGAATTTTACTGACTCTGGAATTGACTCTGTGAAGTCTGGGTATAGAGTAGCTTGGGAATTGGGTCGTGGTGCTTATTTTGCTGGCTCTAGCAGAAGAGATACTCATGAGTGGTGGAAGGCTATTTGGGCATTACATACGCCGAATAAAGTTAGTTTTTGTATGGAGAGCTTGTGCTTCATCTGTTCCGAGAAATTTTAATTCATGTCAACAAAAAATTGTTGATAATGGGCTCTGTTTTACGTTTAGGAGCAGTGATGAGATAGTATTACATGCTCTTTGGGGGTGCTATCATGCTAGGCGGCTGTAGAAGCTTTTAGATTTTTATCGCGTTTTGAAAGGCCTGCGATTTTAGAATTTTAAGGATTTGTGTGCTTTGGCTTTTGAAAATCTCAATAGTAATCAGCAAGATCATTTTGGTTTTGTTTGTTGGGGTATATGGAATCAGAGAAATTCTATGGCAGCTTGATTTTTATGATGCTACTGGTGTTGGGTTAAGCTTGGGGAAGCAGCCTGTATCTGCTAAATGGATTCCACCAAATGCTGGAAGCTTTTATGATTAATGTGGATGGTGCTTTTATCTCGGAAACAGGTGATGTTGGTGTTGGGATTATTATTCCAAATCATCTGCGAGAGATGATGGCAGCAATGGCCAAACCAGTTGGTTATTAGTAATCCTCTTACTGTGGAATTATTAGCAATTAAGGAAGACTTGCTGTTTAATTTGGAAGCCGGTTTTGTGGAAGCTGATCTAATGAGTGATTCGTTGATGGCAATCAATGTAGTTAATGATTCTAATATTTGTTTAGGCTTTAATACTTTTTTAGTGAATGATATTAAACAAATGCCGCATTTAGCTTATACAGTTGCTTGTTTTATCAGGGGTCGTGAAGCTCATCGAGCTTAGCTGTTAAACTTTGTCTTTGGTAGAGTATGAATTTTGGTTAGAGGATAGTCCAGGGTATTTAGTTTGAGAACTTCTATTCATAATTTTAAAAAAACTTTATGCAGTATCATTGTTTATATATTAATATTTAAATATATAAAAATAGAAAATAATTTTATAAGATATTTTCAATTTCTAAAGTACCCATAATTTATAGAGTATTAACTAAACTAAAAAATACATTTTGTTTTTTGTTTTAATAAATCGCTTATAAATCAAATACCATTCTATCAAAACTCTTCACAATATTTTTTGACGAAACTAATAATTATGAAAATTATATAAAATAAATCAGTTATTACACTTTTGGGCAACGAAAAAATATATTTGTTAGAGTGTTTGGTTCATAATTATGAACATCTTTAAAAAATATTCGATTACATACTTTTGAATTTATTTGAGATGTTCAACCATATACTGCTGCACATATTTAAGATGCACATATCTGAAAACGTTTAGTTGTATACTTCTGAATGCATTTAAAAGGTTTAGTCGTACATTTTTAAATACATCTTAGATATTCATATCTAAAAATATTCGATTCCACACTTATAAATATATTTAAAATATTTAATCCTATCTTTTTGAACATAAATATGTATAATTAGTAAATATTTTTAATAACAATTTTAAATGAAGATAAAAATATAAATTTATAATAAAACTGTATATAATTTATTTAGCAACGCAACTAAAACTCTTTGTTTAGTTTTTGTCTTGTAGTCTAGTTTAGTTTTTGTCTTGGAGTCTAATATTTCTACTCTTATGTCTTATTTTCTCTTTTTCAAAAAAAAAAAAGAAAAAGAAAATACATATATTTTTTGGATACAAAATTATAATTCAATGTTTAACTATATGTTAATCTAAATTATGTTCCGTTTTAACAACGCTTATGCTCACTTATAGGAATCTATTTTAGAACTCAAATTTTTAGTTGTGCAAAGAAATAATTCAGTTTCGCAAAAGCAAAGAATCAATTTAGGACTCATAAATTTAATAGGCTGTACATGGGTCACAAATATTTTTTGGACTCCATACCTTAAAGTTTAATCTATGGATATGAAACTAATCTATGGATATTTGAATTATGGGGCTTCATTAGTAGAATCATAAAAGGTGATGGTGGACCATAACAATATGCCATATTATTTTTATATAAAAATATATATATATATATATATATATATATATATGCCATATTATTTATTCTTTGGGGGACATCTGACAAGCGGATGGTACTCTTATAGATTATGTTTTTCTGGGCTTCACCCATCACTTAAGTCATCTATTGCATTTATGCAAAATACAATAATAATAATAATAATAATAATTAAAAAAAAAAAAAAAAAAAAACACTCATCTATTGGACTGTTGAGATAGAGAGAGAGAGAGAGAGAGAGAGCTCATCCTTGCATGTATACCGTGCCTTGCTTATGTGGAATCTTCATATTTGTTAGCATAGTTTCATGGATTAACCAAAAAAAGATAAAAAAGCGGAACACCCACTGTTTCATGGCATGATATGGTGATCTAACATTGGCCGAAGAATTTTCCTTGATAAGAGACTACCTTTACTTTTTATTATTTTTTATTATTATTATTATTATTTTGGTGAATAGCAGACCACCTTTACGTATAGCACGAAGTAGAAATTTATTTAATACCCAAAGAAAATCTAATGCAAGCAGAAAATTGTCATCTTTTAATTGGCTGAAAAAATATAGTATAAAATAATACATATGAATCTGGTTGAGATAAGTTTGACCATAATGTCCGGAAAACGTTATCACATTAACACCGACACCTTTCTCCGAAGTTCTCTTTTTGCAGATTCTACTCCTAATTTTGAAAATTGCAAGAGGACCCCACCTCCCCCTTATCAACTCTGGACGGTTTGATTCCCTTTTGGTATCAAGCAAAATTGTCTGGGGTATTTGGTGTGCCGTGAGTGCCAAGTTTAGAAAATTGACTTGCCTACATTTGGTAAACCCAGTTTTAGCATTTAGATAAACCTATCTTCAAAATTAAAAAATTAAAAATATAATAATAATAAAAGGGGTTGTATAATCCTTTAAAGACCGAAAAGATAGGCTCTTTTCACACCGTCCAAATGCTAATAATCACTATTTGTTCATATTATTGGATAATGATAAAATCTAGTCTGAGTGAAATTCTATTTCATTTTAGTTTAGAATTTATATGGTCGCACTAAAAAAATTGGTAATAATTAATAATATTGACGTTTAAATTCTAGGGTTAAATCCGATTTGAGATTACAAATAAGAAAAATAAGTGATAGAAGGAAGAAAGCGGTTACGATGGAGGAGGGTTATCCAAAAAACAAAGAGAAAAAAGGATGGATGAGGAGGAGGTTTTCAAAATAAAAAAACAAAACAAAACAAAACAAAACAAAACAAAACAAAAAAGCAAAAAAAAATGGATGCGGAGGATGTCATCATGGTGATAAAGAAAGAATTAAGGTTGAGACTCATCGGTTATGCATTACCTCGTGATGGGACCCATACGTTGTCCATGAACTACTTGATATTTTTTGGTGAAATTAAGTATGAACCACTTAATCAATCATGATGTTCAATGACTAGATGATTATTGTTGCTCCGATTATTACTTATTCACTAATGTATATCTACCGACATCAACTTCTTCAAAATTACTCATCATAAAATAATAATATTGTTTTAAGAAAAACTCTCCGAAACAATGTTTCAATTATTATTATTATTTTTTTCTTTTACTTTTACTGCGTTCTCATTCCTCATTTTGCGGGTGCCTTATAAGCCAAAAACAAACCATCAAAGTGTAACAAAAAGTCATCATCAGGATTGCGCCTCAAGGCTTTTCTCCTGATTCTTACGGGCTATTAAAAAGCAGACAATTGATCGGTGTCCGCTCATTCCTCATATGCATATGTTTTTAGATTAATTACATTTTGCACTTCACTCCAATCAAAAGAAAAAAAAAAAAAAAAATTACTGTGCATTCAAACTTTTAGATACTCTCATATTGCATATTAAACTATCATTTTATTTTTCGTTTTCATCATTTATTAACACCATTTAAAATTTGAATGGAAAAAAAAATCAAATAAGCAAATAAAAATTTTTGAGTTAGATATATTTTTATTTATACAAGCAAGTACTTTAATATTCATTGGTCAATTTCATCAAAATCCAAACAAAAAAAAAAAAGAAAAATAGGACAAATTGAAATTATGTTAAAGTTTATGGAGAAATTTGCTTAAGAAAAAAGTTTGGGTGAAAATAAAAACATGGATGAATCTAATGAGGGTATTTTTTTAATTTTCCCTATTTATTTCCTAAAATACTTATATTTTATCCATTTCTAGTTGCTTTTGTATGAAAATATTCTACATTAGAAGGCATGTGCCTCATATATATATATTTTTTTAATCAAAATTTTGAATGGTATTAATAATTATACCAAAGTGAATTAAAATTATATTTTGTGATGCAATATGAAAGTTTTTAAAAATTGGAATGCAAAATGAAAAATATTTCATAGTTTAGAGAAGCAAAGTACATTTAACTTTTTTTTTTTATTTGAGTTTTAGAGAGAAAATATACCGTCTTAACCTGAGTGAAAACCTGATTTTTTGAACCACAATAACTAGTGAACGCAAAAGCAATTACCATGTTCCATCAAAAAAACAAAAGCACTTACCATTTTTTTTTTTTTCTAATCTTGTTTATATATATCCGTACCTAATCTTTTCGGCCCTTGTACAAAATTCAATTTCAAAACTAATTATATATATATATATATATATTAATTAAGAAAAAAAAAAAGATAGTTGAGCAAAACCATATGCACATAATATTTTATCACCTAAATGGTATATAATTTTGGATATATTTCACCTATCTCACATAAGATTTGTTTTAAATACTTTTGATTTAAAAAATATCATCATTTTTCGTAGGTTTTACAAAATCACCATCCTTCTTACCTATTATTTCATTTATAATTTATTCACACTTCCTTTTAAAATATTATTATTCACATTTTTATAAAAATAATATTTATAATTTTAAAACTTAAACAATTAAATTATAATTAGTGTAAATTTTAAAAGAATATAGATAAAATATAGCCTCCAACTTCCAATAAATGCCGAGTGAAGGAAGTCGAAAAGAAAAGCATCTTTCCATTCAAGAGTTCAATTTAAGGTCTGCACAAGTTGCGGACTCAACTCACATGGACCAACAATTCCTTCCACAGCACATAAATTAATTATTCTGAATCTTTTAGTCATACTTGATCTGAAAATACAATTAAAATATTCTAAGTCTAATCAACAGCTTGAGGTCATCCCTTCGAGTAGAGATGTGGTAATTTCTTCACGTTAAAACAAAGTAATATGATAAACTATTAATTTCTTAAAAAAATTTATTTGAGTTTGACAAATTAGGTGTCTTTATAAAATAAAGGGTTAACTATATCTTTGGACTTGTTTTAATGTACATACATACATACATACATACATATATATATATATATATATACATCTTTGGACACTTTAGTTTGTCCCCAATTTCGGTTAATTGTCCCAAGTTTTAATTTTTAATTGAGTACCTTAATTTTGATTTCAATTTCGGCTTCCATTTTCTTTTTCTTTTTCTTTTTTTTTTTTCAATTGAGATACTTAATTTATTTTTATTTCAAATTAGGCATTATATATTAATTTAACCTTTATGAAAGAAAATTTTATTTAGTTTTAATATTTTAAGTTAATAGCATTTTTTTTTATCTAAATAAGATATTTATTTTTGAATTACTTTCTTCGAATTTCAAGGATAACAACCAATGATCTCGCATTTTCATTTATCTAACAGAGGAGGATACATGAGCGAGATTGTCAGTGAACCAACCAAGTCAATCCCAAAATTTTCATTAGATTTTATTCATATCGAAAGAAAAACTAAAATTGAGAATTTTAATTAAAAAAATTGAAAATATAAATTGAAACCAAAATTAAATTGGTGGCACTCAATTGGAAATTTTGAAACTTAAAGGCACTTAATTGAAATTGTGTAACCCCTCATCGCACTGGCATTCTGACATTTTCTTCCTCCATCAATATTATGCCTAATTTATCCAATACATTTCATATGGTATGGGATTTGTGTTTAAACTTCCTAGGAGACTAAAGCACACTTAACTTTAGAATTCTTTAGAATCTTAAAACCAACCATTTTAAAAAATTCTCGATTGTTAATAGAGTGACTATTTTTATATTTAAATCACCATTGTTTCACATTAGAGCGATGTGCAATTAGACATTACGAAACTTTTGCCAGTATGATAACCTACCAGTGCCCTGCACCAGACTACACTTATCCTAATAGCATCATAGTAGTTTAGCCTAGTCATCATTATCCATTTCAGTGTATTGTTCACTATTTTATCCCATTTTGCCTCATATTCTTTAGGGTTCACATGTCTTACAATACACTCTCATTGGAACCCAGTGTCTGCCCAGCCACACTTTCAATCGGATACAAACTCTGACACCATTTATAATGATTCATTGAACTGGAATCTCATCACTCTATTTCTCGATTAATATTGTCTCCAATTTATTCACCACATTTCAAACGACATAGGATTTTTGTTTGGACTTACTAGAAGGTTACCCAATCTAGTATTGCTTTTACTAGAACAAGTTTAATCCCAAAGTTATTTCGAATCTTGAAGCTAACTACTCTGAAAAAGTCTTGGTTGTTAAGAGAGTGACTATCTTTACATTTGAACCATTACCGTTCCACATCCGAATAAGGTAGAATTGGACACAAAATAACCTTTACTATTAAGGCAATCTACCAGTGCCCTTCACCCATTCATATTTACCTTGGAAGCATCATATTGGTTCATCCTTGGTCATCATAATTTACCCTAATCTATTGTTCATTAATCTTATCCCTTTTTGCCTCGGATTCTTCAAGACTCACATGTTTTACAAATTGGGGCAAATTAAAAGGTCCAAAAGTATAGTTAATATTAAAATAAAATCTCACGCTGTCAAATGTATTAATTAGTTTAATATGGATGGATAAAACATCCTAAAGTACTTTACAAATCTATATCATTGTAAAATAACAAATGAAATAAGATCCTTTTTTTAATTTGGGTTAATTGTATTTTGGTATATAACTAGAATTTTGCCAGACTACACATTAGACCTTCAAGTTTAAAACATTCACATTGGGTTGTCAATTTACATTTGTTTCATATTAGCCCAATCTCATAATTAATTCCCAAGTTGACTAACAAAAAAGATTTAAAAGTTGAAAAAATTGATTAATTTTCTCATAGATCAGTTAACCAAAATTTTTTTTTCTTATCTTGTTTGTAAAATGAAAAAAAAAAAAAGGTCAATTTTCTCAATTTTGAAATGTTATGTTAGTTAATTTAGGAATTTAACTAATGTCAAATAAATTATGTTAACGCCTGGATTTGGGCAGGTTTTATAGTCTAAATTTGAAAGTGCTCGGTTAAGGGGCTCCAAGGCCGATAAAAAATATTGTCCACCATTCTCTTAGTTCTTCAACAAATGAAAGAAGCTTTCATCCAATTACTTGCTACCAAAGATGGAAGGCTAAGGGGGAATGAACGGTATTGCCAGCACAAATCCTCCAATGCCTAAGTTAGGCCGGATTTCAATCCAAGTTGCCATTTGCTTACAATCTAGAGAGTAGCAGTAGGAGGAAAAAAAAAAAAGGAGAGAAGAGTCAGGTTGAAGACTCATACGTACACTTTTTATTGATGTGGAGAGTTTATGGTTGCATGCATATTGCATGTAGCTTGTTGATGGCTGCTAATTGGACGTTCCATTGGTTTCTTGGAGCTTCTTTGCCTAGTGGAGTTGCTCTTATTTTATAGCCTTCTTCTAGTATACTGGAGATCATGATAAACCCTACTTACTTCGGTATTGTGCCCTAGCATTTAAGTCTAAGTAGCACTTTCCTATTAGCATTTTTCCTTTTCTTACTCCTCAAGTTGAAAGTTTTGCATATATGACTGATCATTTGGAGATGTGAATCCTATATGAAGTTCTTTGGATTATTCTTAGGTGATATATGTTTTCCATTCATATTCTTAACCCATGGAATTTGCTCAGCCTGGTTACAATTGCACCTTCTCTGCTCATGGTATGACCTGAGCCACCTTTCACTAGTTACCTTCTCAACCTACTTTACTTTTAGTTTTCAGGTTGTAAATGCCAAAGTCTGCTAAGACAAAGTGGAAAAAATTTTACCCATAATAATTGGCCCTTTAACCTGATTCTTCATTTAGAAAGTCAGGTCGAATTCGAGTTTCTCTTCTTTCTTGCTTATGTTCTATTATGAAAGATATTCAAAAGATTTCATCATTACCTAGATATGGTCCCTACCTCAGCATGGGGAGCATTTCTTCTTTCTAGGTACTATATTCACAGCTTTTTGGAGATCGTGTACAATGATTATTCAATATTAAGTTGAGAAATGTTTTCACATGGCAGAATGGTGGGCTTCTTATGATCATAACCTATATTAAGATCAACAGTTGAGATTTTCTCTATTATTTATTTTTTGGGGCATAAATAGGGATTTTGAACCCCCTCTTTCTCACTCTTCTTTTTTTGTGATAGTAAAACTTTGTCATATTTCAAACTTAAAAACCTTCCTAACCTACGAACCCAAGCTCTTACTTTTGTTTTCAAATTATCCACTTATTTCAAGGGTTATTGCCTTGCATGGTTCTTTCATCTCATTAGTTTATGTTTCTTTATTCCTCTTACGTGCCCCTTTGCTACAAGCTTTTGCTTCCACATTGGTTATTTCATTTAACATTTTTTTTTTATCACTTTTGCTATCTTTGAATGTTGTAATATTTTTACGCTTGATTTGCTTGCTTTGTTTTACTTGATTTTCTTGAATGCCTCGCAATTTAAGTTTTAGGACTTTCTCTTTTGCATTCTTTGATCTATGGATTTAGGATTCAAAATTCGGCTTGATGTTTTTCATTATTTATCCTTAGTTGTTCTGAGTTTCTTTTTGTTAACCTAAAACCTAAAAGCTTAATTGATGCATTCTTGATTTCGACTTTAAGCATATGTGGTTGCATTTTTCGAGGCTATATATTAGGTAGAAATTGTATGTTTAAGAGGGATTTCTTGGAATCCATGCTCCTTTAGGTGTGGAAGAAACTCTGAGGCTTAAGTTGTCTAGTATCCCAAATTCTTCTTGTGTAATTTCACCTAATCCCTCATATAATGCTCTTGGAGCTTTCCCAAAATCATTGCTTTATCCTTCCTTTTCTACTATCTTGGGGTTTATGGAGTTTGTGGTTGCTCGCCTTGAACTGATAGATATTTGTTCTTTTCTTTTTCAAGCTATGTTGTCTCATAGGAAGCTAATGCCTTGATGGCTTGAGGAATTTCCCACTTACCCCAACCTTTATCATGCTAATCAAGGTCTTCCACAACCTACTATTCCACCTTTACACACTTCTCCTTATGCTAAAACTATCCCTTTATCCTATCCTAGGATTTTGCCTCCAAGAGCCCACTTTGCATATCAAACTCCCTCATTTTGATCCATCATGGGGATTCTTTAGCTATATCCACTTCGAGCTCTCAAGGTACTAACCATAGTTCATCCACTAGTGACAATAGTTCATTAAGCCTACTTTCTTTAAAGGATTCTTTAGTGGCCATCTTTTGTGACATCGAGAAATGGATCCAAGCCTAGGCTAAAAGAAATAATTTCATCTCTCCTGAAGACACAACTGATTCTTCTCTTCTCGCTCATGACAAAGTTAAATCTCCTTCTCCAATTTGAGGTTCTCAATAGCAAATTGGTGTCTCTATTAATATAGGGAAAGCTAAAACAGTTATGACAGAGTTATGGGGTTTATTTCAAGCGTTGATGACTGGATGGTATATGAGTTTTAGAAAAGCTATATGTGAAAATTGATTCTTAGCTTGTGGTTTGCTAGATGAAGGAAGAGATTAATTATTGTTATCCTGATTATTCCTTAATCTTTTTGGTAAATGTGTTTATTCCCTAATTTGCATATGCAAGGAGCTTCTAATGGAAAGTGAGATATTACTTTTATCTCATTTCAACATAGAAACTAACATTAAAGTTGATTTTTAACTTCTTTTGTTACCAAAATTTGGGTTTGAAGGCACATATTTATATATTTTCTCCTGATTGAATGGGATATGTGTATTAGGTTAGTTTTATTTTGGGCTATGCCCCCACTAGTACCAAAGAAATTAATAATAATAATAAAGGTTAAAAAAAAAAAATAGTATTTTGTAAAAATTTCAACTGATATTTATATTTAATCCCTGTAAAACTAGTGACAATATGCATAGTTGTCCATATGTGAAGTTTCAAATTCAATTCACCCCAGTGATAAATAAAAGTAAAAATGATAAAAAATCAATAAAAATAAAAATAAAGCCAATAACTATATATACAAATGCTAAAGGTAAATACAAAACTAATTTTCAACAGATGTAAGTATGAAAGCTACCATAATGACCAGAACATTTACCCTCATAAACAAACAAAACTTACGTGTATTTTCATATAAATGTAGCCAAGCAATGTATCTTATTTTAAGAAACCCAAACCAATAATGTCAGAAACAACTGGACACGTGTATTTAATGCAATAGCGAGTAAACCATCTTTTATTTTCTTTACCAAACAACTTTTACATCATTTTCCCATTATAAATAATAAACCTGCGTTTGACAAAAGCTCCATTATGATTGTTTACTCCAAACTTCAACTTCTCTGAAAATACCAGTACAAAAAATAAAAGCCAGTAAGTAAACAACAACAACAACAACAAATACTTCACCCAAAAAACACCAAAAGAAAGATGAGAGCCAGCAACCACTTGATCGGAGTTGTAAACTTCTTAACCTTCCTCCTTTCGATCCCAATCCTCGGAGGTGGGATATGGTTGAGCAGCAGAGCCAACAACACGGAATGCCTCAAGTTCCTCCAATGGCCTCTCATCGCCATCGGCGTCGCCATCATGATAGTCTCTCTGGCCGGTTTCGCCGGCGCGTGTTACCGCAACACCTTCTTGATGGAGCTCTACCTCTTTGTCATGTTCTTTATCATCGCCGCACTTATCGGCTTCATCATATTTGCTTACGCCGTGACCGATAAAGGGTCGGGCCGGCCGGTTCAGAACAGAGCTTATTTGGATTATAATCTGGAGGACTATTCCGGTTGGCTGAAGGACAGAGTGACGGATAATAGCTACTGGCCGAAGATTAGCTCTTGTATAAGGGACTCCAAAGTGTGTAGCAAGATGGGTAGGACCGTTAATGGTGTGCCTGAGACCTCTGACATGTTTTCCTATAGAAAGCTCTCTCCTATTGAGGTTTGTCAAATATCTTTTTCCTTTTCTCTTTCATATTGCTTTTCATGATGTTCTTTGAGAGCTTGAAGAATATTAGGTATTTCTCTCTTCTTCTTTTTTTTTTTTTTTTTCTTTTTCAATTTAATTTTTTGTGGTTGATAAATATATGTTGCAAATAGAGAATTTTAAATTGGAATGAGAAAGTTTTAGGGGCAGTAAAACGAAACTGTTTTTTGTTCTTGTCTTTATTTTTGTTATTTTCTTTTTTTGGAACTGGGTTTTTAAAATGTGAAGTTGATGATGAACAAAGTTTTTTTTTCTCTTCTTTTATTTTATTTTTGCCGAGAAAGTTACTTTAAGGGTGGTAGATCTGGTTCATAATTTAATGGTTAACCACCTTTAAAGGGCATGTGGGAAAGCCAAAATGACAATCATGGCGTTGAGTCCCAATTATGTGTCCCAATTAATTATTAGCATTTTGCTTTTGATGCCAATACTGTTTTTCTTTGAATAGTGATGTGAGACCGCCATCGACGCAGGAGATTACTCAACTTGTACTGGTCGCAATCCTCTTTAATATTCATTTTTCAGCATATAATATTACTTTCTTAAAAAATTTGGTCAAGTTCAATTAGAATTGAAAAAGGAAGATATTTTAGATGATATTTTATGGCAATAATCATAATATATTATTTTTGAACCCTGCTGTAATGGTACTGGACCACTGGGGCGGTGGAGACTGGTGAGTACCTTATTGAGGAGAATAGAGCTAAGCCCAATAATTATGTCTGGTATTAGCAATTTTTGAATCTGGGAAATGATGTTTACAACACATCATTAACTCCACAAATCAAGAAAAAAATCACCGGCATGGTTTTGGATTTCACTGCTCAATTTAAAAATTGAAAGGATTTTTTTGTTTCTTTTTATGTTTTTCACTTTTACATTTTCAAATTTGTAAATTATCTTTTTTATACTTTTAAAGGAGGCCCAAATGCTTACGAAAGAATGTTCTTTTTTAAATTCTGTTTGGAGGTGTTGAGTAGACCTTTTTGCTTTATGCTTTTCCTGTATTTCTTTTGCCCTTTTAGGTGGAATATCCTTTTCTATCTTTTGTCTGCTTTTTATTTTTTTTGTTTGATACATATCTTTTGTCTGGTTGCCTGAGGATTGGGTGGTGAAATATATGTGGTTTAGAGAAACTTATCCTTAAATTGTTCTATTTGAAATTTTGGTAGAAAAATTTTGATACATATACTAATACAACTATTCACTTATCCGGAAGGAGCATGTGTGAATGTTATGCAACATATTGCAAAAGGTTGTTCTGTCACTCAAGAATTTTGGATAAATTTCTTCTTGATGAGAGAAAAATTATATGCATAATATATATATATATAGATATATAATTGTTTTATCTACTAAACCACTTTATCCATAGAAAACTTATATATAGTTTTGAATCTTATTTTATAGTGTCAAATAATGATGTAGTACAAAACTAAATAAAATATATATATATATATATATATATATATATAATTTTTTTAAAGAAAAATTCAATGCTATTTCGAAATCATGGGATAATTTAATTGATTTCTATTAAAAAATTAACTCTTTTTTATTAGGCTTTTAGCATTAAAAAATAAAAATAAATAAAATATTTTAAATCAATATTATCATATAGGATTTGTTTATCATATTTTTAAATAGTTAATAATAAAAGTAGATTAGGTAATTCCCTAGACTATTATATGTGTGTGTTTTTTTTTAAGAATGGAGATTATAAGAGATTCATTTTGTGTGTGTGTGTGTGTGTGAGAGAGAGAGAGAATGGAGACGATAAGAGATTCATGTTACTTGAGACCATTGTTCCATACTTCTTTCACAATCCTTATTCTTGTACATTGAATCCTTTAACAACTCTTGGACCATCCGATAACAGGTTACAAAATTTTATAAGGGAAAAAAATAAAATAAAATAAAATAAAAATAGAAAACAGGGTATGTGTAAATAGTCTTACGATGATAAGGTCAAGATAGTGATGAAGAATTATTTGGCTAATTTCGGACAATAGTCACTGTCTTTTCTTTCTAGGGTAGAAGGTGATTTTATTATTTTGTCTTATCCTTTTTCTAGTCAACTCTCTATGATACCATGAATATATTTTATATTCAGCACTAAACAGCATGTATATCAATATTACTAAATGGCTAGCTTTAATTGGTATATTTACTGTCAGCATGATGATGGGGAACTTTCCTACAAAATTCCAATAAATTGGGGTCCCATATATATATATATATATATATAATGTATATCATATAACATGTATATTGCTAAAGAAAAGGATCGCATTTTAATCATTAATTAATATGTGGTTTATCTAATACTAAAAAATTATATGAACGGTAAACCTATCCCACATGCCAGTAATTAAAATGGAAGGGTGATATCACATGACCATGTATTTATTAAATAAAGTATATTTTTTTAAATAATAATAATAATATAGGATGTGAAGATTGTATTTAATAGTGGTCTCCAATTTTCTCTGTTTTCTAATCACATAAAAAGAAATACAAAATTATGGATAGTTATCTCATCTGAACGTCTAAAATGCACGGTTTCCATGTTTCCATTGCAATTATGATAGAAGAGTACTGCTTTAGGCTCCAAATTTGGTTTACCAAATTTTAAATGCCAAATTACATGACAGTTTCTTGATGTTTGACAAATATAACCTAAAATTAAATTGTGAATCCTATAAAATAATGTCACGTGATTTTGCATCCAATATTTTGTGACTAGCATTATTGATGATAGAAATACTTTGATTAATTTACTCCCCATTTTGCTTTGTATAGTCTGGTTGCTGCAAGCCTCCAGCGGAGTGTGGATACACCTACGTGAATGAAACGACCTGGACGCCAGGAGGGGGGTTGGTCGGAGCCAACCCGGATTGTACTACTTGGAACAATGATCAACAAATGCTTTGTTATTCCTGCAACTCTTGTAAAGCTGGTGTTCTTGGCAGCCTCAAGAAGAGCTGGAGGAAGGTCTCTTTGATCAACATTGTGGCATTGATAATCCTAGTAATCTTTTATGTCGTTGGCTGTGCAGCATTCAGGAACAATAAGCGGATGGATAACGATGAACCCTACGGGGAGGCTCGGATGACAAAGGCACAACCTAGTAGGATCCATCTTTAACCATGTTGGGGAAAAACAGAAACTAATACTATGTGTAAACTGTTTGTCCAATATTGTATTCTGAGGTTTTGGCAATTTACTAGTAGGACTGGTTTGTATTATAGACGGTAGACATGAATCTGTAAACTGTTAAATTTAAGATACTTCATGGTATGCTATGTTATTAATCTTTATACATTTTTGTAAAGTTCATGAGAATTGCATACACTAATGCGGAAAGCTATGCAGGGTTATAAACACGAGACATTAGACATTTATATCATCAATCTAACCGTTTTCCTCAACATGTTATACTCCTATTAAATTAGGAGAGCCTAGATTCTCTGAAACCATTTCGTTCCCAAGAAATTACCAAGTTGAGATTTATTTTCCATTTTCTAATACTCTAAATCTACCACAGTGAACGTAAGATTTTAGACCGCTTATCTCTAACTGGTTTCTTTAAGGTTAAAAAACAAAATGGCTTCTTGGTACATTATAAAAGCTTTAAGCTGTGACCAATATGTTTAAACACCTTTGCATGCAAATGCCAAATATATAGTAGGTGAAATCTAGTAATTGTACAGTTAATTTGCTCAACTTCTAATAAAATTTAGTCACATAGTAGCATTACCGTAATTGAAAAACCAATTCTGTTAATCTACTATAAAAAGAATTGGGCAAATAAAAGGACAATTTATCATTCTTGAGAACTATTGGTATAAATAAGGAGCTCCCACAGGGCAATGCCGCTCATCTCATCAGCTTGAACCTGTTGACAGAAAGTTTGTGTTGCTGGAGACAAGAACATAATAAAACTGTGTCGAATATCTGATGCTTCCTATTTTTTACCAAGTAAACTTATGCCAAAAGAATTTTTAAAAATAAAAAATAAATAGCACCTGAAATATGGAACTGCAGGATGCAAAAAGTTAAAATAATAGACTTATTTTGTTCCACTTTCAATTACAGTATGATTATTTGTTTCACTTTCCACTACTGTATGATCTTCACGACATTTTTCTGGATTCCATCGTCTGATTGTGCGCTCCTTAACAGTGTATTTTTCTACACAAGATGGAGAAACAGCACCTTGACTATTTTCATTGATGTTGAGGACTAACAATGTCTTTACAACGCCGCCACAGAGCCGAGTGGTGCAATGAACATCAGACCACATCTTTATTCTCCCATTTACATCACCCCCTCCTTCTGTTGAGACAAGCACAGCAAATTCTGAATGAACCAGAGCCGGATGATGACGGTAGGCTACAAAGTCCACACCATATCTACTTCCTGATTTCACTACCCAGTTTTTCATTCGAAGATGAGAATAAGCTTTGTAAAAATCAGGGAAAATTGCTTTTTTAGACTTCATGAACGACCAAAGCTCTTCAACATTCATTAAGCGTTTGTCTTCACCAACTATGTTGAGGCATTTTAGAGAATAGCATAGGTAAAAGGCTTCCTCCAGGCCTAGCTGAAACCACTGCTTATCTTTCTCAGCTGCGGTAATGGGCTCACCAAAGCATGCACGATTTAGGAGAACAGCTTGTTCCGCTTCTGCTGCAAGAAGCACACTGCATCCACAGAGTAATCCTTGAGACTTTAACTGGATCAAAGAAGACTGAAGCTCCCATACTATTTTTGACATAGGATCTTTAACAGCTTTGGCTTCTGAGTCCTTTCCTTTCCACCTAGGTCCCATTTAAGCCTACGATAATATCAAAAACCAGGATTTGCTTAGAGTCCATGCCCTCTCAAGCAAAGTTAGATTCACTCAAACAGCAAATACATACCAATAACTAAAGGACAAAAAAAGAAAAGAAATGGTTTTGAATCTACATGCACATTCAGAATATTCTACTTGCTAGACTAATTACAACTTATAGATCAAATTTTTATTCGTACACATTGCTTTGAGTAAACACAAACAAAATATGTAGGGTAACCTATATCTTACAAATGTTTCTAAATAGTGCTCAGGATGTAATTTACACAATCTCAACCCAAGACTATTAAAATTCCGTTGATGCCAATCTATTTTCTTATCTTGTTAACTAAACATCCTCTATATTATAAGGGAGCTTTGCCAACAGAAAAGCATAGTTCTTGAACATGTTAGTAATTTGACAAGATACAATGGATCTATCATCCAGCTTGGATTGAAATTTCAGAAAAACAAGAAGCTTCCTTTGAAGGACAATTCAATATGCAAGATGTGGCTCAATTATGAGAGATATTGATCAGCCAACTTATTCTCTCTAACTAAATTCTATGGTAAGTATAAAAGATCATACACTCATAGCCTCATACTGTCTCATACTTTTATAATTCCGAATACAATAAAGTAGAATCTAACAATAACTGGGAACAAAGCATATTGGGAAGGAAATTGGAGTAAGTTTACATAACAATTAAAACTTTTGAAATTTTTGGAATTCTGGAAAGATTTAGCAAATATTACAAGAGACTAAATGTAGATTACCCGAAATTATTCCAGCAACTTGAGTAGCAATCATATTCATATGATATGAGGATTTTTTATGTCTGTTTACCCAGTCTTACTATGAAATGACTACTGCTCATCTACGAAAGTCTTTGAATTAGTGCAAAAGTAAGAATGAGGATTCTGGGATAAGTTATATTGATCATTATTCAAGATCAAAGCCTTCAAAACTTCATATTTACCCTAGTCCCTACCAAAAGTAAACATCAAGAAACCTAAGAAACTAAAAATTACTGCATCAAAAGAAAGAAGCACAAACAGAGGAAACTAAGCCGGAAATTTTTTTTTAAAAAAAGCACAAAAACCCTTGAATTCTTTTCTTGGTAAGAGAAATTTCCTCGAAACAAACTGAAAGAATGAGACTAACCTTGACCAGGGACACCAATATTAGTACCCAAGTTTGGTATAGGCTACAGCACAAACAAAGCGCCCAAGAAAAAACAAAAGGCTTTTCTTTTTCTTGGAAAGAGAATATTTACTCTGAAACAATCTGCCGGAAGACACTAAGCTTGAATGGCAATAACAACATACTGAAGGTTACTAAACCCTGTTTTAATTAGATAAAGTTCACTCTTCATGCAACTGGCTTGTTACAAGAATAGCAATGAACTATCCTTCTCATCCTTCATTAATAGGCTACCTCATAAATGCATATGCAAAAGATCAATAGGTACTGACCAGACTTGTCCTGAGTTGGGATTTTCACAAAAACAATCGCTCATTGATTGGGGTTTGGTTTAGGCTTGGATTTGAACACATATTATCTTGAAGATTGTCATGCACTTGAGTTGGAAATTCATACATATAAATTGGATAATCTCAAAAAAAAAATATATATATATATATATAATCTTGTTGAAAACAAAGCATAATAATTCCTCACGTCTAAAAGCATATACAGTTGCGCTCAAAGGACCAAGCAGTAAGATAGTTTTCCTCAACTCATATAATAAAAGAAACCTGGGAACAAACTTTAGTCAGTTTGAAGGCAAAATCACACCTCCTGTTTGCAATCAAATTAGCTCAAAGGAAAAATAAAAAATAAAAAATAAAAATAAAAGATAAATAATTGCAAAACCTTCACAGCATTAAAGCATTCGAACTTCTGTTTCAATGTCCCGAGAAGAACCATAACATAGCCAACAAGAGGCAATGACTAATCAGAAGCCTAGCTGTTTAAAAGTTATTGCCAAGTGGTTGCCTGCCTAATCAAAAGCCCAGAGTAAAGATCTTAGCATGAGATTTGACACTTATAGCGAACCACACAAGACCAGACAAAGATATCAAGTATTCAGGGGAACTAAGAACAAGGCTCTATCTAATGCTGCACTACACGGTAAGAAACATAAAACTCTTAGCATGATTTAATTGGTAGCATAAATATAACAACCATGTCCAAACACAAAAAAATATGCAGTTGCAGGTATAACCCAATTGAGAAATTTAGCAAGATTATATATCTAATATCTCTGCAACGTGGAAAACAGACTGCATATGCAAAAGTCTATAATATTGACACAGTAATTTTATCAAACAGTATACAGTCAGAACAACAGCAGGAAGAAATTAGCGAAAAAGCAAAATGAAGCATATAGACAACAAAAAAATATCAGGATCAATATGGATATTGGGGTTTACCAAATTGCTCCTCCTGAGGGGCTTTCCAACCTTTTTCTAGGATGCGATGCAGATCTATTCCAATTAAATCCTTCAAGAGGGGAATATGAGCTCTGCTGGTGATGAATGTTCAGAGTTTTTGCCCCTTTTCTTTTACAAATCCATAGGAGAGTGGAGGATGGACAATTATGGTGTCAAAGGGGTAGTTTCTTACTTGAAAGTATTTAAGTCACAGTAACTGTAATTAGAGCCTGCTAATGTACACAGTTAGAACAAAGTGGAGATAGACCTTATGTTCCAATATATATAGGTTTTAACTTAATTTTTAGTCTACTTAGGCAACAACTCTAAACTGAGTTCATATTTTTCTTTTTATTTATTTAATTTTAAATGCTAAACTGAGTTCCTATTAAACTTAAAACATATGAAAAATCTAAATTTTATTACCAAATAAAATAGGTCTCCCACACGAAATCCAAAAAAAATTTAAAATGGGTTAAATTAATTCGATTTTGAGTGGAAGACATATTTTATTTGGTGATAGAATTTAAATTTTCATATGTTTTATTGCATATGAAAAATTAATCTCCAATTGACTTATTGCATATAATCTTTTGTTATCGAATAATCTACAGTGATTAGATAACAACCTAAGATAAGTATACAACGCACTTGTCAAAATCATTGGTTCTACTTGCAATAGACAATCCCATTTTGCCAAAAAAATGCTCACAACCTCAAAACACAGCCATAGATTGTCATCACTATAGTCTCCAGCAATAATTTGCCTCAATAGAAATACCCCAATAAATCAGTAACACCTGTTGCGGAAACATCAATCATTTACTTAGTAACCCAAATCAACTGAATTTTCAATGTGTCAAAAAGTTTTATGTACAATTCCCTTACAACCTTTATAATAAAATTAACAAAAGAGCAATATCCATCAGTGACAATGGCATGCAAGTGCTTAATATGGGTTTTCGCAAAATGGGGTTCAACCAAAACACCATAAAGGATGGCCTGGTTGAGCTGCAAGTATTCTCGTGGGTTTGGAATTGTTAATAGAAATGGGGGTCTTAATCTTGGTTCAAGAAACTCAATTGCTTGTCGCAGCAAAAGTTCCATTTGGTTTTTGGCCTCATAGGGAGATGTTTGTATTAATTTCGAAGCCATTAAACTCCATAATAACTCAAGCACAACAAATTCCAGTAAACAATTGAGGTAGCTATATTTTAGTAGGATTTGAGATGGCATAGAGATAGATTACCTGATAGCTGAAGGCGTAAAAACCTTGAAGATTCAAAAGCCAGAGCAAAGAAGTTGAATTGATCTACACAGTTTAAACCTTGAAAGCGGCAACAAACTTTCAAAAAAAGGCCCAAAATTGTTTTTTCACAAAAATCCACAGACAAAAATCATCAATCCAATGTAGAAGGTAGAACCAATCAACCACCAAAACGATATCAGTTTGAAGAAGCAATTGATTCGATCACTGGAATAGTGTACTTGTGAGGGCATGCGGAAAAAGACAGACCTTACAATCCCCTGAAGATTATGAGGACGTAAATTCCAGAAGACCAGAACAATTGGCAAGAGAAATTAACCCAAGTAAAAGCTGAACCAACAAATCAAAATGAATTATATATAGAAAAAGAAATAAAAGACAATTACACCTTTATATGAACAGAACAGAAAAATAGAAGTTATATACAAAGGCTTAGGACAAAATATGAAAAGGGTATTTCGAAGTTAACTATGTAGTTATGCCTGCTATAGGAATAGAACTTGGAAAAACTACCTATGTGGTTATGCCTGCTACCCTATGCTTTTCAAGTTAAGCTAAAGAAAGCTGGCACATCCATAAGGCATCATATACCGAGGTTTGCAACATTAAATCAACATGTTGTAATAAGAGTGGAAAGTTTACCAAGTTTGGGTTTCCTTAAGATAAACAATATTCACAAGAAGCAAGATACATAATTGAAGTTGGGGTAGGAAGATGTTATCCCTTTTAACTAATTGCCTCATATGTCCCATATACAGCACCTGATAGAAGATATAATTAGGTAATCTTTTTAATTATTATTATTTTTTTGGTAAGATTCATTGATAGAAAATCAATACAAAGTAAATAATGAAAACAACACTATAATCCAACTGCAATAGACTTGAAGCAATGACTAAAACATGCATTTATACAAGCAAATACATATAAATTATAGCTATTTTATCAGGCTTGCCTACTTATTTGATTTTAGTTTGATTTTAGTATTTTCAACTTAAAACTTCCATAAAATAATTGCTTCAGCAGCTATACAAATTTTATTGGAGTCACGATAATATCAAGATTTTTGGAAACAGATATATAATGATAGAATCGCTCCACAAAATAAATGATGCTCAACTAAAGGTGCCTGCTTTGGGATGCATTGGAAAATAATTTCTTGTATAGATTAGGATATCAAAACAAAATCTTTCCTAGTTTTTTCTTTTCATTTTTTTTTCAATTTTAACTGGTATAATGGTGCTGGAACATTCAATCTAGATAAAAATGCCTCCCTTGTCAGGACCCATTTGGGATCTCTTCTCAGAACCCTAGATAAGTCCTAACCACAAAAGAAACCCTATCGGACCGCCCTATGGAAAATCCAGTAATATCTCTCCTGAGGATAGAGCATGCTTCAAAAATTTTCTGCACGAAAACACACTTTTATATAATACCCTCTTACACCTCCCATCTTACTACAAATAATTCCACAACTATTCAAGACTTCCATAATAAAAATACAATTATATAGATAGGAGGAATAACTTAATAAAATATAAATACATTTTTATTTCATGTCTGCCCATACCACCCCCTTAGTACTGTACAACATTTCAATATCGTTTTACAACATATTAATGCATAATACAGATAGGGGGTAATACAACAATAATAGTGATAGCGATATTAGTAACAATAATAATATAACTTGTTCGAAGACTACCACATTTGCCCAAAGACTTTCGTATTATACTAATAATAATAATAATAATAAATGATAAGAATAACAATAAAAATAATAATAATAGTAACGATAATAATAACAATATTAACAATAATAATAAAAATCACAAAATACCAATAATAAAAATAGTGACAACAACAATAATGATGATAATAATAGATAAATAAATAAATAATAATAATAACAATAAAAATAGTATTAATAACAACAATAACAATAAAGGCAAATAAAAGTAATATTTGAAAATCAAGTCTAAATAGATAAGATAATATAAGAAAAATAAAATTTTAAAATTCATAAATATGCTACGATATATACATACTCGTATCGGAGATATACAATACCATATAACATGCTACACGATCCATGATTCCACCTATTGCCGACACTCTGCTACCAATACAGAGTGGGTGTGGTTCCCTATTTGAAAATCAAGTCTAAATAGATAAGGTAATATAAGAAAAATAAAATTTTAAAATTCATAAATATGCTACGATATATACACACTCGTATCGGAGATATACAATACCATATAACATGTTACGCGATCTATGATTCCACCTGTTGCCGGCACTCTGCTACCAATATAGAATGGGGGTGGTTGCCTAAATTGGCCGTCCGATCCCGTAAATTCGCAGGCAACATAGTTACGAGATTAGTTGTTCATGAACCACATTGAATCGTCACCCCCATTACATACAAACCTAATATAGTATAACATATATATATATATATAAGATATTTGATGCACCATACTATATACCAGTGGTACCGAACAGTATTCGGCATCCCGAGAACTACCTGATAGGGAGGTTAAAGAAAGAACATGCAATCAAACAGCTTGACATCCCAATGGCACAGATACTAACAACAACCATCCTAGCCATGGAAGGGGTAGTTGATGCTCAATTTGCATTATACTTGCCTACCCTTAGGTAGTTGATGCTCAATTTGCATTATACTTGCCTACCCTTAGGTCCATGGCTCCCACAAGACGATCCAATATATTTACGCAGTAACAACAAATATAATACAAAACACCATTACATATATAACAGTGGTGACAAGCAGTACCTAGCATCCCAAGTACCACTTTGACGGGAAGTTAAAGACAAAACTTGCGTTCGGTCACCTCGGCGTCCCAACGGCACCGATGCCATCAAAAGTCATCCTGGCCACGGAGGTGGCTAATACTCACTCTGCATTATATCTGTCTACCCTCAAGTCCATGGCTCCCACAGAAAGACCATATAAACTTGCGTGCTAATCACAATCACATATATGGTACAGAACACTAGTACTGTATCGTGCATTTAAAATCATAAAATCATAATTTTTTAAATATGAAAATCTCATAAATACCACTAGATTTAGTATATCTTATTCAAACCCATAAAATCCAAACTTTCTTTAAGCCATCATCATAAATCCATTGATATAGATAAATCAATTTCTACCATAATGGAACAAAATCCATAAACTTTTGAATTCATAAATACACTTTTTTTAGCTCAATAATTTAATATCAATATTCTCATAAATTTCCTTGAAATTTATTTATACAAAATGTTATTTAAAATCACATAAAAATTTATATATATTTAAATCCATAGAATAACATTTTGAATTTACATAATAATTCAAAAAAATTTAACATTAATTAACAACATTTAAATCCATAATTTTTTAAAAATCGAAATATAAATTTTGATGCACATATATTGTAATTCACCCAAAATTAGCATCATAAATTCAAATAAAAATTGTATTAAATATCAACACATAAAATATGTATATAATATATATATATATATATATTTATATATTTGATTAACACAAAATATATACAATTTAACAATTCCAAAAAATGAATTTGAAGGTTCACATATATATATATATATATATGTGTAAATGTATGCACACACACACACATATATATATATATGCACAAGTATATATGTATATGCATATACAAATATATTCAATATATATATATATATATTTCTATACTCACACATAATTGTTCATATACGTATACACATTCCTTCAACAATTAAATAATTATATACACATACTCTTGTATTTACAATATATATATATATATATATATGTACATACACATCTATCAATCTAACACATATCAATGGTATACACCCATAGTTATTCGCTTATATGTATACAAAACATATATATTTACTAACATGAACGTATATATGCGTACAAAAACATGAATATATATATATATATATAATTTACACATTAGCACATAAATATAAATATTCATATAAGGACGATAATAAAATCTAAAACCACAAAGCTTAGTTAACGAAAATAATTTTCCTTCCTTATAAGCTCAAGAAGGGCGTATCAATCAATTAAGCACTAATTTCTATTAAAGGGAGAATAAAATGTATGCTTTCGTGCCTCAAATCTTTCAAAAGTATACATTAAATCATTAAATTGAAATGGACCCGATATAAATATATACATATTTATTTATAGATACATATTGATATATGCGCATCTCTATATAGATATTGAAATACACAAATATATATATATATATGTGTGTGTGTGTGTGTGTGTGTGTGAGCGCATGTATATTATTCCAAAACTCACAATATGAAGGCCAATTTATTTTAGCCACCCTTCTACATATACCTATACATCTATAAATACAACATAAATTATAAGCTAATTATTCATAGAGTTTAACGACTACTAATATAAGTGCTTGTTTGGCAGAGTTTTTTTTTTGGGTCAAAAATTTTACTTAAAGGTCAAAAGTTCTTTTATTAAAAAATAAAAATATTTGGCAAAAGTTAACATGCATTTATTGACCAAAAAACAGCTTTTTTAAGCTATTTTAGAGGAGTACAAATTTTATGTTTTAAAAAATTTTTTTTTAACTTATTTGGAAATTCAATGAGCATTTAATACGGTTTTTTTATTTTATATGAAAATTCATTGAGCATTTAATACAGTTTTTTTATTTACAGCCAAATACTTATTAACTTTTTAATAATAGTTCTTTTTCAAAAAGATCTATTATACAAACTTTTATAGACTGAATCTCTATTTTTATCAGCTATATCAAACGGACCATAAATATATATCTATTTAACAAAACTTTACAGACTGAAACTATATTTTTATCAGATATATCAAACGGACCATAAGCATATATCTATTTATATATTTATATATAATTTGCCCACTCACAGCATTTGAGGTGCCTAAACCAAATTCACAGGACAGTCTCTTTTGTTGGCTTCTTGGTTCGCTCCTTCCTTCAATCTTGAAAGAAGCCAAAACGATCCTGCCAAGTGGTGGCCGGAATTCACAAAAACCGGTGAGGCAGGGCCATTTTTGAGTTCAAAATCCAACGATTTAGATGAAAAATTAGGCTCTAAAACTTGTTCCAACAAATTCAAAGGCTTCAAATCCTTGGGAACAAGTTAAGAATCAAAGTAGGTAGACTAGGATTTGAAGAAATCTCTTTCCCCTTCCCTCCTTTGTTCGACGGCAAAACTAGGGACAGAGAGAAAGTGTGTGAGAGAGGGGCTGTCTGGACAGGTGAAGAAGCAGCAGAACAAAAACAAGAAAAGAAAAAGAAAGAGAACGAGTGGGAGAGTGAGATGCCGTCAGGGAGAGAGAGAGAGAGAAGAGAGAGAAAAAGAGGGAGGAAGAAGAAGAAACGGGGTGTGTGTGTTTTTTCCCATATGGGGAAAGAGAGAAAAAAAAAGAAAAAGAAAAATG
Organism: Ziziphus jujuba; assembly: GCF_031755915.1. Lineage (NCBI taxonomy): Eukaryota > Viridiplantae > Streptophyta > Magnoliopsida > Rosales > Rhamnaceae > Ziziphus > Ziziphus jujuba. The sequence continues at coordinate 12,548,431 of NC_083388.1, forward strand.
AATAAAATAAATTAATAATATAATAATATTAAATAATAAAATAATTATATAATATTTTATTATAAATGATACATGACACTTTATAAACGTGACACGTGGTGAATCTGAACTAGTGATACATGCCACAATTGAAAAACTCTTTTGAATATTTTAAAGTCCGATAAAATTAGTACAAAAAAATAGATATAATTTTACATATGCGTAATTTTTCAATCGCAGATCCAAATTAAGCATGCCATCAGTTTATGAACTCATATAAATAAGCACTTTTAGAAAACATATGGTCAACACCAAAATCTATGTAAATAAAAAGTTAACTCCGTACTCATTGATCAGTTCGGATCGCATTTTCTTTTGACCATAACTTTATATTATTGGCTTTAATTTTGGCATGCCAGCAATCTACGAACTCATACCGTGGCATATTTTGACATGGTATCTCAGTCAACATAAAATTCAATGCGCAATAAAAAGTTAAATATATGATCTATTTGGTCAATCCCAATCAACCTTTGTCAAACTTAGTCAAAATTTCAAATTGGGGGTATTTTTTGTGTCAGGATGTTACATCCTTCGTGGCTTAACCTAGCTAACCTTATTCAAATACCATTAGTTGAACTAACATTCCTCTCAGATCCTAGTTTTTGTTCCATACATATGATTGTTCGTCCTCCCCCACATACTTTGTGAATCCAAATGAATAGTACCACAAATAAACACAACTTGACCAACTATTTTAATAAATGTTATTCTCAAAGCAAATTGGTGCCACAATGTGTTGGTGTGAAGGAAAAGCTCAAAGAGATAAAAGCAAATAAAAACTTAAACAAGGAAACTAAAAACCTCTAGGGTTCTAGAAAAGTATCTATCTATACGCCAAAAATCAAAATAACCAGAACCTATAACAAGATCCATACTAAAGCTCACAAATTAAAAAGACAAGCTGCTTAGTCCAACCATGTGAGCCCGAAAAAAAAATCGAATATACCAAATGTGTTTCAGTTACTTCCTAGCTCCTTTTTTCTTTTCTTTAACCATTTGGTTTGCAACTTGAGGCTTTGGCCACAATTTTCCTACACTCTTATTACAAAATCAAGTAAAATCACTCAAATAAAATGTTGCCAAGAAATCATTGTAGAATTGATCTCTTTGCTAATATTAGTTTATTCATTTAAAGATAAAACACACACTATGAAAATCAAAGGAAAAAAAGCACTTAAAATTGCCAATTGACCAAGAATAGGAATGTCAACGGGACGGGGCGGGGTCAGTTTTGAAAATCCCATCCTCGTTCTTACAGGAAATTTTTGATCTCGTCCCTGTGGTTTTTCCCATTTCTTTAGATGCAGGGTGAGGATGGGGATTTTCCAATCGGGGATAGGATAGGATGGTTTTCCCCCCTTTTTTATAATTGATATATATATATTTTTTTTGAGAAATTTATATAAAAGAATTTTTTTCATGAATAAAGGTGCTATTGAATAATGTTATTCATCTCAAATTTACCAGCTAAAGAGAGACAAAATGTCAAATAGAGGCATGGTTTATTCTTCTGATATAATAAAAGAAAAATGAGAGAAATGTACTTAAAAAAACTGATGAGAATCCACCTGAACCCACACAACCGACAACTTGCTGGGGTGCTGACCCAATATGGATGAAGATCTTACTGATCACTAGAGCTCAAGCTAAGCTTCCAATTCTTTGGTTGCCAGTCTTTGCTTCAATTTTTAGAATTTTATTGTTTATTACTTTAACCTATTTAAAGGCTTATTTTTAAGGAAGACACACCTTTTAATAATATTCAAAATTTATTTTGTGAGATAGAATTTTCTTTGTTCTCTTTGAATACCTAAAACACCATTAGAGAGTGAGTGTTTTAGTTTTGACTTATCAATAGGATTTCCATAACCTATTGTGGCATCTTCATTATACCAAGGTTTCTAATCACAAGTTGGTTAGGGGTTAAGGTTTCCATAAGAACTTGAACTTAATTGAGATCAAGGCTAATATAATACGGGTTTAGGCGCGAGTCGACCTAGGTTCGTATCATTGAGATCCAGACTAATATAATACGGGTTTAATTAAGATATAGGTAAATCCTTTTTCAAGAGGAGGGGAATGATGAGAATCCGCTCGAACCTGCACAACCGACAACCCGCTGGAGTGCTGACCCAATACAGATGAAGACCGGACCAATCACTAGGGCTCAAGCTAAGAGGTTTAAGGACAACCTTGCTGCCTTTATACAGGGAGTAATTCATTCTCAAAAGGGCTTGTCTATACCCAAAGATACAAGGCCTGTTTTGAGCATACAAGTGATGGAAGCCGATACGACCCGAGTAGCTATTTTCATGCAAATATAGACTCCAATAGCATGAAATGGTTCAAATACTTCATGGATTCAATGAATATCTCTAAGATCTCATGAAATCAAGTCAAGGCAGCATCAAAGGCAAACAAAATGGGCTTGTACGCATAGGAGGAGTTTTGGCCGATTTTACTGTATTTTGTTCTTAACTTGACTGTATTTTGCTAAGTTGGATTTTTCTCTTTGATCCAAGCAATAGAAACGTGGGGGACTCAATGATCATCCTAGGTAGCATCCTACAAGGCATATGGAGGCTGATTTGGAGCTTAAATTGGTTAAAGACAACTTAGTCAAAAAGATAGTATTTTAGTTTCCTAATTTGATTATGACTTTTTGTTTTAGAAAATTAGTCTTTATTTTGGTTTTTATTTATTTATTTGCTGGTCAAATAAACTTAGAAAAGCTATTATTTTATTATTTTCATTTTAAATTAATTAATTCCTAATTCAAAATAAAAGAGTTAATTAATCTAAATTAGTTTAGGAAAGTAGGTAAATTTCAGCCAAGCTAGGTTTCTTATTCTTTGGTGGCTGGTTTTTGCTTCAATTTTTAAGGATTTATTGTTTGTGACTTTAGCCTATTTAAGGGCTTATTTTTTAGGAAGAACACACCTTTTAATAATATTCAGAATTTATTTTGTGAGATAGAATTCTCTTTGTTCTCTTTGAACATCTAAAACATCATTAGAGAGTGAGTGTTTTAGTTTTGACTTATCAATAGGATTTTGATAATCTATTATGGCGTCTTCATTATACCAAGGTTTTTAATCATAGGTTGTGGTTAAGGTTTCCATAAGAACTTGAACTTAATTGAGATCCAGGCTAATATAATATGGGTTTAGGCGCAAGTCGACCTAGGTTCATATAAAAAACGGTTAGAATACAAACATTCTTTATGTGCATGCTTTTCTGCTTTGCTTTTATGGAGTTTCCTTTTCATCATTATTTCTTAAATACCAAATAGATAACTTGAAGGAAGAAAATAAATAAATAAAAAATGAAACAAGAAAAAAAAAAGGGAAAGAGACATAAGATCCTACCTAGGTGTCGAGGTTAAAACCGTGAGGGGTATGATTCCTGTGAAGTGAAGGTGGATGATGGTCGGCAGCTTGGTGGCATTGAAGCTTGGTGGTGGTGAAGCTTGGTGGCGGCAGCTTGGTGAATGGTGCGGCAGTAGCTCTTTGTGAAGTGAAGGTGATGTCGGCAAGATGAAAATGAGGGCACCTGCAAAAATTAAGTGAATAAAATGCAATAGTAATTCCCAATATGATCTAAATAGGAAAATTTGAAAAAAAAAAAAAAGACATATTTTAGAAATGAAATTTCAAAAGTTGTCCAAAACTAGAAGAAATTATAAGAGAAAAGTGTTTGAGATTTTGAAGACCTTGAGTCTTAATCAAACCGCAAGAAAAATGAGGATGAACATCTTTGTGGAGAGCTTGAATCTTGAGGTGTTTAAAAATTGGCAAAAAAGAAATCATTGTACAAGGTTCTCTTCTTGGACTTAGGAGGAAAAGAAGGTAAAGGAGGTTAAGAAATATAAAAGGTTGACACAATTTAAAGAAGATATAAATTCTTTAAGAGAAAAATTAAAAGAGGCCAACATAAATATGATGTCTATTTCATCCATGGAAAGGAAGGACATTACTCAAAGAACTGCTCGAAAAAATAGAAGAAGGTAGTCAAGCTAATCTAGCAGCTTCAAGCATATGTTCTTCTCCCATAAGAAAAAGAGGTAGATTTATAATCTATCTTTTTTGAGCAAGAAGAGGTAGATGAGGATACTATCTCCGCTTTCCAAAAAGAAGATAGTGATTCAGACACAGAGTCTTCAGAAAATTCCAATGACAATGAAGTACAGTTTATCTACCAGACTCAACTAGTTCTTAACACTAAGCCAATTCCAATGGCTAACATGGAAATTGCAATACTTCAAGACAAGTATGCCACACCTATAAAAGTGATTGTTTACATGGACACTGGAGCCCGTAAGATGATGGTAAAACTTGAAATACTACCATCGTATATGTGGAAACCATACAAGGAAAAGTTTAAAAGCTACAGATGATAAGATATTCTACAAAGAACTTATCACCAAGCAGCCAATAAGCATCAAGTTCTGTCTAGAATGTGTGGTTTGGACAAAGGTGATTGGATGTTCATTACCAGATAAGGACATCTTAATAGGAATGGATGTCTATTGCCACATCTAAGGATCACTCTCCAAGGGATCAGATATAAAGGATATTTTTTAAACCTTTTACTCCCTTATGTAAAATATACAGTATTGTCCTAAAGACATCCCCAATCTTTAAAGAAATCCAAAAGAAGCTTCATACTCTATGTGCAGATTATCATAGCACCTTTGATCATTCTCTTCTTTTATGGGAACATGAATGATTCTTTATAAAACTCCTTTTTTAAGCTTAATGAAAATATCAACCCTACGAAGGCAACACACCCAGTTATGACACCAATTAATTTGGCCTAAGCTAAAGATGAATGCAAATCACTACCTCAGCAAGGGTTAATTGAGCTGACTACCTTCTCATAGGTGTATCAAGCAGTTTACGTAGAAAAGAGATCAGAGAAAGAAGTGAGAGTGAAGAGACTCATAGAAAGAAAAGAGATTTGTGATTGATTATAAGCCACTTAACCAGTTTCTTCACGACAACAAATTTCTTTTTCCTAAAGTCAACTCACTATTTATTCATCTCCAAGAGGCAAAGATTTTTTCTAAATTTGATCTCAAGGTAGGATTCTAGTAGATAGGGATACACCCTAAAGATCGATGCCCTTGAAATTTCCCTTTTTGAAAATGCATTGGGCACTTGGGTTATTTACTAGAAGTAAAATTAGACTTAGGGTAAGTTTGTTATTTTTTTTATTTTATTTTTTTGTTTTCTATCTTAATACATAAAAGTATTTTATAAGTCTAATAAATTTATTATCTTGTTCAAAAGAAAATAATATAATTTCAAGGAAAATAGATTAAAATATTTGTTATGAAACATGAATCAATGTGAGGATAAGCAAAAACCAAATCGGATAGACTAAACTGATCAAACTAAACCGCATAATTTATTTGGTTTGATTTGGTTTAATTTTTTATTTATATTCGATTTGGTTAGATTTGAATTAAAAATATTCCAAGCCGAACATATTATATATAATATATTTATCATTTTATTATATTTAAGTATATTTTTATATTTTAATATTAAATTCAAATCATTAAAAAATAATAATATCTTTTTTAAAAAAAACTTATTAAAAGTTAAAAAAGTATTAAAAATTTAAAAATATTTAAAATTAAAATAAAATACTCAACTTGACCAAATAGAACCGACTCAATTCAATTAGGTGAAGTCTAATTCAATTTGATTTAGGTTTTCTCCATGATCTGGTTGGATTCAGTTTCCCAAAAAAAAAAAAGAAAAAAAATGGCAAATCTAATCAACTTCCACCTCTAAATCCTTTCATTTCACCTTTTGTAATAACTAATATTTAAAATTTATATGTTTGTCATAGTATTATATAACAAATATGATATTTTACTTATAGTTTAAGTTTCTTTAATCATACCTACTATAGTATTATCAATTAACATCAAAGACACAAAAGAAATTCAATCAATATATTTCGAAAAGAAAGGAGTGCATATATATATATATATATGTATGTATGTATACATAAATTAAAAATTATAATTATCAAAAAGATTATAATTTTATGCACTTAGAGCGACTTTTAATTTAGTATATTTGATCGAGTTGGGACTACAAAATTTTATTAGTTAGTGGAGATCTTACTATTTTTTAGCATTCAAATAAACTGATAAGAAATATAATATATATATATATATATATGTGTGTGTGTGTGTGTGTGTGTGTGTGTGTGTGTGTACTATTAATACGTTTCCAGCTCTTTCTTTTCCTAACGCCTGTTAAATGCTCAATGTATCATTTTTCTTTTCGTCTTTTTTTTTTTTTAATATAAACATAATTTTTTAATAGACCCACCCTATCCCCGTCAAATCGAAATGACAAGATGACATAGTAAATATAATCATTTTCCTCTATGCATATATATAATAAAAATTTTATTTTTATTCATTATTATTATAATTTCTATTTTTTATTTAAAAAATGAAGAAATAATATTATGACATTTTAATATATTATTTTAAAATTTAATCTTTTTCTGATAAACATACTGTGTTAATAGCACAAAGAAAGACCTCTCAAAATAGGGTTACAAAGACTCCAAATCCCCAACTAAATATTAAGCATAGATAAGGGAAGATCCATGCTTAAATGAAGAAACAACAAAATGAAACATAGAATTACAACGAAGAGAGCACTTGGCAACCTGATCAGCTAGTGTATTAGTGTCATGAGTTTCCAATACAATTTTCTAAGATTTGTCAGCATGCCTTGAACTGAACAAAAGAATTTCATTGTCATTCCTTGTTTGAAAGGTTCTTTTGGAGCCTTAATATCATTCATCACTACTCCAAATAACATTGTCCCACGAGAAACTAGAAGCTAACTTCGAAGCCTAAACCAGAGCTTTAGCTTTAGTTACTTCTGGAAAAAATACTCTGTCAAGATGACAGATTTAAACAAAACTAGCTCCCTACAACTATTTCTCATAATTATGGCTAAAGCCGAATTGCCACCTTTAACTGTCATTTCCATGTTAATTTTCAACCATCCCTTGCACGGGGAAGTATAAAATCTCCTCTTGGATAAGTTTGATTTAGATGGAAAAGGGTCTAAGTTGCCAATACCAAAGCTGAAATCTTTCATGTTTATCTCAAAGATGAAAATTACTCGCTCTAACTTAACAAATCATTCATAAATTCTCTTATTTCTCAGGTTCCAACTTGTGTGAAAGGGAGATCCCCAAAAAATAATAGCAAAATCCTTATCCTTTTAAACTCCCACCCACCCATACCCCTGCCACCCCTAAAAAGAAAAAAAAAAAAAAACGATGTTGGATAGTTCAATGCATTGAAATACTACTTGTAAAAAGCTTAAAGATTGAAAGCTTTCTAATCTTATGCCCCATTTGCTTCCGAAAGCTATTGCCTTTATAAGGGGACATTATAAGAGCAAATGTTAGACTGATTTTTTCTTCAAAACCGCACAATTTACAACTTTTAGGTAGGAAGAGCCCTAGAAATAGCCCTCAAGAGAAAGAATTTAAGTCTTTCATAAGTCTTACACCATCACAATTTACTTCGTATCTCCCTAGGATTTTGGTTGAACTTGTGCCTATATCAGTTAAGGTAATTGCATTTCACTGAAAATTTCCTACTCATTATAGCCAAACCATATAAGCTTATCTTTCAAGGAACCATTGGCCATTCAATCTAGTAACAAGTAGAAATTCTTCTTGAGAACATATCCCATGTAAGACTTGGAAATCTCAATCCTCCTGATTTTGATCTTCCAAATATGCTATAGTCTTAATATTTTGAAATAAAACTTTTGAGTCACTCAGTAGGTGATTAAGTTAGATCCATGGTATCCACGAATCAGTCTAGGAATCAATCGAAGTCTTATCTCTTATCCTTTAACAAGAACCTTTCCTAATAGACTCCTTAGTTCTCATAATTCATTTCCACACAGCCGAGTCTCCTTGCTTAACAGAATGATTAAAAAAAGAATTGCTCTTCATATAATTGGCTTTCATTAGAATAATCCAAAGGCATTCTTCCCTACCAACATTCTTCCATCCTAGCTTTGAAAGTACACTTTGTTTATGTCTTTAAATAATCTAAAACCTAAGCCACTATACTCCTTTGGCTGATGCAAAGAATCCCAAGCTTTAAGGGCCAAAAACCTATTGCTTCGTGGTTTTGTTCCTGACCAAAATTTCCTAATAAGAGAATCAACTAGTCACACATTCCAATAGGTAATCTGAAAGTTTCCATAGAGTAAATGGAAATTGCTTAGGCCACAAATTTTATCCAGGTCGCTTTTCATACCTTTGATAACAACCTACCACTCCTTGGATTTGTTCCTGCTCATCACCAATAAAGCCTAAGTAGATAGTGATAGGGTTCATCTTTTGGAATCCTATAATTGACTTAATTGCCATTCTGACCCTTTCCAGCATGTTCTTTGAATAAAGAATACTAGATTTGAGAAAATGTGTTCAAGCATTCCCTTAAAGTTGATGCATTCTTTATATCTGCTCAGCATGCTACCAATACATCATCTACATATAGCATATGTGAAATTACAAATGCTTCTCTACATATCTTAATCCCATTTAAATCTTGCTTACTTTCATCCTAAGAAAGAATTCTCAAAAAATATCTGCACATGATATGAAGTGTTATGGGGATAAAAGGTCTCCCGGGTGAAGGCTCCTAGAAGGACTGACCTCCCCAATTTTGCTTCCATTAATAAGCATTGTATAACTCACTAAACTTAAACTACTAAGAATTAGATGTGTAAAATCTAGGGAAAATCCCCATGCCTCTAAAGTCCTCATCACTTAATTCCAATCTAATATGTCGTAAGCCTTTTGCATATTGATTTCCACCACATTAAGCCATTCCTCCCTTTATGTCTCTTTATCTTGTGGATAAGCTTTTGGACGACAATGGTCTCAACAATCCACCTCCCTTCCACAAAAGCAACCTGGTTTGGAGATATCAATTTTGGAAGAATCTTCTTTAGCCTCTTTACTATAATTCTTGAGACCACCTTGTATGTGAAGTTGAATAAGCTGATCAGTCGGAACTGTTTAAAATCATTTGCCGACTATGACTTTGGTATTAAGATAATGAAAGATTAGTTCATCCTCTGGCTCTGGTACAAAACATTCCTTACAAAATTGGTTAGTTGAGAACAAATAATATTCCAATATATTCTCTAGAAAAGTCTTGGATATCCATCTCGCCTAGGGCTTTAGATGGATGCACTACAACAAATATGAGATTTTATAGCATATAATTATTATTAATAATATAAAACAATAGCATTTTAATAAAATTTTTATAGGTTAAAATGTGTTAGATAAAATTTTAATTTTTAATAGAATTTTATGATTATACGTAAATAGCATTTTGAAATACTATAAAATATACTTAACATTGCATTTACAGTTGCTATTAAATTGAATTACTATATAAGAAAATCCTAATATAGTGACGTTTATTTTAGTGTCAATTTAATACAAAATGTCATAAACTAAATAATTAGTAACTAAGGTGAATAAGATATAAATAAATACAAATGAGCCCACACTAATTTTAAACTTTCATAACTGATAATAATTTATCCTCTCTAAATTAGTTTCAAAATAAAACAAGAAATTAAGATGGAGAAATTTCACAAAGGAGGAAAGTGAAATGAGTAAAAATATATACATAATAAATAATAAATAATAAATAATAAATATTCATACCTTTGGCTTGTAATTAGAGCCCTAATAAAATAACGTAAAACCATAAATATTGTATTCATATTCATGACATTTGTAATGATTGTCACTAGCTAATTAAATGTCAATATGGTATAACTTTAGTAGCATTTTAAAATGTCATAATTTAAAATAATGTACTTAACATAACGTATCAAATACAATAACATGCTATTAAATAGTTATTTATAGCATTTAATATGATATTTCAAAAATGTTATAACAAAATATGATTTTATGGTCCTCTTTTTTTATAGCATGGCTGTTATGACATTTCTAAAAATACAATCATGTCTTTTATAGCATTTTTGACATGCCATAAAAAATAATGTGTTGTAGTAATGCAAGCTCCGCACCTTCACCACTTCTTTTATCTCCTTTCCTATGTGAATTCTTAGCAAATCCTGATTTTCATCATTTATTATGCTTGGAACAATCCTTCTAGTCCATGAGGTATTTTGGGGTCCTCCGACTTAAAAAGATCCAAAATTTCTCAAAAATTAGCTACTAATAAGATTCCTATCCTTCAAGCACTAATCACCATCATTAATCACATTGATTTTGTTTCTCCTCCTCCGAACAACTAAGCTTGAATGGAAAAGGGAATAATTTTGCAACCAACCTTCCCTAGCTTTTTGCATAAGAAAATATTCATTCTTTGCCCTATGTAATATAAGTTTCTTCTTTGATTTCATTAAATTACTTCTATTAGGTGAGGATTAGGTCTGGACTATCTTTAGTTCATCCTTTAGGTCTCTGATTTTGTGATGTGTAAAATCAAAAAAGCTTTTATTCCAAATTTTGAGGACTTTTGGAACGTACTTACTCCTCTTGCTTCTTTCCTATTCATACATATGAGAATATGGTAGTGATCTGATTGTTCCATGGCTAAATGCTTGACCTCTACTAACTGATGAGAAACTACCCATTTGTGGCTAACAACTACCTTATCAAGTCTTTCCTTTATGAAAATGTTCCTTGGTGCTTACTTTCCCATGTGAAATGTCCTCCAATAAATCCTAGGTCCACTCCAACCACGTCAAAAAGGAAATCTATTAAAAATGATCTAGATTCGCAAATTCCTCTTCCTCCACTTTTTCACTCTTGTTAATAACCTCATTCAAGTCTCCAAAAAGGAGCCATAGTTGATTATCCCCTTTAAGAAATTTTATGAGCTCCGACTAGAAATTAAGTTTTTCTTTGAGATAGGATGTTCCATGACAACCTACTATTTTTCATTTGTTTCCTCTCTCCTCCATGACTTCATAGTATATTCTTCACTCCCCTTTCCAAACCAATTTCAAATTGATATTATTTGTTCACATCATCATTAAACCTTCTAAAAGCCCTTTTTCATCCTCTAAGATTGTTTGACCAAACCTTTTAGTACAAAAAAGTTCTCTCCTGTATCTAACCCTCTACAATTTCATGAAATAAATTTTGAAAAATGGAAGGCTGGAGGGGCTTGTCCCTGCCCATCTCTCTGGCCAAATAAAAATCCTAATTAATTTCCAATATTAAGCTCTATTGAGATCAAAGTTTTTACCATGCCTAGATGAGCTCCCTACTTTAAACTTGTTTCTTCTACTTTCATGCTTCCTCAGAGAAATCTCTCTTCTTTTTTTTTATACATTTCCAGGTGTAGGTATAGAGCTTCTGGATTCTTCAACTTTATAAACAGAGCACCAGTACTTTATATTAAGTCATCAGGGCTCAGATTTAAATTCAAGTTAAAACCTATAAGATCCTGGCCCTTTGGAGGCTCTTATGGTTAACACATTCAAGACTAATTAAGTCATTCTTTTCTTACTAATAACAAGCCTAGGTCCATTTTCATGATCCTTTGAGTCCTGCATTAGTATCAAAGTTGATGGGCCTGGTACTAGCCAAGCTAAAATCTCTGTTCCTACTGAAAGCAATTGAGTGTTTACTTGACTTTGGATAAAAAACATAGCCCACGTGATCTCAGAGACCCAAATAGATAGTTGAGATTCGTCCATATTTTATTCTCTAATACCTTTGATAACCACTCTTTAAAAGTATCATTTGACTCTAACCAATGTCCTTCTAGAGTAAAATTCAAAGAAATTCTAAAGTATTATTAAAAGCATATAAATTGTCATCCTTATCTCCAATGCTTTGCTCTTCAAACTAGGGTTCACTACAATAGCTAAACCCTCTTTTGATGGTATCATTTTTCAATAGGTTGATGAATGATAAAGTTTCTATGTTGTCCTTTCTAACCCACAAATCGTAAAGCTGAGCTCAAGGCTCCATACTTTATGGATATGTTTGTTGTTTCTCCAAAACTACATCGTCCTGTAACGTGATCAATCAACCCATATCAATAACAAAAGTTTGAAAGTTACTCAAGCTTGAACTGAATCCATTTCTCCTCACCATTCTCTTTTTCTTGAAAGAACCCCATTGGTAAATGATCTACTACCGTAATGTCCACCCATACTCTGGTAAAGCAGTTTACAACTATGGCTCTTTTGTTCAGGGATTCAAGATGTACTTGTCCTGTTTGTCTTCCTATACTTTCAATGTTGTCTAGATGTAGTAAAATCAAGGGTAGGCCATGGATTTACAAAAAGAAGATGGTTGTTAAGAAGCAGATAACTTCCACCATCAGATTTTACTACTGTTCCTTTAAAATCAAGTGTACTCCATTGAAAGAGCATGGCCTCTCATTGAAAACAAAGTGTCTGTCCTCCATACTAGCAAAGCGAAACTTGTAAATGTTTTCCTTCTCATTGACCCTCTTAATGGAGACTGTCTGCTGGATCCTCCACATTTTGTTGACAATCTTTTTAAGGCTAAATCAATTATAATGTCTCATCAATAGATGTCTCTTCAGAAGAACAACTTCTTTCAATACTGTGAGTTCCATAGACTCTAGGGATAAAGCATGAATGGATTGCTGCAAACTTCTAGTTTTGGCACAGATTGGGTTCTTGATTGTTTATGTATGGAAGCTCTAAGGTTGACCTAGAGCCCCATGGAGATAGAGGCTTTACTAGCTCCTGATGGCATCCTAAAATTGAGTTTGTTTGTTTCTAGATTTGTCCTATCTAGAAAATGAGGAGTTCTAGGTTAACCTTAGAGTTTCCATACTTAAACAACGGGGAACCCAATCTCCTTCAATAGTGTAGGCTTTCTTTCAAGCTTCAAAGATGGCAAAATTTAAAATTTTAGAACATTAGAATTTTAAACAATTTAAATGGAAATGGAACAAAAAAGGGAGATCCTTGCCCAGCTGCCCTTCTCTATAAATAAAGAATGGAGTGGAACTGTTGCCATCTTTATAACATGTAGATTGGTTTTAATATGGAATAAAAAAAAACGTTGTTTAAATCCAAGCAGCATAAATATATAATCAATTGTAAAATTGTTTTCAAAGTGAATTGTACACAAAAAATATTTATGATTATTAATGTGCATTTGATGTTATTTTTAAACTCTTATTTTCAGCTTATAGTAGAATTTTTTTTTTATTAAATTTAGTATTTGGTGAACCTATAGATTTTAGATTCTTTAATAATTTACCAATTTTAAAAGCTAGAATATGAGAAGCAGCTAGGGAAAGCTTTTTAGATTCTTCTTCTAGCATAATCAAAATTTTAAAATAAAAAAAATACTATTATATCTTTCAACTAATAATAAAATTCCTTTTTACTTATTTCTACATAATAATAATATATGCATAAATAAATAATCATTCATATCTATTTTGGTTATTACATATAATTAAAACAGTTTAATATATATTTTTTTTATCAAGCACTCAAATTTTAATTTGATAAACATAATTAGATTGTCAGAAAAGTTGATGGTTACTTTAATAAAACTTTTGCTGATTCTTTCATATTCTACAGCAACCTAGATTAACCTTTATTTACATAATCTACATTTTTAATGGAGATTCTTTTAGAATCTTTAACATATATTAATTTTTATTAATCCTTTTATTTTTTTTCCTATGCCAAGTCTTTCTCTGTAAATTGCTTAAGAAGTTTCTTACAATATTAATTTTTTTTTGAATAATTAATATAATTTACAAACTATTCAAAATCTTCCATTTCTATGATTCAAACTTATACTTTTATAGGCACAAATAGAGATGCTCTACCATTGGAACTACCTGTTTCGTCAATATTAAAATTGTTCACCGCATTTTATTCTTTTTATTATTATTTTTATTTTATTTTTTTGGTAAGTTGGCACATTTTATGCTTTAACAAACATATTACTTTTTGCACTTTGTCCACTATACTACAAAATCTTTCACATTATATATGGACGTTATTTTCTTATCAGAAACACTAATTACATATTTTGACTAATGAATTTAAAGAAAATAAATATATACAATACAACCAAGTAATTTTGTTTAGAAATTGTTTTATTGAATTTTATTTTATTTTTTGACATTTAGTATGCCTAATTTTCACAAACTTATTAGGAAAAAAGTGCATGATCTCTAAACTAACAGGAAAATAATAATTCGTGATGCAATGCAAGGGATTTTGTAGTTTATGAGACCAAATGTAATAGCCTTTTTTTTTTTCTTTTTTTTTTTGGCAAAAGAAAAAAATTATATAGCTAACCGGGCAAAATGTTACTACCCTCATATAGCAATACCCAGCCGTCAATTCTCTTTTCTTTTTCTTTTTTAATATTTTGTTTTAAAATATATATATATATATATATATATAGTGAAACAGCCATATGTTGACGTCTGCCGCTCTCATTTTACTCCTACATCTCAAATTCAGTTTTATAGTTTTTTCTTCCTTCTTACTTTTATTTTCTTTTCTACTTTTTGTTAGTTTTCACATTTATCTTATTTTTTTATTCTATTTCTTAATTATTTATAATCATAATTATTAAATATTAGTTATAATACTTTTTGGCTCGTTGTTAACAGTATCATAGTTAACTATAAATTTTTAAAATAATGATATTTAAAATTACAATAATTTAATACAATTAAATTATATAATTAAACCAAAAACCTATACCTATTTAAAAATTTATATTTATTTAATTACTATTTTATGTTGCTTTAATTATAGAGATACCAATTCGTCATTTTAATTACTAGTTTTATTGTTAGTTTTTCAAGTTTCCAATTTATTTATAACATTAATTTCTAAAGTAATCTAATATATATATATATATATATGTGTGTGTGTGTGTGTGTGTATATATATATATTTTTTTTTTGCTTCAAGGGAGGATTATGTTTTTATTTTTATTTTTATGTAAATTTGGAATATATTTATTGTGAATGTTAAATCATTATCAAAATATTAAAATCATACTGTTCTTAAAACGTAGAATTAGAGAAAAAATTGAAACCTATTCAATTTATTAAAAACTCTAATTTGTTGGGCTAAGCTACACTATAGAAAAAAGAAAATGTTATGTGTGTGTATATATATATATATATATCAGATACATCTTAAAAATAAAAAAATAAAAAAATAAAATAAAAAAGAAGAAAAGAAAAAAAGCAAAGAAAAGAAAAGTGCTATTACAAAACATAGTGGTACCTCTCTGAAAATAATTTCCGGCTCTGCGACTGGTATTAAGCGAGGGCCATCAAATGAAACTTAAAAAAAATGTATTCAATTTAGAATTGATGAATTTTTAGGAGTTCATGGAAATTTTTTTTTTTCTTTCTTTTGGTAAAAGGGGTTCATAGATTTATTAATGGATGACGCACAATTCAGTTGAGAGAGTTTGTAAGCCAAATGACGGTGGAATCAACTATTCCTCACATAGAATTTGCTCTGGTGGGTCCGTGAAAGATTATAATGAGACTATCTATACTAAATCTCCAAAGTACGCACTGTACTTTATTTTAAACATGCTGCAGAAAGTATGGTAGCAAGTATTCCGAGTCAATTGCTTAAAAAAAAAAAAAATATGGTTAAAGACAAAATTTTAGAAGCAATTATTGTGAAGTACAAAAAACTGCCAACAAGCATGGACGTGCCAAGATGATTCCAAGTTTCCTTTTGGTACATATAACAAGCTAGGAAATGAGCATGTAGTCGAGTTAAAATGAAAATCTGTAATAATCTCTACGCTTTTTTACGGACATAGTGAGCAGAATTTGCACAGGAATGTATAAGAAATTCCTAAAGTTCATTTTCTTTTAAAGAGTTTGTCTACTGTAGACGTTCAAAATATTTTATCGGACGTTCACAAAAATGATGATTTTTTAAAAAATTATCATTAATATTATCATACAAACACGAATATTGATGATATTTTTTTAAAAAACTGTCGTTTTTTAATATATCCACACGATAAAAACAAGCAATGAACTTTTATTCTTTTAAATATTAATAAAACCCCCATGCTTAAACCATGCGAAGCATTCTTGCCCACATAAGCATTTTCCTCTTGCTTATTTCCACCAATTTTTTTTTCTTTTTGGTACCACTGATATCTTGTTAATTCAAGAATATAGAGACTTGAATAAAAAGAAAGAGGAAGACTACATGGCAGCATAACCTTTCCAAGATGTTTCCACACCAAATGATCAAAGATTGCAATGTCATGAAGTAGACTTCAAAAATTCATTTACCCATTTGAGGAACTATATTTGGTACAAACTGATGAAAGAAAAAAATAAGAAAGAAAGAAAGGGCTCACAATCAAACAAAACGTCTGCTCAAAAAATTCCTTCTTCACATGGTTTGTCAAGTTAAACTGATAATATGTTAGGTCTTTCACAATTTTTAGACATTTTATATGCAATTGAAGAGGCCAAAATATATATATATATATATATATATATATTCTCCACCAGGTTCAATGCTCCAGCAGTTTGATCCTCTCAAGATAGTCCTGCATTTACTTGCTAACATAAACGGATACCACATCCCGAAGATTAGAAAAGAAAAAAAAATAATAATAATAATAACGGTTTTATTAAATTTCCTCTTATATTAATATCCATGTTGTACTACAGCCTTTTTTCTTTTGTAATTTTTTATTTTGGTCAATAGTACTTGTTTATAATTTTCGTAAAAATAATAATAATAAAAAAGCAGCAAATTGATTTTGTTTGTCAAAAATCCGCTCAGAAATTATGGATAAATGGTTCTGATCTAATTATACATCTTAACTGCCAAATCCAAGAGTACAAGACCCCTATCGCACAATATACTGAGATCAATATAAGAGGTAGAAAAGGAAGCTTATCACCAAGAATGAGAGGGTGCAAAAACTGACCCCATATCTCCACAATAACAAGACCAACCAGATAACTCTTGCCAACCCAACCAATGTCGAACCCTGCTTTCTGGCCATCTTCACTGAAACTGTCGCTTTTCTTTCTGTATGAAGTGGCTTTAACTGCTACACCAATATCATTGAATTGTGCAGAGAAACCTAACCACATTAGAATGGAGTGCAGTAGCAGCAATAGCATTTTAAGTGGGTATTCTTGGGCTTCAAATAGAAGCGGGAACAACGAATAGCAGGATACTGCAAGGCAAATGGAAATTATAAAACAAATTAGTCGATAAATGGAAACCTTGCCTGCAAATTGTATTGGAAGGGCCATACGAGAGGATGGCAGCAAGCATCAAGAAGAACAAGAATAACTAGATATGGAAGAGAAAATGAGTATATCGATCTATTGGTAAAAGATGTTAGAAGAAAACAGAAAAAAAGAGAATGTTCAGGAATTAAATTGCTCTTCAGGTCTTTGTCTAATCAGTACTTTATTTCTTAGCCTTATAAGGAAAAAATTGTCAGCTGACAACAACTGGTCAACACACACTTCCTTACAAAGATCATACACTGATAAAAGAACTGAAAATACCACTGCCATTACAATATACTTCATAATAAATAGGCCAAATTACATTCTAAGAACTGAAAATACTTGCCATGCATTACAGTATACTTCATAAGAAATAGGCCAAATCACATTCTAAGAACACATGATGACCGACTCCTCATTCTTCTTAGTATGTACCATTAAAACCACACAACTATTTTCTTGTTCAGGAAGGTGGAGGACAGGGTTATAGCTCAGTTAACTATGATAGTTCACTCAAATAATGCAACAAGGAAATTTTTATCCATTATCAGTACAATTCGGACATAACTATGGAACTTTTCTATTATCATTACTATTTGGACATAACTATGGAACTTTTCTATGATCATTACTATTTGGACATAACTATGGAAATTAAACAATGCTTCTCATTAAAATTTCTGGAACAAAAAGTGTCGAAGTCCCACTTCAAGAAAAATGTTATGCAAATCAAAACAAGAAAAAAAAAAAAAAATCAAGCAGTGAATGGTATTTGCAACATCCAGAAAGTGTGACACTCATATCAATTGACTTTGAAGAAAAATAACTTTTGGGAACTAAGTCTCCCAACTAAACCAACAGGAACTCAATAAGAAATGATATGAGCACAGAAACTATACCTATTGATAGAATGAAGTAGTGCCTAGCATCTTCCAGACTCTGCACTGCAACAATGGCAAGGGGAATCACAAAATGCAGTGATGCCTTCTCATGTACATGCCATCCAAATAAGAATCCACACATGTAGGCATAAGCTACCCATCTAGTAATCATCCCTGGACGTGGATCCTTGCAAGCCTTAATAAGACAAGGAGATAAGGCAAGCAAAACCATAATAAAGGTTGTAATGGGAGTGATCTGTCATTCGAAAATAAGTTTAGGTCTCAAGTTGGTATAAGCAAAATAGTTACGCATGAACGAGAGATTCATCTTAAAAGTGAAATCAATAACTACACAGGAAATTGACAAGAACCAATATCTAGTACTTAAAGAACTGAAAGAAAGATGTGATGCATCATGCAAGCTGAAATGTTTAAATACAAGTTAAAACTGAAAGAAAGATGTGATGCATCATGCAAGCTGAAATGTTTAGATACAAGTTAAAATAATTACAGCTGCAACTGAAGTAAGGCCAAGTGGTGAAACACTAAAAGAACAGTGTCAACCAATTATCTGCTGCTTTAGATTTGTTGAAGATGATAGTACAAGAACCATCCAGAAATTTATAGTTAATTTAAACTAAAAAAGGTTCGCTCTTGTGTCAGTCTAATAATAGTACAAAACAATGATAAAGTGCTGGTGTAATCAACCCAACTTGTCTATGCAACATAAAAGTGATGCCAAACAGTTTTTAGTTTATCAAACGACTTTTAGTAAAAGCAACATGTGAGATGATAATGATACAAAACTATGTACCTTATTCAAGTTAATGCAGTAGATAATTACCTGAGGTAGAACGGAGAAAGGTGAGGAATCCCCAACCAGTCCACCAGTGAATGAAGCTGCCGGTGCGCGAATGTTAAACCCAAGGTTTCTAAGCAAGAAAGCAAGCCCTTTGTCTAATAAAATATAAAACACCCAAAAATTTGGTGCCCAATATGCATGACATAGTCCCCTGCCAAATGGAAACATGCGACTGAGGACTTGATGTATCTGCAAAGTTAGGGTTAGAAAATTAACACACAATAAAAAATAGTTGGGACTCATCCATCATGTAAAAACTACTAATATAGGTAACTGGGGAGACACAAAAAAAAAAAAAAAAAAAAAAAAGAGGGTAAGATGCAGGCCAATTGTTCTAACTGCCATTTTGGAATAATTGAAATAGACCATTGGGCATCATGCTTACAAATCCAATTTGGTAACAGTCTAGCTAACTAAATTCTCTCATTCATGTTTTGTATTGTGCAATATAATATGCATAATCACTGCAGATCGAGGCAAGATCAAGACCACTATAGAATGATTATGTCGCAGACGTTAGAACAAGTGATAATTACCTGCCCCTGATATACAAATGGCCCATATGCTGCTGCAAAAACTGCTGCAACGACCGCTCCCATAATCAAAAGCCGCCCAAAACCCCTGACCAATCCCCGCCAACAATAATGCCTCAACAAGTACACAAAGTAAACAGGTGCAGCCACAGCAAACAAATGTTTAAAGCACAATAGAACCGCAAAAGCAAACCCACCTATCAAATCCCTTCCTTCCCCCAGAAATGAAAGAGAAATCAATAGAATACCAAGGAGAAATCCATTGTACTGAAAATGCAGATGGTCCACAATCACAAGCATTGGAGACCAAATAACCAAAACCTGAATCAGATTTCGCCTTCCTGAGTCCAAATTTCGTGTCAATCTATAAGTCCCATATAAAAGAGATAAATCAGATAAGATCACTGTGATTCTTTGGAAATAAACTACTGTATTTGGGCTGTAATTTAGGCCCTTCTGAAGGTGAACAATTTGAGGGTCGATAAGGTTCGCGAAAACAGAAAGGAAGTGTTCAAAGTGAGCAAAGAAGGGTGGATAATCAAGGGTCCAAGGGCTAGTCTCATCGAAGTACCATTGAGAAAGAGGGAGAGAGTGGGTAAGAGCGAGCCAGTGACGATGGACCTCAAAATCTGTACTGTGGTACGATGGGATAAGAAGTAGCTTTACGCAGGCTGCTATGGCAAATGACCACCAAAGCGAGCACCAACAAGAATTCTGCACCTTCATATTCTGCATAGAGACGCGTACAAAATTAAATTTCAATACAAATATATGGTTACGCAGCTTACACAGCTTTTGGATTTACGGTTCTCTAATTTGTAAATAAATTTTAGTAGTCATATTAATTGACAGCTCAGTTTAATAGCATGCAAACTATATCAGTGCTTATTACCCCCAAAAAAAAAAAAAGAAAGAGAAAGAGAACAGAGACAATAAAGAATACAAAAGACAAGTAGCAAATTCATAGACGTGATGAGTTGGGACTTTTCAAATAACAATTTAAGTTCTTTTTAATCAGGGGATCCCCATATCCGGCCCCAAATCCCATTTAATTTATTTTTTAAATAGCTACCAGATTTTCTTCTTCCTAACTTACAAATTTTTTCAAACAGATTATGAGCAAGAAAAAGCTGTCAAACTCAAGATAGATAGCCCTCAAATTAAAACAAACAATAACTTGAAGAAAAATCTATGGTGGATTGAAAAAAGCTTTACAGAAACAATTTTTTTTAATTTCTTTCAAAGTTTGATAAAAATAAATAAATAAAATAAAAACAAATGCACAAAGCTAGCCCGATTAAGTGAAAGGGGAAAAGCAAGAAGAAAGAGAGAGAGAAATAAGAAAAGAAGTAAATTTCTAAGAAATGGAGGTGCAAAGCATGAGAGATGAAGAGGGATAAATAGAGCCAGATACCTAGTGAATGCCAAAATGCAGATCTAGCACGGATGCAAGTGAGAGAAAAGAGCGATAGAGGTGAGCTGATGGAGCTCCCTATCATAAATCTTTACACAAGCTAACAGTTAACCAGGCTCACCGGAGACGTTTCACCAAAACAAAAAAAACTCACCGCGTCCAAGAAGTGCGTTGTTGAAGTGCCCAAGTGGGAAAAAGAAAGAAAAAGAAAGAAAGCAAAATTGTTCCCAGGTTCGTTTTTACATTTATTTTAGGTCAAATACAAGAGTTTTGTAATAAGGGATTTTTTGGGAAATAACCACTTTATAAATTAAAAATTAAAAAATAATAAAAATTATTTATTTTTTTAATAAATAGCCATATTTTAGCTTTTTCGGACAAAAACACCTTTACAAAGCAAAACATCCTAAATAGTTTTTCTTTTTTTTTAATACAGATAAATGAGAAGCAAAGATAAAAAAATTCAAATCCTTGTTCTCTTTCTCACATCTCCTTCACACTATCCGATTGTTGCTTCTTCTTCTCACATTGTTTTGTCCAATTTCGAGCCACTCAAGAAACAATCACGAGCCCCTATTGTCGGATCACAAGCAACCCAGAGGTAATCTCACACCGTCGTCATCCTTACCATCACTCCGACCCAGATGTAATCACCCACTTTGTTCCTCATTGTTTTGCAGTGTAATGTTAAAAGGAAAACCAAAATATATTAAAACCATACTTTCTTTCTTTCTTTCTTTTTTTCCTTTTTTTTTTTTTTTTGAAGCTATGTATGATTTATGGTTTAAAAAAAAATTAAAAATGGACAAAAGGAGATCGAACAATTTTTGGAAAAAAAAAAATTCCTTTTTTTAGTTTTTCTTTCATCCAATCCTAAATTGAAAACCTTGATAGTAATAGTTTCAATGGTTGCTCTTTTAACTCCAACACTAACGAGGTGGACAACCATTGCAGAAAGCACCTCCTTCCTGTTAATTTCAACAAAATAAGATTGCTTATATAGCTCAAGATGCTGCAAGGCATATATCATAACATCTCTTAGCCTTTTTTTTTTTTTTCAACATACATAGGATGTCAAATATGCTAAGCAGGGCTGGGAAGTTTCTTGAAATTTGAAAAGATATTAGAATCTGGCATTGGAGGATTTTTCTTTTTTCCTTGGCTACTGGGACTGACGTTTGGGTAATGTCTTCCTTTTTATGAGTTGCATCTGGTCTACTATCTTAGGCTCTTCTTTTTCTGGGAAGTTAAGCTCTTCATCTGAGTCACTCCCAAAGCCAACCATGTTATTAACTAGAGAGTGCAGCAAGCTTTCTATCTCCAATGTCATCAATTCTTCTAGCTATCCATTCTTCACTTCATCCTAAAGTTTTTTGACCCCGTTAGATTCATTACAACCAACATCAGAAACCAATTTTGCCTTTAAATCCTTCAAATTTAGTCTGGTGTAGCTGCTGTCTTAGTCACTTTGTGATCAGAATTAGTTGAATCTTGATCAGATTTTTGGATCAAATCAATATCACTCTTTGTTGGCTTCTCTATTCGATGGGAACCTTGCATGTGGTTTTAGATGGGTTTTTGGTGAGATGTCATCGTTGAGTTTTGAAGCTTTTTAAGTTTGGATTTCTTACATTTCAGCTTGAACAGATTTGGCAAGTAAACTTCTCTTCCTCTTTTATCTTTTGATGATGAATCTAGCTTTCTAATCAAGTTTTATGAGACATGGAGTTTAATTTTTTTTTTTTTTGGTAGAAATAACATGAACATTTAGAGCAACTAGTCCATGCCATATACGTGTGCTTTAAACTAGCATTACTAAATTAAAGCCTTGCCTCCACCATGATCAACTATTACTTTGTACCTGGTTTCAAATGCATAATCTTCAGTAGTTAAAGCTCAAAAATGGTCTAAATTTTGTGAACACTGCAACTTGCATCCACTGATATCATATTCTCCCTCCAATTCTCAAATTCAGAACTACCAAACACCACTTGTTTGATTCCTACATAAATGTTTGACAAAATATATATATATATATATATATAAATAAAAATCAATGTACAACTTATCAAGAAAAGACCAAAAATAAAAAGCCAAGAGGAATACATAAATAAGGAGCTTTTTAAGTGCACTTTTTAAAATTAAAAAATAGAATAAAAGCTGATATGAGAGCAAGGAAAAAGTAAATCCTAGTAAGAAAGTCATGCTTATATGATCTCTCCCCACATTTCAATTATATTATTTAAAAAAAAAAAAGGTCAATAAACGATAATTTCACAGTACTTTTACTCTCTGGATGACTGTTATTATTGCAGTGACAACAATGTTTGTGCTACTGTTGATTGTTATGTAGGAGACAGATGGAAAATTTTTAAGAGTCAGAGATGTAGTGGAAGCCATATCCACCACAGAGTACTGGAAATTCAAAGAAATGCTATATGATGATAATGGTATGTATGTTTCTCGATCAAATTAATTTGAGTTCTTTTGGTTTTTTTTTTTTTTCCTTCATAAACTTTTATATTTCTATTGAAGAACAACATTTTGTCTTTTGATTTGCAGGGAAAAAGATGAAAATGCATTGGAGGTGGATTTTGTAGCAATTGAACCCGCTGTTCCTCACTCAACCCTGTCATCTTCAATAGGAAATGGATTCAGTTTTGTTTCCAAGTTCATAACTTCCAAGTTGAGTGGAAGATTGGAAAATGCACAGCCTCTTATGGATTACTTATTAGCACTGAGTTATCAAGGAGAGGTATGATATCCATAAAAAAATTTAGTTTCATTCTTATAAAAATATTTAATTTTTAGTTTCATTCTTATAAAATTTGTTTGGTTTCTAATTCATGTTTTTCTAAAATTTGCAAAACTGAGTGATAAACAAAACCCTTAACACACCATCTAAGCTGAAGTTTTTCTAGCAGCTCTTGCCAAAGATACTCCATACCAAAATTTTGATTGAAGGTGAAAAAAACAAAAATCTATACTCATATTTCCTTTGCTAACCTTATTTTAAAACTTGAATTAACACTAAAATATTTCACAGATTTAAGAAGTGGGGATTTGAGAAAGGAGGGGGAAGTACTACAGAAAGAGTAAAAGAGACAATAAGATCTCTTTCTGAAGTACTACAAGCACCTGTTCCTTTCAACATGGAGAACTTCTTCAGCAAAGTTCTAACAATCTTCAACATTAAGATATAGATTGTCTATCAATTATATCAAAGCATGTTATTATTATTATCTGTTATTAAGAAATAGCCATAAACCCTTTGAAATCATGCAAGCTAAATGTTATAATGCATTTTTGTTCATAAATGTTAAAAAGGCTTATCTAGAATCTCCTAGTTTGCCAGGATCATTTGACATGAACTGTCCTCGCCCATTTCTTGTCATTATATTTGTAATAATTGTGGTGTTACCCTGGCTTCCATTTGTCCACCTTGGAATTTGTTGGCAACTAACAATATGTCTGCATCTTTTTTTTATCTTAATTTTTAAATTTTTAAATTTTTATTTTTTCTTGCAGAGGGGTTGGATCTATGGAAGGGGTTGATCTTGTAAATTCCGTAGATGAGTTTATCTGTGTATTGGCAGAAAATTACCCCTAGCAAACTAATAGGTAAAGTCCTTGAACACTTACATATTTGTTGAATAAATTTTAACTATTGAATATGATTATAATTATGTTATTGTTTTATTCTAATAATAAATATTTTGCAATGGTGATTGTGGCATTTTTGTGTTCAAGTGCATGGGGATTTTACATGCCAGATTACCATTGATTCCACTAAACAAGCGAAACATACATTGCTTCTAGGGCACGTGGACTTGAAAGAGCATCATATGACTATATATGACTCAGATAAGCCTGGAAATCGAAACAGAGAAGATACGTATTTTAAGAAATTATGCATTATGTTACCTTATTTATTGTGGTCTGCATGCTTTTATGAGAAGTGGACATATGTTGTAGACTCCGTTGATGAGTTTATCTGTGAATTGGTGCAAAATTCTCCTCAGCAAAGTAATGGGTAAAGCCCCTTAATACTTACATGTTTATTGAATAAATATTAACTATTGAATATGGTTGTAATAATGTTATTGTCTCGTTGTAATAATTGTTTTGTTGCAGTGGTGACTGTGGCATTTTTACACTCAAATCCATGGAGTTTTTACATGCTAGATTACCATTGAGTTTCACATAAAATGACATAGAGTTCTTTAGGAAGAAATATCCTCATGAGGCTTACAACAAAGAACTAAGCATATGAGCTGGGTGTGATGCATTTTTTCTTTACTTTTGTCATGTTTATAGATGCATCTTTTTTATTATATTAGCCTTTTAAATGTAAAGCTAATGATGGCTTATAATGTTCATTTAACGACGATAATGATGTGTTTTGATGTAAGGATAACTAATTTATCTTATAGAAAATGTTCCATTTTTATTTATTAGAATCACATTATGCACAAACCTCTTACATCTAGCTCAATTGCAGCTTCTGTAAATTTTTCCACTTGGCGAAAAAATTTTCCTCTAAGTGGAAACATTTTCTTCTTGTCGAAAATTAATTTCCTCCCGTTGGAAAATCTAGTTCCAATAAATGAGTAGATTAATATTGGGGTGAAAAAAAAGAGAGTGGAGACAAAATACGTCACAAACCTAATGAATGGAAGTTCAATGGATTTAAATGTAAAGAAAATGATGGATATTTTGATGTTTATTTATCAAAGATAATGATGGGTTTTGATGTAAAGAAATCTAATTAACTGTCTACAAAATATGGCATGTTTATTAGAATTTCATTTTGCACAAACCCTTTATATGTAGGTCAATTCAAGCTTCTGGATAATTTTCCATCCGTCGAAATGTTTTTCCTCCAAGCGAAAATCATTTTCCTACTGTTGGAAAATAACTCCTCCTGTTGAAAATTGTTGGAAAATATTTACTCCTATCGGAAACTAATTTCCTCCACTTGAAAAATCAATTTCTAATAGATTACTTAAATTAATATTGGGAAAAAAAAATTTGAGAGTGGAGACAAATATTATATAAGATGAAGATGGATTTAACAAAAAATGTATTGACTTTTAAAATCAATAACCAATTAAAAGAAAAGAAAAAAATGATATAGATTTATTTTTCTATTCAAAATCATTTGAACATTTCATAAAATGAGATGTAAACTAAATATTCAAAATCAACTCTAGAATACCTCTTTTCATTTGAGATTAAATTCTTAAAAAAAAAGAAAAATTTGCTAAATACATACTACACCATTATCACAATATAAATAAAACATTACCATCAAGTAAAAAATATAATATCCAATATATGAAATAATTATTAAAAGATATTAAACCATAATACTAAATTAAAGCTTCATAATTCGAAGCATAAGACAATGGATTCGTACATCTCTGATTATAATGTCCAACACCACCGCATCAGCTACATTTAGATCCAATAACATCTTCACCTTGAGATGGTATGCATTGTATCCTTGGCCTACCAGCTCGCATATGTGTCCATCTCGGTAGAAGAACAATACGACTTGACACATCATCCAAAGCATGCCACTGTTTTTCATTTAACACAGGGTAAATGGACTCAGCATAAGTTGTACGATATGCATCCACGATATAGTAATGAGAACACATGCCATAAGTTCTAATTTTGCGTTATCTGCAAGCAGCAATACAATGATCACAAGGATATTGATCAAGATCGAAAATTTTACATGAGCATTTTTTTTATTGGAGGTTAACTGTACCCCTCAAACTCTCACCTTCTACAAGAAACTCATGCATATTAACGGCCTTAACATGTAGTCCGATAGACTTCAAATTATGGAGTTTGAGTTGCTCTTCCATATGGTTAGTCACAGGCTTCATTAATTTTGCACCTGCAGTACGTCACTCATAAAACCATCTTTGCAGTAAATCTCATATATGCTCAATTAATGCTACTATTGGCATCTCTATAGCATCTAACAAAATACCATTCAAGCTTTCTGCAATATTGGTGGTCATAATAGTGTACCTTCTACATGGAGAAAGAGAACATGCCCACCTTGTAGGGTCACATGATTGGATGTACTGGGTAGCCCTATTGTCTTTTACCTCAATTTGCACCATATAAAGCTCAAAATCTTCAACCAAATCTGCATTAGCCGTGAGCATGAAACATTGTATTATTGTTTCATCTTTTGCATGTCCATTTGCTTTAATATTTCTGGTTATGTGGTACGTGCACAGCCCATGGTATGCATTGGAAAAAACTTTGTGTATTGTCTTTTCAATAGCGGGATGTCTATCACTCACAAACACCAAATCCGGAAAATCTCCAATGGCATCCTTGAGGTTTTGGAAAAACCATGTATATGCTTGCTCATTCTCTCCATCTCCAATGTCAAAAGCCAAAGGATATATTTTCTTATTGCCATCCATGCCCGATGCAATATACATGTACCCTTTGTATTTTCCTTTCAATGTAGTCACATCAACAGCCAACACGGATCTTATGTGGGATATAAATCCCCTAATGCATGCTCCAATTGCCATAAAGAAATATATAAAATTGTTATTATCGTCTATTTTGATACGTGTAAGAGTCCCAGGGTTCTTCAACACTAACTCATAACAGTAGGCAGGCAACTTAGCAAAATTCTTCTCTGGAGATCCCCTAACACTGTTAAGTGCATACTCTTTATCTCTCCATGCGTTGTTGTAGCTTATATTCATCCCATATTTTTGCAAACAATCATGTTTAATTTCTTTGGGTTTGTAAACACATGCAATCCCTTCATATTTAGATTTGATACATTGCCTGATAACCCGGCCCGGCTACTCTCTTGCTTATGTTCTCGATGCACGATATGTAATGAGCAACTATGTACATTATCAAAAATTCTCACAATAAATATTTCCCCATTTTTAAATTTGGTTGCACGTAGTCACCATTTACAAGTATTTTCCAAGCATACAACCTCATACTGTTATATAGTTGACCGTGTCACCTTAAGTTCTTTATTTTCACTCATGTAATAGATACTCAGTTTATTCTGAAAGTCACATTGCGAAATAATTGTCCAACTACTATGCTCTCATAGCCAGTGAACTTTGATGAAAATATGGCCATAGAACCACTTCTGCTGCTCGATGATATATGGTCAATTGTAGCACGATGAACCTTAACATCATCAACTCCTTCATTGTTCATTTTAGGATGCATATCATTATTATTGTCCGACAACTCAAGTTCAAAATCTACATCATTATGATCAACATCATCCGATTATATACTACCATCATTCCCTACTACATTGTAATTCTCATAATGATCAATATTACGCAACTGCTCATACTCCTCATCGTTAGAAAACCATTTAGCATAGTCACCTCTAACATCAACTTTTTCATGGATGTTAAATGATGTCTAGGCCCCACGAACATCAACTTGATCTCTAAACTGAGTTTCATGAACCATAATTTCCTGAGATGTAGCCTGAATAGGTTCAGTACCGTGAACTAGTGGTAGACGAAATCCAATTGGAGGACAAGCAAAAGAATGAAGATTACTCCCACTATCCGAAGCAAAGGCTGTTTAATGAATATTTCTAGATACATGTTCAACTTTCGAAATCACCTCAACATACAATGGAGGCCGCATCATTGTCATCCCTCCATTCCTCACTTCTTGAGAAAATCATTTCACATCCCTATCACTGCATATTTCTGTAGGATCCAACTTTTCTGTACATCATCCATATATCTATTTTAGCTTTAGCAATATTCATTTCGGTCTATCTCAATAGAATTGAAAATCTCATCCTCTAACTCTGATTTTATGCATCTTTTATCGACAGAAACCATTATATTTTTACCATTTTGATACTCCCAATGATCACCATCATTTTGTACCAATGTTCCATTGTATAAAACCGCAATTACAATATCATCATCTTCCATTTTACTACAAAATTAAATAAATAATGTTAAGCTAAATTATTAAATATATAAAAATATAAATAATACTGAATAAACATATTAACTGTCCCAAAAAAACCACTTTTGATTTTTTTCCCTCCAAATATTACGTTTTCCTACTGGCGGAAAATTAACGGGAAACTAGTGGAAAACTAGCGGAAACTGGCAGAAAATTGGTAACAACTGACAAACTGGTGGAAAATGGTAGAAGTTCATCTTTTTTGCCAATTTTCCTCTGCTTTTATAGAATTTCGTGATTTTTCATATCTATACAATTTTTCCACTATTTTCACACCATATATCACCTAGGTATCTTTAAATTCAAATATAAAAGCTTATAAACTAATTTATTACATGCTCATATAAAAAAAATCTTTAAAAAAGTGAGAAAATATAACATTTGCCAAGGAGAAAATATAAGACATGCCCATATCTAAATTTTTCCCTGATTTAAGCTTTGAAGGTGAGACAATATGAGAAAAACAGAGTGAAACCAAATGAGATGCCAAGGGAATCGGTGTCAAAGTGAAAATGTTTTTTTCAAAAGAAAACCTATGCTTATTTGAGAAGGGAGAAAAAGAGAAGGGTAAGAGAAACAACATTTTGTAATTTTGAATTTAGTCAAGGGTTTTTTTATCCATAGTTGGCTATTTTTAAAAAATATATATATATTTTCCTATTTTTCAAGTTTCCATTCGGGATGTGGCTATTTTTCAAAAAAACCCTTGTAATAAATACTAGCTATGGCACGTGCGGTGCTCGTTGTCTAGTTTAAAATATGAGTCTTTAATAATAGTTTTTAATTAGTTTGGAAAAGTTGTAATTAAAAAGTTTTTAAATTACAAGGATACATATACATATATATATAATTCGTCTATAGTGCAGATGTCCATACATTTTTTCATGCAGATCTTAGTATTGATGATGATTTCTTCAAAAACCATCGTCAATATTGAAATCTGCACCATAACATGATGTGAACCATTTGCAATGTAGAATTTCCTTATATATATATATATATTCTTTGGGTAGAATGGGGGACCAACAACTCTCAAAATCGAAATAGGATTTTATAAATTTTTCGAGATCTAACTATCTTATTTTTAAATTATTTTAAAGGGATTTAATCTTAAAACAAAGTGTTATATACTATTAATAATCATAAAAAAAATTAATTATTTTATCCCAAGCTAGATTAAGCCTAATATACAGACCATCTAATGTAATTCAATAGCAATAACATTTCTAACTCCCAAATTAACATAAAATCTAGAATGGCAACAACTATTACTATTTCTAATTAGATCCAAGATCCATTCTTCTATAATTTTTTTCATACACCCATCAGTATTGAGTTATGTTTGAACATTTATTAAGAATAAATTAATTTTAAAATTGATAAAAATATAAAAAAAATTATTTTGATTCTAATCATAAATCATGAGATTAAGTCATTCATGGATTTATATATTAACTAAAAGAAACATAAAAAATAGAAATGATCATAGGAACTATAAGGACAATCTTAAAAACTCATAGTTCATATTAATAGTCATTTGTTCATAGAAGAATATAATATACTTTCATTAAACAAAAAGTTGTAGTGAAAATATAAAATACTTGTATCGTAGATGAAACTATCTTAGCATCATTGATATCTTCCTAAGATAAATTGCAAGATTTAATAGAAATATATTAGGTTACACTTAAATCAATTTTTTATTACATCTTGCAATATACAAAATAATAATGTTAGTGCTACTATCACATAAGATAGTCAAATAAGTGTTATGAGTGCATAAAAATTGATAGTAATCTATCATGCCACATTAACAAAAAGATAGTTCCCACAGTGACAAGCTGAGCATTGGCTTTAGGTTTGGTAAACTGCTTCCTACTTCCTTCATCAAACTCTAAATTAGAACTTTCAGCATTCAACATTTTTGGATTAGCCTCAACTGCACTTTTGGAAGCCAACGACTTTAATTTCTTTGTTGCATTGTCTTTTATAGTAGATTTTGAAACCAAATTAGCTAGGACTTCATCATCATTATCCACTTGTTCTATCTTAGCACTTTCAATATTTCTAGACGTATCTGATCTCGAAAGTTGCAATTTACATGCATTAAAACATTAAATAAAAGTCCATATAATTTTACTTAAGACAAAATATATCAAGCATTTTCAAAGCTCTCAATTTAGCTATTTCCAACGATGTTCCACTCAGCTTGTTAGCAATTTCTAAGATCACACTAACTTCAGCATTGTTCGAAGCATTTGTTTGTGTCAGTGTGTTGATTTTTTTTTAAATA
Organism: Ziziphus jujuba; assembly: GCF_031755915.1. Lineage (NCBI taxonomy): Eukaryota > Viridiplantae > Streptophyta > Magnoliopsida > Rosales > Rhamnaceae > Ziziphus > Ziziphus jujuba. The sequence continues at coordinate 12,579,801 of NC_083388.1, forward strand.
ATATCACAAACAGAAATATAGTGTGTCACGATATTTCTGTTTAGATGCTTTAACTTGAATAAAAAACATATGGTTGCTGGATAGTGCGGCAATTTTTTCTATATCTTTAATCATATCCTTAAAAAAAGATGGGTTAATTGCCAAATAATATCCTGAATTTGAGTAATGTGTGAATCAAACTTTAAAATTTTGGATTGTGTAAAATAAACCCTGAATTTTTTAAATTAATATAAATTGACCCAATTTGGCAATTGGTTAATGGTTTTGTTAAAATGGTTGTGTGCGTGCTGATCACATGATTGATTTGGTGGAATTAATCAGATAAATCCTCATGTGCCCAAGACCTAGGTTTCATCATTGTTAAATGACACTGTAATTTCAAGGGGAATTAGGTTTTCAAATCAAGAGGAGAACAAAGTAGAAGAAATAAGAGAAGAAAAAGGATAGGATAAGAGAAGAAGAGAGCAAGGAAGATTGCATTTAAATGAGATCATTCATAGTCGAAGAGACGAATGACAAATTGTAATGGAAGTAAACATAATTGAAGGAGAGATGAACGACCAAAGGTAAATGATAAGAAGCTAAGTCTTGCGAATTCGCCTGCATTGAAAAAGGTGTGAGATGCCAATGCCCTTGTGAAAAAGAAGGTATAATGAGAACCTTTTGGACAAGTTCAAATCCTTAAAAAAACCATAGTTAAGGTAGGAAAAATGGATGGTTGCTCCTAACCCCCAAAATATTTATGGTTTATATGACTGATTTAGTTTTGAATCTATTCATCTTCATAATGAATTAATTTAATTAATTTATCAATATTATTACTATTATTAATAATCTTGGGTGGTGGAGGGATAAATTATGTTATTAACAAACAGTATAGTAGTATACTTTGTGTTTAATATGTTCACAAGACAGTGATTTATGATTTATATGGTTTATGTCTTGTTTTCATGTATTTTGTAGAATTCAGAAGGTTGCAACTTTTTCAAATGGGTAGATACAAGTACCGATGATTGTGGTAGAGATGTTGTAAACACATTAAGAGAAAACTTAAAAAGTTAGAAGATGAAAAGGAATTTAGAAAATGTGATTGAACAAAAAAAGATAAGATAAGTAAATCATTTGGAAGATTTGCAAAAATTGGTTAGCCATAGTAGAAAATTAGAGAACAAATGTGTGAGAATTGATGATATGTGTAAGAAAAATGCAAGCATGGTAATAAGTAATGTATTATATTATTTGTGTCTTGGGCAAGTTTCTTTTTTATTTATAGGTTGCTATACAAAAATGGATGCAAAACCTGTCAAATGGAAAGTTGATGTATCCGGACATTTGAAAATCCAGCTAGTTTGGTAGTTTTTTGTTATTGAAACGGCATGTAGCATGTAACTAATTTGTAACTGACAATGAAATATAGTTGTGTGTTATGGAATTTATGGTTGGTATGTGAGTTGTTTGTTACCTATAATAAATTTTCTTTGTTATATTGCGTTTAAATAATGTGGTGTAATAAACCTTAAACTAATACTCATTTGTAACTGGCTTACAAGTTGTGATTTATGTGTAACAAATTCATCAAACACACAACGAAAACTAATACTCTATTGAAAGGATACAATTGAAATAAATACTAAATACTAACATTCATTGATCAAAATTACTAACAGTTGAAATAAATACCAAATACTAACATTCATTGATAAAAAATACTAACATTCATTGATCAAACTTTGCTTAACAATTTAGTTCAAAATAATGGCCTACCACATATCAACTCGTACCTTCTCAAAATAATGGCCTAACTACAGACCCTGCAAAATGTGTACTTAAACCTGACCTTTACATCACTATGAAACAAGTTGATTTTTGCATCAAACTAAACATTGCCTTTACAAATAAACATGGAACTTGTCCCTAGCCTTAAACTTAGCTTAACATCAACTTGAGAACCTAAATAGACAAAATAACATTGGCCTTTAAACTTGAGCCACAAATTGGTCCCAATTAACATATACATCACCAAAAGAGATTAGCCTTTTACATAATCTAATATTTCAAAATAGATACAATGTCAGTGGTCTGGTCTTTACATCACCACAACAATCATATATCAAAGTCAAAAATAGCTGGACTCTTCCCTTTTCCTTTTGATTTTTTTCCCTTTGGTTATATGCCATTTCAATTGGTGCAAGTGCTTGGTCCTCTACTTGTGCCTCCTCTTCGAATGCTATTATTTAACTTCATTCCTTCTATCGATCTCCATGATGCTCCCTACATGAATAGAAGTAACTTGATAGTAAAGTAAAAAATAGTACCACCAAATAAAAAAACAAAAGTGTGCAAAATCTTTCAGGAAATATTATTATCATCAATACTAAACACTAAAGCACATTAATGTTATATAAATTGATATATAATTACCAGATTAGTAATTGTAGCTTGATTTGATTAAGTTAAAATTAAACATTAAAGCACATTAATATCATTTAAATTGATATATAATTACTCCATTAGTAACAATAGCTTGACTCAATTTAGTTAAAGTGACTTATAGTAGAGTTGATTGAGTTTGGGTATTTGAATATGTAATTGTTGGTGTTGTTGAACCTCTACTGTCTCTGATATTGCCACTGCCTTTGCTTGTTACCCTTATTCCCTTGCCTTTGCCTCTTATCTATATTAACCTATCTCAACCAAAACTATTTGTTAAAATTCCTTCAATCAAAATGCTTGGTCCTTAAAATAACAAAGGAGACAGTTTATTTTGTAACCGAAAAGCAGTTAAAGTAAATATAAATACTAGAAATTTGAACTTTATACCACATGTGAACTTAAGTTGGTTAGGATTTAATTTGTATGCTTGAGGCTGCATTAATTACTGCTGGTGTGGTAGAATCATTACTCTTCTTGGTTCGTTTTGGTATATTAATTGGTAGCCTTCTATAGCTCCTCTTATTGTGGCCATATTTTTGACAATTAGTGGATTGAATGAATCTTCCTATTTTTGACACCATGTATGCATTCTCTCTCTTGTATGGGCCTTTTTTCCTCAACTATTTAGGTTTTCCAGGTAGTCTAGTAAAGGAAGGAGGGTGAACCAATGGACTGTTAGTCTTCTCCCACAAATTGGATCCACTCAATGGATATATGAGCCCGTTACGTGCCTTCATGTAAAACTCTGTCTTGTAACAAGCATCAACATAATCTTCAGATTTTTCCTTGTTAAAGAATATGCATGAAATGGCATGTACACATGGTAGTCCACTTATCTGCCCCTTCCTACATGTACACCGATATGAACCTAAGTTGATTTGCTCCTAAACTCGTATTAAATTAGCCCAGATCGAAAATTAAGTTCAGATTCTAATTGTCACCTTAACTCCTAATCAACTTGTGATTAGAGATCTTGGTATATGATGAAGACACCACAATAGATGATGGATGTTCTATTGATAAGTCAAACTAAAACACTTAGATCTCTATTAAGTGTTTTAGGTGTTCAAAGAGAACAAAGAAAATTCTTCTCACAAATAATTTTTGAATAATAATCTAAGCTATTTTCTCATTGAAAAATAAGCCTTTAAATAAGCCAAGAGTACAAAACAAAAAACCCTAGAATATTAGGCTAAAATTCGGCCAATAGTGGTGAACAAAAGGAAATTGTCAAATTTCACACCCTTTCCTAATCTAATTTATATTAATTAATTTCATAATTTTGAAATAGGAATTAATTAATTTACAATCAAAATAATAAAATTCTAACTTTTCTAAAGTAATTTGTCCAACAAATAAATAAATAAAAACCAAAATAAAGACTATTTTCTAAAATAAAAGTTAAATGTTCAAATTAGGAAACTAGTTAACTAGTTTGCCAACTAAGCTGTCTTTATCCAATCACCAAATAGTTTAGCTCCAAATCAGCTCCAATATGACATGTAGGATGCCAAATAGGATTAATATTGATTCCCATACATTGCCCATTGATTGGAATACGTCAAACTTGCTTGATCAACAAAGGAAGTCAAAGTCAGCGCCAAAACATGCATTTTCGGCCAACATGGTTAATGAGCAGCTTGGCTTCTGCCTTGGCATGATTTAATGATCCCTTAGAGTGCTCAATCACATTCATAAGTCAACAAATTCATTCCTTGTTGTCCGGAGTTCGTAGAAGCACCGAAACAGCTTACCAAGTCCATTTCAGCTTTTATAGCTTAGATGCACAATACGGGCTTTGAATCTTCATGTATTATCATGCCTTCTTAAGATTTAATGACACCTTGTATGAAACTAATAAGGTTTTCCTTAAACCTCTTATCTTATGCCCCAGTGATTGGTCTCGTCTTGAGTTGCATAGGATTGGCACCCCAACGAGTTGTAGGTTGTACGGGTACAGGCGGATTCTCATCAAACACATGAAGCTTTTCAAATCAATAACATGTTTTTTGGGTCATAATTCTACTTCATACATGTCTCTACCAGCCTAAGGTGTCAAACAACATCTTCTATCAACCTTAAGCTTTTCCAATTTTTCCAACACTGCAGGACAAATTTGTTTATTGTGGGTTTTCATTTTCTCCCTCTTTTCTCTCATTTTAACCATTGCCTTTTTCCTAATCTCTACCAACATTGTAATTATAGGCTTCCTTTTAGTTTCCTCTATATAGGCATTGAAAGTCTCATTAGCAAGTCACATTTCAAATTTTCTCTAAAGTAATGCCTAGGGTATAATTTCTCTAGCCATTCCACTGCTTTTACATTAACCTTCTTCATGTTCTCTATTCTCATCAAATAATCAGGGGCCTTTGTAGCTTTAGTCATGCTCCACACCATCTGTTTTAATAGCATCCCTTTGTAAATATTACAGAAGTTGGTATGCAAATGCTTCATACAGAACCTATGGTAAACATTTGAAATGAGCTCACCCACTGCAGGCACCAAGCCCCACATTAAAGTGAATATTTATAAAACTAACCTAATCAAATTAAAGTAAAACAAAAGCAAATAACAAGTAACATCTTAAATTTTACATGAAAGTAGGGCTATAATAATTTGATTACTACCTCCCATGGAAGCAATCAAATACAGTAAGCATCACCAAGTTGCATGTTATAATAAAATATGATAATTCAATAAGTTGCATTGCGCATGAGCAAGAAATTGCATGAAACACAACATGCTCTTTTTGTGATAACAATAAGCACGTATAACAGAAAACCATTAAGTAGTAAAAAACATAACATCAATTCGTAAAACAAAAAACTATAAAGTAATAGAAAACACATCACTAATTCATGCAAAATAGAAAACCATAAAGTTAACAGAAAATCATAAATAGAAAACACAATAATTTTTCATGCAAAATAGATAACAGTTATCCTAAAATGAGTAAAAAATAAATCCATAAAGTAAGATCAACACATTAAACCAATAGAAAATTAGCAAAGCCATATAGTCATAATACAGTCACATGATAAAAAATTATTCAAAAAAAAAAAAAAGTTTACACACCATGAGTTGGTCACTAATGAAAGTGATATCTCGGCCATCTTTTGTGTGACCAATATCACCAATTAGATATTGAAGGTATCAAGTCCACAAATCTTTGTCTAGACTCCACCATAGCATATGCAATGGTGTATATTTATCCGTTGAGGTCTTTTCCAACAACAAATAGTAAAATTCCTCCACATGCACTTTTTAGGTGGCATTTATCCAACTCTACTAATGGTTTGAACAACTTAAACCCTTCTTTGCAAGAAGCTAAATAAATGTAAATACTTTTAAAAATTGACTTTCCATTGTTTCGATAACCATCTTATATTAATCAGCTAGTTGTCACATGTCCTAGTGCATGTGTGAATAGGTTTCATCATCTTCACTTGAAAAGTTTTTTCTTTGTTCATATTTGATTCACACAACCTCCCTTCATATCCTTTAACATATTCCATTGTCATCCTGTATGAAACACTCTTTACGAACCTCAAATTAAATCCATTGGCCATAAAATAGTTAACTAAATGTTGTACGATACTTGGTTTGGAAACTTCATTCTTACATAGGATATTTGATCCTTTCACTATCCTCAGTAATAAAAATGCTATTTCCTACCTCATGCTCTCCCTCATCCTCAGACTCATTCAAGCTTTTCAACTTATTCGGATCCTATTACACAAATTCTCCTCATTTCTAGACCCTTTAACACAAACAATAGTAATTACAACCTCATTTAAATCATTACCATTGATTTCATCATTAAATAATCTATCCTTAGCATTCCCTTTGACTCTAGCTATATCAGTTGAATTCTCATTTAAAGCTACATCATACTATTCATTTTTAAAACTATTCATATTATCCAATTCATTATCATCACCCCCCAATCATCCATTCCATACCATCAATTTTATCATCAAATAATCTATCCTTAGCATTCCCTCTGACTTTAGTTGTATCAGTTAAATTCTCATTTAAGGCTACATCATACTACTCATCTTCAAAACTATTTATATTATCCAATTCATTATCATCACCCTCCATTCATCTAGTCCAACAGCAGCATCTTCCACTTCATCACCCACCTTACCATCATGAACACCTTGCGCCACTTTTTCCACATTAACATCTTCATCTTGTCCACATTTTCCACTTCACCGTTGAAAAGTGTGCGATCTTACCCTAATATATTTCAAAAAATGATTCTAAATGAATTGACCACCATGATACATTTGAATAGTGATTTTATCATTTTTCCTGCAAAAATTTAATAAAAAAAGATTTTAAATCTTAAAACACTACATAATTGCACATGGACAACACTATATAAATGTGATCAGAAAAACATATAAACCACGTATTCCATTTACATAGTATTATACATGACACACATGACTAATGTCTTACCCCACCTCTGTTTGTTCAAATAATTGAAAAATAAAATGCTCCTCAAGTCATTACATAATGATTATAATGTTTATATCATGCAATTGGACCCTACTATTAAAGTTATGAAAAATTTGGTCAAACACACTATTCAACAATTTTCTTATCCTTGCTACCCATGACCTACAGTAATAAATACATACATTTCAATTGCAATAAAAAATTGAAAGTGACAAAATGGATATAATTTTTTAATAATTAAAGCTACATTCTACTAATTTTACTTATTTCACTCTTTTCTTTTTTTATAAAAACTATATCCTTGTTAGTTCTATCCATTGACTTTTCTAAAAAATTAATTATTATTATTATTTTTATTTGGTAATATACATTTTTAAAAGTGAGTTAAGACAGGCAAAAAACAATTTTTATTACTACCTTTCAAGCTTAGCTACTTGTTTAGTTGTAGGAACATCAATAATATAATCAAATTTGATAAATAAGTAGACTAGAAAAACTCAACAGGGATCACATAGAGTAGTTATTACTAAAAAAAAAAAAAAAAAAAAAAAGAGGGAACACGTACAGTGGAAATGGCATTAATTTATACATTACAGATGATCTACAATTCAAACGGAAGCTATAATTTATAAAAAAAAAAAAAAAAAAAAAATTACCAAAACCCCAACCCTGTCAATATTTGTACATGGAACCCACAACCCAAAACATGCTTTAAAGATTCTTCCAACATTTATAAAAAAGTTGAGCCACATAGCATTGAAAATGAGAATGAAAATGACATTTGGAAGTTGAGATTGTTATCTTTAAAGTGAAATAAATGTGACTTCCAAGACAACCTTTATTCCTGAAAAACACTTTTCCACCCTTTTTTCTTTTGTATTTTTCATCTTATGAAACCCTTCCTTTATCTTAATTGAAAATTTTCTCAAATCTCGTTGAACTAATGATATTGTTGGAAATAGTTCATGAAGAAATTACAAATATCTTGAGAATGGACAAATGGCTCTATGATTTGGAATTTATGACTTTCTGATTTGGGATGAGATTGAAACCCGAGGTGTGAAGGAAGGATTTAATGGGGTTTTTTTCATCTAGATCGAATGGCTTTTTCCTTTTTGTTTTTAATGGGATTTTTTTTATTGTTCTATTCAACCATAACCAAAATAAACCTGATTTAAATCGTTAAATTATTTATATTAAATTTAATTTGCAGTTAGTGTTAAAAGACAATGCCGTTTATCTGATTAATTCCACCAAGTGGGTCATGCAATTGATACGTGCATGACTATTTTAACAGCATTGTTAACCAATAGCCAAATTGGGCCAACTTGTTTTAAAAATATTAATTTTAAAACTTCAGGGTATATTATATGTGATCCAAACTTTTAAGGTTCGATTCGGACATTGCTGAAACTTCAGGGTATTATTTGGCAATTAACCGGAAAAAGATTCAAAATTAGTGATCACATAAGCATTTGCATGATTTATATATGTTTATTCAAAGAATAGGTTAAAACTGAAAAACCATTTCCTCAAACAGATATCAAAAGAATTATCTTACCCCATCAGTGTTATTCATTAACTCATATGTAGCGCAACCAAAAAATTTCTCTACTTAATTTTCAAACAATGTGGCATTCAAAGATGAAGAACCATTTATCAAATCAACAGTGACTCGACACTTGAATAAAAGAAAAATTACCAATTAAAGGTGGTGATAATTAATTATAAACTAAATAATATGAAATGCATTTAACGTACAACATTCACTTGTGCTATAGCTGAATAAAGTATTTTACATTACACAAAACTGAATATGATAAAAAAAAATTAGGCTTCATACCAAGTTGTTTTTATTATATTATAAGACTTATCGTGCTAATACAATCTTAAAACTTATGCATAATAACCATACAATAAAACCACATAGTTAAAAAAAAAATAAAAAGCTTATGCATTGTTGCTTGCCATGTGCATAACAATAATCTTCCAAATATCATATATGTAGTAACTAAAACTCTATATATTGCAAGATTTCAAACTAAGAAAAATTGTTACATTAATATAATCTTGTTTGCTTTGTAGATAACTATAAATTTTGAAAATTTAGGCCTGTTGATGAAAAAAGAAATGTTTTTTACTACAAATAGTGGTTCATTAATTCATTATTTATTTAACTTAGCAATTATGAAATTATAAAAACATTCAATCACTTTATTTTGTTTTTGTTCCTTATAATTCAGTTGCTTAATTGGATAAACATAATAATAATAATAATAATAATAATAATAACAAATTCTGTTTACAATACAAGCAGTTTAAGTTGCCTTTGTACATTTTTCACGGCTTAAGTACCAAAAAAGCTAAATCAAATTTGTTACTTTGATATAACTATTGATCCAAAAACTTCTCCTCTGCTTACATAATGAAAGGTTCAAACATATCTTAATAATGTAGTTATAATATTTTCAGAAAATAATAATAATTATAAATAAAATAATAACCAATAAATTTACCGTATTTAGTTGATTATCTATCATCCTAATGGTAATGATGTCCTCTGCAAAAAGAAGTGTAGAAAGTGAATTTGTCTCAAGACCAACTCTTTCATATATTGTCTTCATAGCTTTTTAAACATTAGCATTATACTTATAATTGTTCAAATTAATTTTTGCTATTTTTATTTTTTATAAAAAAAATTCTTGAAATTTAAACATCAATATAGATTGATAAAGTTGTTGCTGTGGTATCTCCAATTCAATGAAAAATAAACTGGAGAATTGGTTGAAAGTGAGATACCTGTATAATAAAATAATACAAGAATGTGTGTAAAAAATTGAATTAAATTAATATAGAAAATACGTGACTATTTTCATTACATAAAAAGTGTTTAAAAATAACATTAATGGTAGCATAATTGTTAAAGAAACATACTATTGTATGAGCTAACTTTATGTCAACATCCAACTATGATTGGTTTCATATTTATAATATTCAAAATTTGAGTACATTCATTGTTCACAAATTGGTTTCACATGGTAAGCATCATAGTGTCCATGCTATCAATAAAATTGAAAACAAAATTAATAAAAATATTTATTAAATTATTTAATAATTAATAATAATTGTTATTTTTTTAAGTACTTAATTTCATTCATCAAAGTCATCTCTTCGACAGTCTCTAAACTATCATTGGTGATTATTTCCTTTTTTGGCTTGACATCAATTAGTATTCCTATCACATTTGATGATAAATAAATTTAGAACTTAATTAAAATGTTATAGACCATAAGAAATTTATCCACATGACAAATTAAATATAAATGAAAAGTTCTTAAAATAATTCCAAACAAATTTACCATATAGACAAACATACCAATTTGGGATAGAGAATTAACATAAGTGTAGAGTAGTAAGAAAGGTACAATGCTATAAATAACATGCACAACTATTTCTAAATCTCCAGTCATTTCTTCCACAATGTTCTGACCATTTATAATCCATTGAAAATTATTTTGAACAATCTGATATTGTGCATTGATTTCTTTAACCCATGCATTACAAATGTAGTAATCTTTTCCAATTCTAAGTGTGTCTTGAAATATGTGAATGCCCCCCATATATTGTGGCTTGAATTTTATCAGCTTAAATAAGAAGACAAATGACCTTAAAATTGAGTTATATATGAGACAAATTACACAAAATAAATATCTTATCAAAATAAATTTACCTCATCAGCTAAGATTAACCTTTGATATTTGTCCAGACTTGATTTAAAGACACGTAGCATTTCTTCGCAATAACTACAATTTTTGCTGCCCAACCTCTTTATTAAGCTTGAATATCCTTGATTAGCTTTGCTCCTCTAACCATTTTGTTATTTAATATTTAAAAAACCATAAGATGAAGGCATTATCAATCAAATAAATTAAATTGTAAATGACAAAGTCATAGACATATAATAAGCAATTTAAGTTAAAAATAAACAAAGGAAAGTAAAATTGATAAATATGAAATAAACATAATACTAGATCATTAAATGTAATTAGCAAGCTATCTATATTTATAGTTGATAATGCTACTCTAAAGAACATTATCTTTTATTTTAACTTTGCTGGTATTTCCATTATGATTTCAAAATTGCATACCTAGCTAATTAGCTCTATAAATATATATTCAAAATCTTAAATATGTTGAATCCTGTTTTAGGAATAGAAAATTCAAGGTTTAAAAATAAAGGAGAAACAAAAATGGATAAAAAGATAAGATAACAACATACAAATAAGAAGAAAGCAATTTTTTTACTTTTTAATGTTTAGTTATGCAAGTTTAGTAACCACACATGCAATACAAAAGAAAATTTTAGTAACTATGCAGATATATAAAGACCTTATAAAATTTAAAGTCATACTTTGCATGCTAGAACAACATAATAGGAAAATTAAGCTACTTGAAAAGTTTAGTAACCACACATGCAATACAAAAGAAAAATTTAGTAACTATGCAGACATATAAAGACCTTATAAAATTTAAAGTCATACTTTGCATGCTAGAACAACATAATAGAAAAATTAAGCTACTTGAAATCTTAAACTTATCTTCAATCTTTTCCAATTATATCCAAAAAAGTGATTTTTTTTCCTAATTTCTTTGTTTATATCTATTTGAATTGGCCTCCAAGTAACAATTGATTTGCTGCAAGAAAAAGAACAATTATAAAAGGACCATGTGAATCATGACTGTTGACCAACGAGCTATCCATGACTAACTAAAGCTCTAATATTTAAAACTCAAACTATGCAAGTCATTATAGTTACACAGTTAAAACTCTAATATTTAAAACTAAGAGATAAAAAATGGCTTATAAATATATAGTTGTTTTCCATGTACTTTAATGTAAACATAAAACGGTTTTTCATATATCCATTTTGTGCTATTTGGTGAAGGACTGAAGTATATATCATATGTATGTGCACACAAAAGCAATGAAAAATACAAAGATCCATCACAAAGAAATTTAGGAACTCACAAAAAATTGAAGCATAAGAAGAAATTAAGTTATAAGTTATCAAATAAGACAAAGAAATGAACGAATTTAAAGTTACCAATTTTGAAGTGAATAGCAAAATATCTAGGTTCTTTAATGTAGCCATTGATAAAGAGAGTAGAGGGGGAGAAAAATTGAAAACAAAAAAAATAAAATAAAATAAAATAAAGCCAACGACAATTAAATACTAAAAACCAAGGAAATATAATTTTTAGCTTTAAAACATTATAAATCAAAATCTATACTTACATGACAAATCAAAATCCTTTTTGAAATATTGATGAAGCCCAAAATTTTGCATAAAGTACATCAAATTCATCCTTACCATATTGCAAATAATCATAACCATATTACAAGCCATATCGAAAACCCTTGCACTCATACATTGAACTGAAAATAAGAAGCATAAAACATGGATCTCCCCAGTACGACAACTATCGAAAAATCAAATATCTGATGGAACATTCAAAGGATCTTAATTAACCTAATGGATAAAAAGGCTATTACAAAGCAATAGCTAGATTCAGTCCAGCCTATTGTTTATAGGAGGAAAAAAAAAATTTAATCCAACATATATGATAAAATATTCAACAAAAATACGTGATTTTTTTTTTTTTGGTATGCACATACTTATATACACATGAAAGCATAAATTATTTCTTCCTTGTATGTTTATTCTTTTTATTGGATTAAATCAATATCATATATATATTGGTATATTTGATAAAATATTCAACAAAAATATTTGATTATTTTAATTAATTTTGAAATTCGATTTATATGTACACACATGAAGACATCATATATTTTTTAATAGGATATTGTAAACTTCAAGTTTTCCTTATCTTGCTCTAAAAAACTCCTCATACGTTTATTTTTTTTATTGGATTAAATCAATATTATGTATATAGATACCAAGAAGGCCTATGACATTGCTAATACAGAGAGTTTGCCCTATAACAAATTCCCATTTCAACCATTTTGGATATAAAAGGCACTTGTAGGCTACCTTATTAGTAGGCAACTTGGTGTCAATCCTACATTGATTAAGCATGAAAAGGTGATGATTCAAATGTAAAGATAGTTATTCTTTTAACACCAAGGATTTTTCTACGCTATTAGTTTCATCATTAGTAAAAACTCCAAGTTTAAGTGTGCTCTAGTGGGAGCAATAATGGGATGGGTAATCTACTAGGAAGTTTGAATGAAAGAACCCATACTGACCAGAATGTGGTGGGTAAATTAGGAACAACATTGGTGAAATAAAAGAGTGGAATGCCAATAGGGGCATTATAGATGGTATATAGGCTTGTACTCGATTGAAAATGTGCCATCGACAATATTAGGTCCCAAAGGGGATGGATAGCTGTGAGCCTTTAAGGATGTAAGGCAAAAAGGAGTGAGATTAATGAACAATATGCTAGACCCCAAGGAGGTTGATTGTGATAACCAGTATATGCGAGTGCAAGAGGCACTGGCAGACTACCTTATTGATAGACTACTTGGTGTTAAACGGGTGTAGAACATTGATTATTCAAATATAAAAATAGTCACATTTTTAATACTAAAGCCTTTCAGAGTGGTTGACTTAGGGTTCAAAAGAACTTTGAGGTTAAGGATGTCTAGTGGGAGCAATCTTAGGATGAATGACCCCTTGAAAAGTGTAAAGTCTGAACAAAAAAATCTTATAGACTGTTTAAAATGATATGGCTAAATTGGAAATAATATGAAATCTGAACAAAATTAATTTCGAATCATCTAAAATGTAATGGCTAAGTTAGGGTTAGGGATAATATGATGAGAACCCGCTCGAGCCCACACGATCGACAACCCGCCGGGGTGCTGATGATACGAACCTAGGATGACTTGCTCCTAAACCCGTATTATATTAGTGCGGATCTAATTATGTTCAAGTTCTAATGATCACCTTGACCCCTAACCAACATGTGATTAGAAACCTTGGTATATAATGAAGATTCCACAATAGGTGATGGAAGGCCTATTGATAAGTCAAAACTAAAACACTCAATCACTAATGGTGTTTTAGGTGTTCAAAGAGAATGAAGAGAATTCAATCTCACAAATAAATTTATGTATAAAATTCAAGCTTGATTTCTCATTGAAAATAAGCCTTTAAATAGGCTAAGATTACAAAGCAAAATTTGTAAAAAATTAATTCAAAACCGGAGACAAAGCGTTGAGAAAAAGAAAGTAGAGAAAAGGAAAGTGCCTAATTTTTCTTAGTTTCCTAAACTAATTTGGATTAATTAATCCCTTTATTTTGAATTAGGAATTAATTAATTTACAATTGAAATAATAAAATAATAACTTTCCTAAACTTATTTTTCCAGCAAATAAATAAATAAAAATAAAAATAAAAGACTAATTTTCTAAAATGAAAAGTCAAAATCAAATTAGAAAACGAGTTGACTAGTTTGACTATTAAGGTATCTTTGACCAATCTCTAGCTTGTTTGAGCTCCAAACCAGCTTCTATATGCCACTTAGGATGCCAAATATGATTAATAATGATTCCCACATGTTGTCCCTTAATTGGAATAAGTCAAACAAGAAGAAAAGGCAAAGCCAACGGCAAAACATCACATTTTTGACCAAATTGAGAGGCTGTCCGTACAAGTCCTTTTTAGATGCTTTTGATTCTGACTTGGCTGGATTCCATGTCCTCTTAATAATATTCATTGAGTTCATGAAGTGTTAGAACCATTCCTTGCTCCCTGAAGTCCAAATTTGCACGAAAATAGCTACCCGAGTCTTCATCGGTCTCCACCACTTGCAGGCTTAAAACAGGTCTTGTATCTTCAGGTATTATCATGTCCTCTTAAGATTGGATCACTCCATGAATAAAGCCAGTCAAGTTGTCCTTAAATCTCTTAACTTGTGCCATAGTGATTGGCCCGATCTTCATTTGTATAGGACTCGTACCGCAACAGGTAGTCGGTTGAATGGGCACGGGCGGAATCATATCAGCTGACCCGATACGGATGAAGACCGGGCTAATCACTAGGGCTCAAGGTAAGAGATTTAAGAACAACCTGACTGCTTTTATCCAGAGAGTAATTAATTCTCAAAGGGGCTTATCAATACCAGAAGATATAAGACCTGTTTTAAGCATCCAAGTGGTGAAGGCCGATACGGACCCGGAAAGCTATTTTCATGCAAATATGGACTTTGGGCAGTAAGAAATGGTTCCAACACTTCATGGATTCAATACATATCTCCAAGAGGTCATGGAATCAAGTAAAGGCAGCTTCAAAAGCAATCAAATAGGTGTTGGGCGTATAAGAGGAAGTTTGGCCGATTTTACTGTATTTTACTACTTGGCCAGTTCATTCTTTAGTGGTTGGACAGATTCATTTCTAGCCTCTCTCTTTGGCAGATTTGAACTTTCTTCTCCAACTTTCAGTTTTAACTTGTTTTCATAGATAGGATTGTTTCTCTAGCCACTAGGATTTGACCTTCCACTGTTGGAAACACACCCAAACCATGAGCTTACACCCCTCCTCTTGAATTGATGCTAAAGTTTAATAGCCACACGCAACATCTCCTTCAATTCCATATATTGTTATAATTCTAGTTGATTGGCTATCTCTCGATTCAAATCACCTAAAAACCTTACCATGGTTGCTTCTCTATCTTCATTCATGCTTAACCTCATCATAAGCATCTCCATCTCCTTGTAATAATCCTCCACGGACCTATTTCCTTTAGATAAAGATTGAAGTCTTTGATGCAGCAACCTATGATAGTGTGATGGTATAAATCGCTTCCTCATGGCTCCTTTCATTTGTCACCACATAGTAGTCAAGTCATCACTAACTCTTCTTCAGGTGTTTTGCTCATTAGTCCACAATTGGAGTGCATAGTGTCCAAATTCCATTGCTACCAATTTAACGTTCTTGGCCTTCAAATAAGTTGTGATAGTAAAAAATCATCTCCATTTGCTCCTCCCATTCCAAAGAAGCTTCCGGATCACTCTTTCCTATGAAAGGTGGAATGTTTACCTTGATATTCCCAAGATCATCATCTTCATTCCTTGTTGGTTTCCCACGGTTTTGCCTTCCTTGGAGTGCAAAATTTTCATCAAACTCCTCCTCCAAGCCATCTTCAAAGTTACCTTCCCACAATTCCTCTCTAGGTTGCCCTCGGCCTCCTCAACCTCGACCTCAGCCTCCATGAGCATCAAACCTTGTATTTTGCATTCCTTGGGATGTTTCTAATCTATCCATCATTTTACTTATATGGTCAAATTGAGTATTAATCCGCTGTAATTGCTCCAAGACAGCTCTCATGTCCATTTGCTCACCACTTCCCATAGCTTGGGAATCTCCTTTGAATCCTACGGACTCTTCTGCATTAATTCTCAATGGTGTTTCTCCTTTTCTCATCCTTGACTCTTCCATGTTAGTACAAGTAACACAAAAATAATATAGGAACTCACTAAATTCACTCCTTCACGTGTTTCACTTAAATAAGGACTCAACACTTATGTTTGCACATTAGTTTCAACTTTTACCCTCTTTTAAGCTCACACGCTCTTGCCTTTTTCTACTCAATGAATTATCTCAAAGTTCTAATTAAACACACTTAAACAACAACTAGATCATAAGTGTTCCCCAATTTAAACTTATCAATAAAAATAATAGTAAAAACCAAACAATACCGAGTGAATTTTAAACAGCTAATCCTTGGCTTTTTCTAAACAAAAACAAGGCAATTTAGCAAAGTAAATTTCGGAATAAATTAGAACTGAACCAGATGGTAAGAAATTAAGAATTCAAGAACAAAATTTAGAAAAAGAAATTCAAACATGAACAAGAATCAAATCGAACAAAAATATAGGATAGTTGTTGGTTGTTGTTCTTTGTAATTCAAGTTTTTATATCAAATCCTTTAACTAATTTTAATCCAAATAATTTTAGCACTCACAAATACAAATTTCCAGCAGCAAATAAAGTTCCAGCAACTCCAAATAATGAACAAAAACACAACAATTCATCAGCTCCAACAATTTCCAGCAAACAAAATAAACTCTAAATTCAACAAACTGTAGTTTATATATATATATATATATGTTCGGGCTTTCTTCTTCCTTTTTTTTTCCCCCACTCATAGAATGTAAAACAACTCCAGCTACAAAGATCAACATCAAAAATGACAATTCCAACACCAAAAACTCTCCAAACCCGTGGCCTCCAACAACAAAATACAAATTTGGAATTTTTTTTTGTAAATCTATATATGTTGTTGCAAACACACTTCTTTTTTTTTTTTTTTTTGAATATATGAATGCGAATATTTAAGACCAAAAACAGCAAAAAAAAATCAACAATAAACTAAATTACTAAAAACAATGATGAAAACAACCATCAAACTAGAAAACAAAAATACGATAAAACAAGGAAATCCTAATTTAACTAGGAATGAAATTTTTTTTTTTTTTTTAAGATGCTGAACGTGTATGAGATGGATGCAACCTTAACCTAATGCTAAAATTGCAGATTAACACAAAAACAAATAAAGCAAATAAAGATAGATAAAACATGAACAAAATTTTGGCTCTGATACCAAATGATACGAACCTAGGTTGACTCGTGTCTAAACCAGTATTATAGTAGCCCGGATCTCAATTAAGTTCCAATTTTAATGGAATGACCTTAATCCCTAAGCAACCTATGATTAGAAATTTTGGTATAATGAAGGTGCCACAATAGATGATGGGTATCCTATTGATAAGTCAAAACTAAAACGCTCACTCTCTAATGGTGTTTTAGGTGTTCAAAGAGAACAAAGAGAAATTCAATCTCACAATTAATTTTCCGTAAAACTATTCAAGATGCATTCTCATTGAAAAATAACCGTTAAATAGGTTCAAGATATGAAACAAAAAACCCTAAAAAGATAAGATAAAACCGGCCATGTAGATTAGGAAACAAGCTTGGCCGAATTTTCTCTCCTTTCCTAAACTAATTTTGATTAATTAATTTCTTTATTTTGAATTAGGAATTAAATAATTTACAGTGAAAAATAATAAAATAATAACTTTCCTAAGTTGATTTGTCCAGCAAATAAATAAATAAAAACCAAATAAAAGACTAATTTCCTAAAACAAAAAGTCAAAATTAAATTAGGAAACTAAAATACTATCTTTTTGACTAAGCTATGTTTGACCAATCTTTGACAAATTTAAACTCCAAATCAACTTCCATATACCTTGTAGGATACCAAATAGGATTATAATGGAGTCCCACATGTTTTCCTTGCTTGGATCAAAGAGAAAAGTCAACTCAGCAAAATATAGTAAAGCCAGCAAGCAATACAGTAAAACCGGCCATCTTTCTCCCTTCTGTGTACAGCCCTTTTTTGTTTGCCTTTGAAGATTCCTTGACTTGATTCCTTGACCTCTTAGAGATATGTATTGAATCCATGAAGTTTTGGAACCATTTCTTGTTGTCTAGAGTCCATATTTGCGCGAAAACAGCTTCTCGTGTCCGTATCGGCCTTCACCACCTGGATGCTTAAAACGTGTATTGTATCTTCGAGTATTGAAAAGCTCCTTTGAGAATTAATTACTTCCTGGATAAAATCAGCCATTTTATCCTTAAATCTCTTAGCTTGAGCTCTAGTGATTGGCGTTATCTTCATCTGTATTAGGGTAGCACCCCACGCAGTTGTCGATTGTGCGGGCTCGGGTGGGTTCTCATCATAATATTAGTGGACCAAAAGAATGGAGTGCTAATTGGGGCAATACAATATCTAAGTCACTTACCATTTCAAAATTGAGATTTGTTCTTGTTGTAGCATTGACACGATAATGACAAGACACATAATAAAAATTATCATGAAAATTACCAACACATAAAATTTAACTCAACAGGTCGAAAACAAAGGGAGGGAGAGAGGTAGCTAAATAACTAAAAAAGAAGTTAAAAAAAATAAAAAGAAACCAAAAAAAAACAAAAAAAATTGCATTTGGAAATAAAAGTATGATGGTGGACCATTAAAGCTAACGTGTTCTATGTGTCAAAATCTTAATGGAGGTAAGACTAACTAGAAAACGGGACGGTTATACTGATGTTTTTCTCAAAAATTACACCTAAAATTACATATATTTGCACATTTAACTTCTAAATTATATACTAATTAATATATATATATATATATATATATATATATATATATATATTTCTGTTCATTTTAAGTGTAGTTTTTGTTACTTTCTTATTTGTGTATGATGAAATTTAATATTTTCTTACCTTTCAGTTTAATTAATTGATAAACTTGCATTAATTCTTTTGAACATACTATATTTAATAGATTACCTTTTAATTTTATAATTAGAAGAATTATTTGTATTTGGTCATAATTATATAGTTAATGTGTTGCCCTATGTAGGTCGTAATTCATAAAAACATAGAGAAAATCATATTAATTCTAGTAAACTTTAACTAGAGTTAGATTAAAATTAAATAGTTTTGATAAATTTTAATGAATAATTAGTAATAAGTTATAAGTTAGAACCATGTCTTATTTTTATTCAACCATGTTTCTCTATTTCATGTTGATTAGTGAGCATTTTACTTACTAATCAAGTCTATTTAAGTTTAATTATTTGCTTAATTTATCAAGTTTTTGGTTGTTTTTTATATGTTTTATTCTCTTTTTGTATGAAGAGTTTCAATTTAGATTTTTAAAGAATGTTTGCTAAAAGTTGAAGTTTACGAGCGTAATGAACTTATTTCTTGAGAGTTAAGCAAAAGACATAAAGATATGACCTTTGGAATTGGCCTTGGGCATACCTACTTGCTTCATCAAGGTGTACATGCCAAATTTTGGCTTCCAAGGGAATGGATACAGCAGCTAGGTTGTGCCCACTTCCTTCTATGGAATGCATATGCCAAGTTCATCCATGGAAGAAGAGAGTCATGGCATGCCCATTGGGTACCTAGAATGCCCACCCAAGTCTTGGCCATAGAAAAACGAAGTGGCGTTCCCACTTGCTATCCACGATTCCTATGCCATGCTTTATTCTTATCTAATATGTCAAACCCTTTATGGAGCTTATTTTAGCTAATTGTAGATTCTTAGAGCCCAAGGCTTGATCATTAATAAAGCATGTGAAATGTGTATGCTAGTTTTCATGATAGCCTTATGATAAAGATCAAAGATTAGAGATTAAGCACTAGCAGGTAAAAATTATAGGAAATCTTGAGAATTTCTATATATTTTTCTAAAAAGGCAAAGTTACCTATCATCTTGCATTCATTAACTAGAGACACCAAAATTTTGAGATAAAAATACTTTTCTAGGGAGAGAAGCTCTAGGGTTTAGAGCTTTTGAAGAACTCACAGCTTTGAATTTTGCTAAGAGAAGCCTTTACCTATTTAGAAAAGCTTCATCTTTATTCTCTACTCTAAATTTCTATTTTATTTGTAATAGAATTCTTGAATATTTATAAAGACAATGTTTAAATCTTTGGGATTCTATTTGGTTTTTATTTTTGTTGGTTTTCTTTCTATGAGAGTTAGATCTTTTTAATTTAAGGCCATGATATCGCTTGGATCTTGCTTGTGATAAATTAATTTAGTTTATTAATGATATAATTTTATCCAATTATTTATGTTTCCTTAGATTAGTTGAATTAGAATGAGAATTTAGTTGGATGTTGTCCAAATTGAACTATTAGTATTTGGGTGAGCCTAATTTGGTATATTAAGAATAAGAATACACAATCGATGAGCTATTGTAAGCTTGAGAAAGCCTATTTAAGTTTTAAGTAACCTTAATCTTAGTTTTAATTGAGTTTATAAGAACCAATTTGGCTTAGGTAATTGGAAGGAGAAGTAATTGCAAAGTTAATTGGTAGAATTACGAGAAATTCCAATTTAAGTAAAATTTTCATATATTTTACTTACCTTAAAAGTGGGAGTGAATGAATTTAGAAACCTTTTTCATTAATTAAAAAAAATTAAGAAGTCATGTATTTGGTTCAAATGAAATCTTCTAAAACTTTTATTCATAGATTTCAATTACAATTTGTGTGGTGTTGGTTTTATTTTGCATTTTAAATGTCAATTTAGTTTATAGTTTAGTTTGAATTGTCTTGTTTGTTTATTGCCTAGACGAAGTTAATTTGGGAATATATTTAGTACTTGGTCAAAATAGAGAATCTAAATATTATATCAACCTCCATAAGACGATACTTTTACTCATTTTATTTTATTACTTGAGCAATCCGTACACTTGCATGAATAAACGCAATCCAAGTTTTTTCCTATTTTGGTCGAGGATTTAAGTTGTAGCGATAGTCAATCAAATATTAATGTAAAATTAGATGTTTGTATTTGCTAACTTTTTTAGACAATCTCTTATTTGGTGATAAGCTTGATATAAAATAGAGGTTGTAATAGTTAGAAGTGGCAATTTATGTCAACAAGTTAGTGTTCATGTTAACCTATTTATTTATTCAAAGCTATTAATCGTGTTAAGATTCTTCAATCTAAACCTCCATTTATTTAACATTCATGTCAAATAAATTGACCTATTTAACCCATTTAATGAAATGCTATTTTTATTTTGACAAAACAATATATCAAATAACATGTTTATTTATTATTTTTTCAAAAAAACAAAATTTGTACAGTAATCTAGCTTATACTTTTATAGTCCAAAAAATAAAACTTATATTTTACTTTTATTCTATTTATCTAATATTTAATTGAGTATATCTTCTATAAATGTATGATAACAAATATTATATATGTATAATAAAAGACTAATATAATATATGTATATTAAAAGAGTTATTTTTAATTAATTGTGTCAATTTCAAATTAAGGGATTGATATTTTGTTAACCTATTTATAATCATGTTAAACATATTGACACTAATGGTAATATTAATGAGTCGTTTTTTAGGCAGGTTATTTTGTTCGACTCATATTGTTACCCCTAGTAGTGGCATTTTGTACTAGTAATAGGATGCTAGTTATGGTGCTAGAAATCAACTTTAAATTTAGCTACTTAAAACTTAGATTTTTCACCACCTTAAACTTGTCCAGAATTTCAACATAATAGGTAATAAATGTTAGTTTCAAACATCATTTAGCTTTATGGTACTAATGGACTTTCTATGGGCTCATTTTTTAAGAGATGATGACTGTAACAAGTCTTTTCAATCTTTTTTTTTTTTTTTTACTTCTGTTAATATAAGAAAAAAGTAAATTTTGCTAATTAATTTTCTCTATCTCTAAAGACTATATAAAAGAAAATGTTTTTTTTTTCTAAATAAGTTTTTGATATTCATAATTTGAGTTTTAGATATTCAGGTCTAGAGCATTCATTTTAGATATTCAGGTCTAGAGCAATCATACTCTCCAAAAGACACAAACATGCATTCAAAATTTGATTTAATCAAGTGAGGATAAACAAATAAATAGGCAACATGAAGAAACTAGAAGATAGATAATTAATAATGAAGCATGTAATATTATCTACAATTGTCATTTCAATCATTCTATACAGATAGATCAATAACTATAAACATGCTTATTGATGAAAAGACCATAGTTGCATAAGCTCTCCAGGCTCTTCCTAGCCATAATCTCCCAGCTTCTAAAATTTTGCAGTTCACAAAGGAAAACCTAGTGTTTTCGGTCATCGACTGCCACCTTTGTCCTATAAGTGATTCAGTTACTCCTTCAATATATTCCTATTGAATTGATTCTACAACCTTGCCACATTAAAATTAGGTGGACAATTCGTATTGGCAGGTCATGTTCTTGTCAATCTATTTATTAATTGTGTATGAAATTATTCAATCTGAGCATAATTCATTAATTAATCATATAAGAAACCCTAAAGCTGAACACAACATATTTAATAAGCAAGTACAAGATCCGATCTCTATAACTCATTTGCTAAATGGATTAACTTGGATTAACACAACCAATTTACACAAAATTAACTTAATTACATAAATTAACTTAGTTTAAATTAATTATTTTGAATAATTTAAATATAATTTAATTATTAATTAATACAAGGTTTAAAATATATGTTCAAAACCGAATAACTATATTAGTAACAATATCCACACTCTTTCATATATAAGGTCGTCAGTTCAAGTAACCGTAATGATAAAAAAAATCTATAATTACAAATTTACAATAACATAAAATATAATAATATCATAATTTCATCCAGCAGTTAAAAAAGAAAAAAAAATATATATATATATATATAAAATAAACTAATACTTCTGTATAAAATAATGCCAAAAAAAAACTATAACAACCATGATTTTAATTTTCAACATCTTCAATACTAATAAATATATTGATTTTATATTTTGGTGTCCATAAGTACGTACATTTATTAAAAATATTATACTTAAGTAAATCAGTATTATTTTAATGATTTTATTTAATCGATACATTTAATAATCGTACTAAATTGGTTGATCCAAATTCGATCATAACACGTTTATAGTGAACTCAGCCCACTAAATTTGTATTGTTTTTTTAGATGTGTTATTGTGTCAATGATCAAAATTGCTACTTGCTTAAAACCACTTAAAGAAAAAGAAAATTAAATGAGACAATCCAGCAAACATATAGTTTAGGAAGATGTCTTGATTATGAACCATATAGACTAAGAGAAAGTTTAAAAAGTTAGGGAAACAATTAAGGTTGTGGAGCAATGTTGTACCTAATAGTGTGATCATGCATGTCCAAATATGAAATTGATGGATCCTTTAATGAAATACTCTTTAAAATAATGCTTTCCACTAGCATCTAAAAGTGTGTTTTGGGTGCCATAATATCCACATCCATAAAATATAAATTAATCTAATGAAATTCGAAATAAATAAATATTTAAGTAAATGAATATTTTTTTGGTGTGCATAAGTATATATATATATATATTAAACATATTATATTTAAGTAAATAAATATTATTTTAATAATTTTATTTCTCTTTTTTTAATTGATAAAAAATAATACAACTTTAAATAATTACTTAATTTAAAAATAAAAATCAATTAATTAAAATTTTACTAATGGTAAATTTAATATTTTGATTTCATAATTTAAACGGATCATAATTGTGTCAAGTTATGTTGACACGTTAATATATATTTAGTTACATGGTCAATTTCTACTTAAACATATCAATCTAAAATTTGTACGTTTAATAATAATCGTTTTAAATGGGTTGATCCGAATTTAATTCAAACTCATTTATAGTAAACCCAGTCTTCTAATTTTGTGTTATTTTTCCAGTTTTGTTATTGTGTCAATAATCAAATTGCTACCTCTTTAAAACCACTTTAAGAAGAAAAAAAAAATCAAATGAGACAATCTAGCTAATATATAGTTTAGGAAGATGTCTTTATTATGAACTATATAGACTAAGAGAAAGTTTAAAGAGTTAGGGAAACAATTAAGGTCATGGAGCAATGTTTAGTGTGATCATGCATTTCTAAATATGAAATCGATGGTTCCTGAATGAAGTAATTTTTAAAATAATGCTTTCCACTATCATCTAAAAGTGTGTCTTGGATGCCATAGAACCCACATCCATAAAATGAAGCTTAAACAGATGAAATTCAAAGTAAATAAATATTTAAGTAAATGAATTTTTTTTGGTGTGCATAAGTACATACATATATTAAACATACTATATTTAAGTAAATAAATATTATTTTAATAATTTTATTTCTCTTCTTTTAATCGATAAAAAATAATAATACAACTTTAAATAATTATTTAATTTAAAAATAAAAATCAATTTATTAAAATTTTACTAATTGTAAGTTTAATATTTTGATGTTATAATTTAAACAGGTTATAATCGTGTCAATTTAGGTTTACATGTTAATATATATTTAGTTAAATGGATCAATTTCAAGTTAAACAGATCAATCTAAAATTGATATGCGTCATAATAATCGTTTTAAATGGATTGATCCAAATTTGATCTGAATCCGTTTATAGTAAACCTAGCCCTTTAATTTTGAGTTATTTTTCGAGTTTTGTACCTAATAACTTATCTTGCATTTCCAAATATGAAATCAATGAATCCTTGAATGAAAATACTCTTTGAAATAATGCTTTCCACTATCATCTAAAAGTGCATCATGGGTGCCATAGATCCCACATTCATAAAATGGCGCTTGATCTCCTAAAATTTGAAGGGAGATTGCTTGAGCTCCCTCTTCTACTATAGGTGATAGATGAGCCATATTTATAAAACAAAAAGAAAATGATTAATCTCTCATAAAAAAAAATCAAATTAAAGTAGAATGAAACTAATGCAAATAATATGGAAAAAAAAATATAAAATTTAATATAAAATCATGTAGCAATCTAACACTTACAGACAAAGATTATAGGTAATGAAGTTAGAATCATTAATGTAATCAAAGAACTATAAAATGTCCCTCCATTCAATCTAGAGGTGTCATTCCATGATAAAAATTTGTTTAGGTTGAAGGAATCATGTAGTGGAAATTGAAATCATCAGTCAAATAAAGTATGTAATAAAACAATTCATCACCCACAACTAACTTTTGGATGTGTAGAAAAATGTCTTTAGACATCATATGATCTTTCAAACTATTCTTCTTATGATATATTTGCATATAAGTGCACCTTATCACAAAAGAAACAAAAGGGTTAATTAAAAAATGTTATGAAATCTCACAATTTTTGTTTTTCTCTCCAGATGTTTATTTTTCCATTGAGATTTGAAACTTCTACATAATAATTTATGTTAATTATTTGAAGACTAGAAAACCCTAACATCCTAAGGTTTTAATTATACCTCGTGCTTTATTAAAGGATTTCCTTTCGTTTCTAACCCAATGACCATATAAATAAACTCTATTACTTAATGAGCTAGTTTGGAAGTCTTACAACCATTAACAATCAAAACTCATAATTAATAATTTATTCTGCTCTTGCTGCATAAATGCAACGCATATGACCATTTGCCTTCTAATATCAAATTTGTTTTATTTTCATCCACTACCATTTGTGTCCTACCAACCAATATAGAGTTTCATATGGTTCATAATTGATATAAAATATCCACTTGTTACCTTTAACTATCCATATTAATGATGATGAGGATCTTAGAAGCACTACACACGAGAATAGCTTCCATAGCCTTTTGTAAACTGTCAAACTTTTCACTTCCTTTCAAATATATTGTTAAAATGACAACCACCTTGTGCAAGTCAATGAGTCTAGAATTCCACTTGCTAGGTCACATTTCTGCTTGATGTTATGATGATAATCCTTGACATGAATATCCTTGACAAAGAGTACTTCTCAATATTGGTGGTGATGGTGGTGGTGGTGGTGGTGGTGGTTGTGGAACAAGAAAATGTTATGGATGGAGATAACAAAAACCAAAGCAATGGTTCACACTGAGAGAAAAGGAAGATTAATTTGGCTTTCATGGCTAAGAAATGGGGTGGGCTTCGTTTTTTGGAAAAATACTTCAACACAAATATATATATATATATATATATAGGATGGGCTTTGGGAAGTGCAAGTAGTGCAACAGTACATAGCCACATAATTATAAAGGCACCACCATAGATATGTAATTAGTTATATATATATATATGTATTTATATTTGATTGTTAAAATTATATAGTTTTGTTTTTTAAAAAGAAAAAAGAAAGTTCTACTTTTCTATCCAACTCATGTGTGATCGTTTTCCTCAAATTTGATTATCAATATTAATCACTATCACGTTCGACAAGTTCATCATTATAAACGAGTCACTAACAGGTTAATTTCCTTAACTTGAAACTAACATAAAAAAAATAAGTTATTACATAAAAATTTAAGAATTCATATATAAATATTTAATAATATACTATAATATAAATATATATATAATATTTTATTAAATAGGCTAAACAAGTCAACTTGTTTAACGTAGATGTTAAATCAAGGTAGGTTAGCACATTGTGTTAAAAATTAAACAATATTAAAATAGTACTACCTTATGTTTGGCGTAGAATCCCACATGCATTTATTGTGTAGCGTTCTTTATGATGTGGCCTTTAGTATTTCAAAAGATGTACAATCAGTGAAGGTTCTTTATGATGTGGCCTTTAGTATTTCAAAAGATGTACAATCAGTGAAGGAAGGGTGTGTGGGTTTAAGATGCACAAGGTATGACAGGCATGTAATTTTATTTTTTTTCCCTTTAACATACACACATATATACATGTGTTTACTTATTTATTTAAAAAATAACATAAATACACACACACACACACACACCATATATATATATATATATGATAAAAGTGAACATAGAAGTAGTAAAACTTTTTTTTTTCTTTAAACCCATTTGATAACTATAAAAATGATTGGTTATCATTTTCCATGAAAGAAATTAAATTAAGAAAATTATTAATTTCTTCACAAGAAAAATCTTTATTCCAATTCATTTGGATAATGAGTTGAAAATATATTTCATTTAATATATTATTTTGGTTTTTAGTCTTACTTATTTTAACAGTTTTTTTTAAAGAAAAAAAAAACTTATTTTAGCAGTTTGTTTTGTTATTCCTTGGGCTAATTTATTCATTTAATCTCGGAAAGCTTTTCTACTTCCTTCATTATTTCCTAAGATGTGGTTTTCTATACTCCATTTAAATGTTCATCTATATTTTCTGGTATTCGTGGATTGAAGGAATGAGGAATACTTGAAAAAATGTTTTGTTGTATTTCCAAAACTTGATTATTAACTTTTTGTAGTATAAAATTTTCTGATACTAAATAAATAAGGAATCTTTTTATTCCATATTTTATGGCTAATAATTCTTTTTTAAATATCATATAGTGTTTCGCATTTGGTTTAAACTTCCCAGAATTATATCCACATAATAATTCTTTTTTTTGAAGAAATAATATTTTCTCTTAGATTAGGATGAACATTTTTTTTTTCCTCAAAGGATTAACAAGATTAACAAATCAAGTTCTTCAATCAAAATCATAACAAGAATTTAAAGACCTCATCAGAGCAATTAAAAGAAGAAGAGCACTTAATTTTAAAGTTGAGTTGAGCAATTAAAATCCAGAAACAAAAACACCCATCAGATTCAATTTTGATATAGATCAAAATTTCAAAAGTGGCAATCAAAATTAAGAAAAATTAAATAGAGAGTCGAAATTTAGAAGGGAAGGGAATTCTAAGGCTTGGAAACAAAAATAAAACTTACATTTGATTTTTAATTTTTTTGGGTGAATTTGAGTAATCTAGTTATGATGTTAAGAGAGAAGAAGAGAAAGAGAAAGAGAAAAGTTTTCTAGTGTAGAAGAGAAACAAAAAGAGAATAGAGAGAAAGAGATAAGACAAAGAGAAAGAAAGAGAGTGTGAGGAGCGTGAGAAAGAATGAGAGATGTTCTTTTTTATTTTTCATAATAATAGAGATTGAAAATTAATTAAAAAAAAAAAACATAGTTTCTAATAAAGTTACTGTGAGCTAGCTACTTATAAAATGTAAAAGACATAAACGCTCTTTTTCCATTTGTTTCCAATTTCTCCAAACATCAGGGAGGAGGGATACAATATCTCATAGGAAAAATAATAACTATTTAGGCTTGGAACCAAGTATGTAAATGAGGCTTAAAGAATAAAAAGCCTTATATATGCATCTTCGTATGTATCCTAATATCTCAAATAATGGTACTGATGATGTAATAATAATCAAGTAGCTAGAAAGGTTGAAATATAATACAAAAATATCATAAATCTTGTCTTCAATTATGCAATACTCTATGATTTTACCTCAAGCATCAATTATGCAAGCTCTAGAGTTTAACTTTAACTTTATATAAATCTTCTTCAAAATACAATTTAAATCATGGTAAATTTTTTTAGTGTTAAAAAATTTGGGAAGCAAAAACATGTAAGTGTATTTTGGGCATATAAGCATACATAAAAACAATTCCATTAATTGAGAATCAATTCTATATTAATCATTATTTTATAATCAGTTAATCATATTATTTAACAAAAAAACACAAAAACATAAAAAAATTTAAAAATTTTCATCGTATTTCCTCCAAGAGAAGTTAAGAACCTAAAAACAAAAATAAAACAAACATATTTTTGGATTTTCATTATTAATCAAAGCAAATAAGAACTAAATCTATCAAGCAAAAATAAAAACTAAGCCTAACATATTCATTTATGCTTAAAAACTCATTTTCAAAACATTGAAATGCACCCCCAACTTAAGATGAATATTGTCCTCAATGTTTGAAACTTACAAAAATTCAAGAAAAAATAAAAATTTAGAATACTTCCCTTGATTGAAGTTTAGCTTGTTTAGTACTTGAGATCTCTTGGGAACATTTGAGAAAACCAACAAGATCAATGCACACCAAAAAAAATAAAAAAAGGAAACAAACAACCAGCACTGCCTATCTAGCTTTTGAATGCCATAGCATTGAACTATCTATTTGCAGTGCTGATTTCATTAGTTTGTAGTACTGCAACTTTCCATTCGTAGTACTGCATCCCTCTACTTGCTCTCTTAAAAATTCAAATTTTGCTATAATTCTCCATATTAACCTTCCTATCAACTCTCACCATACAAACAAACTAGTTCTCTACCTTAAAGCATGAACAAACACATTAAACACAATAAAAACAAGTAAAAACAACTAAACAAACTACACTTACAAGATTTCTAATAAGAAAATAAACACATTGAATAAAATCATTAAAGAAAAGATAATACTCCCTTTGAAGCTTTTAATAACATTTTAGCATCAATTTTTGGTATGGAAGGGTACTATTGTGGAAGCTTTATCTTGCCTTGCGAATTTTATCCTTTGTTTTACACATAAGCTCTCTACAAGATTTCAAGTAAAACAAATGTTGTTTACTATTTTTTCCATTTGTTTGAACTTCAAGACTAGTGTATCAAAAATTTTCAACACATATAGTATCTAAACTTCATCAAAAACCTGCAAAACTAACAAAAAAAATTAAAAACAAACAAATAAAAACAATGCATAAAATAAAAATTACCTTGGGATTTCTTCTAAAAAGTGTTTGTTTAAAGTCATTAAGCTTGACTTTCACTATACGTCATGCTTTAAAATCAATGGAGGATTTCCAAGAACTTCCTTCATGACTTTCATAATATGGTTTCAATCTTTGTTCATTTACCTTTAAGGTATCATCTTCATTCATAAGACTTTTAACTGCTCTATTCGGAAATATTTGGAAAATGGCGTAAGGTCCACTGCATCTTGATTCAAGTTTACGTAGATGTAATTTCATTTTAAACTTAAATAATAATACCTATAGTTGTATCGAATTTCTTTTTGCATTTACTTTTAGATTACTCTAAAATTACCATGGACATAGGTTATTGTATTGTTAAATATTCGAGGATTGAGACCCATAATCATGGTTGTGGTTGTGTTTAATTATTTAGAAGTGCTGAAAATTCAGGTTATGTAGTTTGTGGGAGTTGTATGGTGGTTGTGGAACCATAACAGTGTGTTTTCGTGCATGTTTGTATTTTTAGAGAATGTCCCCATATTTTAGAGAGATTTTAATGGATTTTGTATAGAAATTCTTATAGGGCTTTTTCTAGGCAAGACTGTTTCGAGAGTTTTGGAGGGAATCCAATGGGGATTGCTTTTAATTAATTGTTTTTTGTTTTAATTTACAAACAATGACATTGCTTCTAAATTTGATTAATATGATAATTAAATCAGAACAAAAATTAATCCTTATTCCCTGTGGGTTCGACATCCTATCATTTTGAGAAACATATAATAAATAACAAGCTTTTAAATCCATAAATTTTAAATTCATTACTTCAACAATCTCAAGCTTAAACAATTCCATGAACTATGAATTAAACACATGTTAAGATTAAACCTTGATACACAACATGCATGCATTTAAAATTCAAAATCCCACTTCTAAATCTTGAAACCCTAACTTAGATTCAATAATAAACGTCCAAAATACAAATTTCAAGAAATCCAAAAATCTCAACAAATCCTTTACATGCAAAGCAAAATCCATGCTTGAAACTCAAAGTTTGAATGGAAATTTTTTAAGCTCAAACCAATCCAACAAGGTTTCCAAAAGAAGAAGAATTTTCTAAATTCTCAACCAATTTTGCATGCAAAGTTCCTAAATAACAGAAAAACTGGAGAAGAATTCAATGGCACTGAAATTAAGTAAGACTCATCAAAAAAATGAACTTTGTTAACTAAAGGTGGTGGTGGTTTGTTGTGTTACAAAAGGAAAAAGATTGATTTTGCCAAAAACAATGATTTTAAAAGGGCCAACAACTTTGAAGATTCAAGAACAAGATTGAGTATGGAAGAAAAATTGAAAGAAAAACTCACTCTCTTAATTTACTCTCTTAATCAACCAAGAAGGAAGGAAAAATGAGAAGAAAAGAAATGAAAAATGGTGTTGATGGTGGCTCAAATAAAAAAAATAAAAAAAATGTATGAGCAACTTTGGAATGACCCAAGATTCCTACATGGCAATTGACATATATACCCCTCCTTTACCAATTGAAAACCGCACGTGCTTGTACGTAGATGTAAAATTCTGCATATGCTCCTATTCTAAATTCTTTTCTCAAAACTAACCCAAAGAAAATAATTTTTAACTATATTCATGTATATAAACACAAGTTATAAATTATATATATATAGATATACCAATTTGTTTTATTATAGAAACCTAGTAAGTTATTTATTTTATTCCCTGGTTTTCAAATAAATAACTTATTAGTTTTCTATAATAAAACAAATTGGTATATTTACATATATATACATGGAAAATTTTCATTGTGAATAAAAAAATTGTAATATCCAAAAAATTAATTTAAGAAATTTTTTCCCACCACCATTTTGGAAGGAAAATTTAAATGCCATGAATAAAATTCAAAGAAGATCAACAAAGAAAACATTTGAAAAAGAACGTACAAATAAAATATCAACCAGGATGTTACATTAAGCATAACCTATAAATATTTTTATTTGACAATTGTGTTAATTTTATCACTTTTTATAAGTCTTTTTCTCCCTGTAACCAAAGTACGAAATAAGTAAAAAAAATTGGGGTAGCAACATATTTTCCGAATCTTATTTCTTTAATAACCAAACATGTGAAAATAATTTGTTTTTTTTTACTTTTTCTACCTCTCATCTTGACATCTTTTTTCTCCTCCACTTTTTTCCCTTCAATTTCCTTATAACCAACTCTAGCCTAAGAAATTTGTAATCAAGTCTTTCATATATACACACACACACACACATATATATATATATATATATATATATTCACATACACACTTGTCTCCGATATTGTTTTAAACTACATTAGTAAAAACAAAAACAAAAAAAACAAAAAAACAAAACAAAAAAATGTTGAGATTTTTACATAAGATCTTGAACCTCTTAAAAAACATTTATTAAAAAAAAAATAATAAAGTGGGGCGGGGGACCTCTGAACCAGGGAAAACCCGCCCCGTTTCCAAACGTTAATTTGATTTATTTCTCCAAAAACCCTAATTTTTTTTTTTTTTTTTGGTTAAATTTAGTTCTGTCCTCGAGTGAAAAACCCTAATGTCAATCGCTGTTTTGTACAAGTGCAAGTAAAAGAACAATAAAGAGAAACAAAATCTCCATAGCAAAGCCCAGCACTAAAACCAAAAACATCCTCTTTCGGTCGCCATTTCCATACCTTCTCTTCCTCACTCCATCAAAATGGAAATGGCCGTATGCGAAAATCTATCGTCTTCCAAGTCCATATTCACGCAACATTCTTCGATTTTCTCTTCCAAGCTCTACTCGACGAAATCAAACACCTTTCGCTTAACTTTCTGCTCCAACGAGCTCCGAGCATCAAAACCCACTGCTACATTGAGCACACGACTACCATGGCCGAAGCAATTGGCTTCCTTGTCGAAGCCAAAAAGAGTGAACGCCGTTCGCAGCAAACAGGTAATCTACAATGGCATAGTGGGAGAAGAAGCACCTTCAGCTTCCAAGGTGGGCAAACGAACGGATATCAAGAAGATTATGATACTGGGTGCTGGGCCAATTGTGATTGGGCAAGCTTGCGAGTTCGATTATTCAGGTACCCAAGCTTGTAAAGCTCTCAAAGAAGAAGGATACGAAGTGGTTTTGATCAATTCGAACCCGGCAACCATCATGACCGACCCGGATTTGGCCGACAGAACTTACATTACGCCGATGACACCGGACTTGGTCGAGCAGGTTATTGAAAAGGAACGCCCTGATGCTCTCTTGCCCACAATGGGTGGGCAGACCGCGCTGAACTTGGCAGTGGCGTTGGCAGAAAGTGGTGTTCTTGAGAAATTCGGGGTCGAATTGATTGGAGCAAAGCTCGAAGCAATTAAGAAAGCTGAGGATAGAGATTTGTTCAAGCAGGCAATGAAGAATATTGGGATTAAGACACCACCTTCTGGGATTGGAACCACACTCGAAGAATGTATCGAAATTGCGAATGAGATTGGTGAGTTCCCTTTGATTATTAGGCCTGCATTCACATTGGGTGGTACTGGAGGTGGGATTGCTTACAATAAGGAGGAATTTGAGATCATTTGCAAGGCGGGTTTGGCGGCGAGCTTGACCACTCAGGTCTTGGTGGAGAAGTCCTTGTTGGGCTGGAAGGAGTATGAGCTTGAGGTTATGAGAGACTTGGCTGACAATGTGGTTATCATATGCTCCATTGAGAATATTGACCCAATGGGAGTGCATACTGGGGATTCAATCACTGTAGCTCCTGCCCAAACTTTGACTGATAAAGAGTACCAGCGGCTGAGGGACTACTCCATAGCAATTATAAGGGAAATTGGGGTTGAATGTGGTGGTTCTAATGTCCAGTTTGCTGTAAATCCCGATGATGGTGAAGTGATGGTGATTGAGATGAATCCGAGGGTGTCACGGTCATCGGCATTGGCGTCCAAGGCTACAGGTTTCCCTATAGCGAAAATGGCTGCCAAGCTATCTGTTGGTTATTCTTTGGATCAGATTCCTAATGACATTACAAAGAAGACGCCAGCCAGTTTTGAGCCTTCAATAGATTACGTGGTGACAAAGGCAAGTAGAAATGCTTCTTTATATGTTTCCTATAATATGGAAACATCTCCTTTCAAGTATTTCTAATGTTCTAACGTATATTCTAAAGCATACAACCTAAAAAAGTTTTCAGTATTCGTTGGTCTGATGCTATTTTTTATTTTAGGCTTAATTAATAGTGCAGTGTAACAAAATTATACTGTCTAGAAGGCATATCCGTTTGTTTGTTGTTTGTTCGCCTCGAACTTTTAAAAATATGTTTGGCATGCCATCTTTGTTATAGTATTCTTCTGTACCTCCTATTTGATTGTTTAATCACTTCATCTACCTTGATCACGCAGATCCCTCGGTTTGCTTTTGAAAAATTTCCTGGGTCGCAGCCAATACTGACAACACAGATGAAATCTGTTGGTGAATCAATGGCACTTGGGCGCACATTCCAAGAATCCTTTCAGAAAGCACTTCGATCTTTGGAATGTGGCTACTCCGGATGGGGTTGTGGGAAGGTTAAGGAACTTGATTGGGACTGGGACCAGTTGAAGTATAGCCTACGAGTCCCTAGCCCAGACCGCATCCATGCTGTATATGCTGCCATGAAGAAGGGGATGAAGGTAGATGATATTCATGAGATGAGTTACATTGACAAATGGTTTCTCACGCAGCTTAAGGAGCTAGTAGATGTGGAGCAATTCCTTCTGTCTCATAGACTGTCTGATCTTACAAAGGATGACTTACTTGAAGTGAAAAAAAGAGGCTTTAGTGATAAGCAAATAGCTTTTGCCACTAAATCTTCTGACAAAGAAGTACGGTTAAAGAGGCTCTCTTTAGGTGTATCTCCATCATATAAGCGGGTAGATACTTGTGCTGCTGAGTTTGAGGCTAATACTCCTTATATGTATTCTTCCTATGATTTTGAGTGTGAATCAGCTCCCACTCAAAGAAAGAAGGTCTTGATTTTAGGTGGAGGACCAAATCGAATTGGTCAGGGAATTGAATTTGATTACTGCTGTTGCCACACATCCTTTGCGCTTCAGGTGTGTAATTCTTGATTCTCATACCATAAGTGTGAAACTTTATTGACTTCGAAATTCTGAGCAATTAGTAAATCTACTGATGACCTTTCTAATAGATATCTATTATGGGATGGTCAAAGGAAATTATTAATCTTGCATTAAGTTTCACTTGTATAATGGGTGACAGTACACTATAGCAGGCAATATTGTGGGCCTATTATCTAGAGCTGGAAATAGAATAAAAGGTATGATATCTCTAGATTCATTCTAGGGGTTCACTTAGTTGAATAAACTTGGAATTAAGTGAAACTATTGAGTAATCCATGGTTAAAATGTCGTCTAATTTGTCCTGCTTAAAAAAATTGAAGAAGTAAAGCTGATTGTTAGCACATCTGAAAGAGTTCTAATGGTATAGGCTGCAAATGGTATTTTTGGCCAACAAATGAATATGATGAATGGTAGAGGGATCTATTTTATGTGATTAATGCAGATGCCTTCACCACAAAGGATTTGGATATGGTTAATTTGTTCAGTCCATTATTTACACCAATTCATTGGTAGCTTATCGAATGTAGAGTTTGATGATCTACTAATATGCTTGGACATTTGCACATGGGGTCATGTATCTCTGACATTATTACCTTCCGGTTATATCTTTTATTTATATGTTACTTATATCTGCAGTTCTTATTTTCAGAAAGCAGGATATGAGACAATCATGATGAACTCGAATCCTGAAACAGTTTTGACAGATTATGACACAAGTGACCGTCTATATTTTGAACCCCTGACCGTTGAAGATGTGCTGAACATTATTGATCTGGAACGCCCTGATGGTATCATTGTGCAGTTTGGAGGTCAAACACCTCTTAAGCTGGCTCTACCTATTCAACAGTACTTAGACGAGCACAAGCCTCAGAGTGCAAGTGGGACTGGCCCTGTACACATTTGGGGTACGACACCTGATTCCATAGATGCTGCAGAGGACAGAGAGAGATTCAATTTAATTCTTAAGGAGCTAAATATTGAGCAGCCAAAAGGAGGAATTGCCAAGAGTGATGTTGATGCTCTTTCCATTGCAACAGACATTGGCTACCCTGTTGTTGTCCGTCCTTCCTATGTTTTGGGAGGGCGGGCTATGGAGATTGTATACAGTGATGACAAACTTATAACCTACCTTGAAACTGCTGTGGAGGTGGATCCGGAACGTCCTGTGTTGATTGACAAATATTTATCTGATGCCATTGAGATTGATGTTGATGCACTGGCTGACTCCCAAGGTAATGTTGTGATTGGTGGGATCATGGAGCACATAGAGCAGGCTGGGGTCCATTCTGGTGATTCTGCTTGCTCAATTCCAACAAAAACCATCCCATCTTCTTGCTTGGATACAATTAGGTCATGGACTAAAAAATTGGCAAAGAGGTTAAATGTGTGTGGGCTCATGAACTGTCAGTATGCAATTACAGTGTCTGGGGAGGTCTTCTTGCTTGAGGCAAATCCTCGTGCGTCTCGTACTGTCCCATTTGTGTCCAAGGCAATTGGACATCCATTGGCTAAGTATGCTTCCCTTGTCATGTCTGGAAAGTCTCTTTATGACCTAGGTTTTACTGAAGAGGTGATCCCTGCACATGTTTCGGTGAAGGAAGCTGTCCTTCCATTTGAAAAATTTCAGGGTTGTGATGTGCTGCTAGGGCCTGAGATGCGTAGCACTGGTGAGGTGATGGGTATAGATTATGAGTTTCCCATTGCGTTTGCCAAAGCTCAAATTGCAGCTGGACAGAAGCCACCCCTTTCAGGCACTGTATTCTTAAGCTTGAATGACTTGACGAAGCCACATCTTGAAAGGATAGCAAAGGCCTTCCAAGGGCTAGGATTTAAGATTGTTTCAACTTCAGGAACAGCTCACATTCTTGAATTATCAGGAATTCCAGTGGAACGAGTGTTGAAGTTGCATGAGGGGCGGCCACATGCTGGTGATATGGTTTCTAATGGGCAAATCCAGTTAATGGTAATTACAAGTTCAGGTGATGCACTTGACCAGATTGATGGGCGGCAGCTGAGGAGGATGGCCCTTGCATACAAGGTTCCCGTAATAACAACAGTTGCTGGAGCTTTGGCAACTGCAGAAGCAATAAGGAGTTTAAGGTCAAGCACTGTTAAGATGATTGCACTTCAAGACTACTTCAATGTTGGATCGGAAACAGAGAGTAGTAAAAATTTGCAGTCAGCATCTTCCCCCTTATAAATTAACTAGGAATTTGGTAAGCACTCCTTTATTGCTTTTCGCTATATGTCTAGCTGTGTATCAGTTATCGTCGTTTGAGACAAGCTATTATTTTAGTGCTTTTGGGTCGAAATTCTTCCATTTTCATCTGTTTCCCTACCTTTTTCTTTGTGTGCGTCGTGTGTAGTTTACGTAAGATTAAGAGGTTGCATGGTAGAGGTATTTTGGAAAGTGGTGTCCATGATTGCTTTTGGCATTGGACAATGTGCTATATAAATAACATAACTTTTTAGATAGATGCAGTTACTTATTAGTTCGTACTTTATTTATCCATTTGAACTGCTCCATATAAAATTGTACCAATAAGAACAAGTTAAAACATTCTTTACTGTGAGTACCTGAGGTGTTAAACTCTGTTGCATGCTTCAATTTATAAAGCAAAAGGAATATGGAAATGGAACCTCATTACTGCACCAAGTAGCAGAGAATTTTGATTAAGAAACTAGATAGTAATTCGGTTGACCTTCCAAAGAACCACAAATCCCAATGGAGGAAAACAATCTACTTTTTCATGGTTTCCTTCTTGCAATTTTTTCCTCTCTTCTCACTATAACCATTTCTATATAATCTTTTAAAATATAAAATAATAGCAAGTGGTTTATTGAAATTGGAATATTCAATCTTATTATTCAAGTACATTGATAAAATTCTTCACCGATGGCTAAATATGTACATGTAAGCCTAAAATGACTATTTCATAGTATGACCAGAGGGTGCCCACTTTGTCTGCATCCTGTGCTACAGCAATCTATCCTGCTGTGTAATTGCCTAGCGAGTAAAATATGCACCATACTTTGAAAAAAAAATAAAAAATTATTTATTTATTTTATACAGTGAATTTTTTCAGTGGCTTATAAGTTTTCATGTCTAGATTTTCCATAGTCGTCAAATTTACTTTTGGTGTGACTGATGATTTTCCGAGTGCATTTACTCAAGGTGATAAGAGAGTCGAGTAATGATCTATAAATTTAGGCCTGGAGATTGATATTGTTCTTAAGCCTCAACTTATTTTTTATTTTTAAGTTGCCTGGTTAGAAAAGTGGTTTTTTTTTATTATTATTTTTTGGTGAATGGTTAGAGAAGTGGTTGATATTGAATGGTTCTCGTTGGAGAAAATTTTGAAACTTTCTAGTCTTCTTTCTTATAGCTTATAACAAATTGCTTTACAAGCAGTCTTTCGTCATGAAAAACTTAAAAAGAAGACTATGTGGTCATCTTTCTTCTGTAGATAGCGGTCAAGCTTAACCTACTTCAACTACGGAAGCACGACTTTCTTGAGACCGGCAATGACAATTAGTTCTTGATGTCATGTTGCTAAATTATTAGATCTCTACTGTTGAATGTTTTATGAATTCATACAAAAATTAATTAGCATTTTAAAATGCTTTGTAGGCTATAATGCCCGAGGCATAACACCAAAAATAGCTGAAAGTTGTTTAAAATATTAAGCATTTTAAGGTTATATAAAATTATCTCTATGTGGTGGGGTCGGATTCATGACTTTTCTTTTTTTTATTTATATAGATTACATTAATTTTGTTAATTGACATTTAAGTAAGCAAAAACCAAATGCATAAACATTTTTAAACGAACTTTTACCTTATAAGTTGAAAATATTTTGTCAACTTACTTTTGCTTTTTCACCTACTTGCTTTGCAGTAAGGATAGACTTATTAAATATCTTGATTGGTTTCAGATTAAGTAGTGTGGGAATGAGTTGAAAAGGGAATTTTTTATACTACGTAGTCCTAGGTCTATGACTCTCTGTGATAAAAATATTCCAATATTATGCCTATTTTCCTGTCTTAAGACTCTAGCCACTTAACCTTTGTTTCCCATAAGCTTATATCGAAAACATGATCTGCAGTTTTAACCATAACGCCTAATTTCTTGGTTTTCACTATATTTGTTCATTTATTGTTTTCTTTTCTTTTTTGATTTTTCTTTTTTTTTATTATATATATATATATATATATGTGTGTGTGTGTGTTTGTGTTTGTGTGTGTGTGTGTTTGTGTGTCTTAATGTTTGAGGAGGGGTTTGAAATGACTGAATTAGACATGTGGTGATGTGGGCTGGATTTTCTACTCATGTGCTCTAAGTTTCTGTATATCCACTGATTTGGAGGCCTAATTAGTCTTCAAAATTGAAAAGGAAAGAAGAACTTCAAGGATCATTGAAGGTTTCCCTACTCTACCCTTAGCGGTCTGAGTGGGAAGCTGGTTGGAGCAAAGACCTTAAAACATTGCTCAAAACCGTGTGGGCCTTCTCTTTTTGAGCCGAACTGTTTTGTTATGGAAACTTGGAAATGGAATATGAAGTTCAAGAGGTGCTCTAGAATTTTTGACAACTTGGCAGCCATTTATGGATTATATTCGATGATAATTCTTCTACAGATTTAGTTCAGAATCCACTAAGTTTGGTCAGTTTTTTGCTCCATTGGTTTCTATCAATTCGACACAATCTGCACATTAATGTGGTGTACAACTTAGGTTTGCATCATTAATCAACGAAAAGATACAAATTTCTTTTTTATGGTCCAAGTCTTGAGGAGAATGGTCATGGTCCCTGTTACATAAACATGGCATAAATCCAACCACTCAGAATGCCCTATCTAGGTGAAAAACTTACACGTAAGGATAGGTTCACATCATTCCTGTAACGGGCTACGTAAGCCGAACAAGCTATCATCTTGTACAAAGTCAAAGCAAAGCAATTGTAATTTATGTGGACTTTAAAAATAATGGTTGAGGGTTCTGGGTGGTTCATTATTATCTATATACCAGTTATATATAAGCTTTTCTCCCTATCGTGACGAGCATAGCCACTGACAACGTTCCTGAAAATTGTGCACTGTTAATTTAACCATTAAAAACCCTGACCGTAAGATTTTTCTGTATGGAAGGTATTAATTTTTCTTATCCTCGATGTCAAATACTAGCATAAAACTATCTGAGTCTTTTGTTCAAAGTTGCATATTTATTAAGTGTGCAACATGAATTCGAAACCTTCATTAATTATGTTCGAGAGCAGGCAAAGTCCTTGTAACTCAGGGCAGACCAGTTAATTGGTGACTGCTCAAAGTACCAAATGCCGTATAACACTTGTGCAGTGTGTGCCACCATGACCATTCAAACTGATTAGGACATTTCTTTCGCAACTCTGTTTTGACTGGTTTTCTTAAAATCTATACCTTAGCTGTTATGTTAGTTTATCTGAGATTTTATATCCATCTTGAGGCCCGAAATAAAAAATAAAGACTTCTGTCTAGTGTCTGAGTCATAATCTTTGTTGTCATACTTCTCTGTTTTTTTTTTTTTTTTTTTTAAAATTTTTTTTATTTTTATATTTCTTCTTCTTCTTCTTCTTCTTCTTCTTATTATTATTATTTTATAAGGGCCACTCTCTCTGTAATTGAAAGTACATATTTTTTTGAAAAAAAAAAAAATGGTGTTTGGTGTTGTTTTCTGTTGGCAGGACAAATTTTTGGTATTTTGTAGTGAAATGGTTCAGCGGGTGTTACCATTTGTGAAATTTCAATTTCATTCTCTAGAAGCCTTGTAATTTAAGGAGGGATTAAAAAGTGGATTTTGGTTTGGAGCATTTTGGATTTATACATGATAGCTGTGCATTACTATGTTTTCCATTTTCTAAACCCGAAAAAGAAAAAGAAATTAGAAAATAAAGACTTTATATATATATATATATATATATAAAAACTTGAATACTTGGGTAATGGTTTCAAATGTTAAAGTCCACACGCAAAAGAATCTTTTAAATAGAAGAATACATCATGGTGGATGCTGATATAAGTAGAGGGAATGAAACCAAGTCCAACTGCTTCCACCGTAAAGTTGAAGCTCTGATTTTTCTAAGCAAGTGGAAAACTTGCTCACTTAAGTTAAATTATTTTGTTATGATACTAATCTAGAGAAATCGAATGGCTCTAGATAGAATACTTAATTTAATATTATTGATTCAGACTTGATAAGATTAAAAAAAAAAATTATTTATAATAACAAACAAAATTATTTATACATATATTTTACATCTTGGAATAAATTTGTCACAATTAATATTCGTCAATGGCAGCTTTGAACTTAGTTGGATCATCACACAGTTTTCTCACTTCATGTGCGCAACGAGCTGACCGGCTCTCCACCAACCTTGCCCCACCTACGAATTAAAAAATAAATAAAATTTATCTATATGTATGTATAAATAAATATTTAAATATAAATTTAGGGGGGTATAGATAATGAGGATATTTGATAGGTCGTTCTCAATAAATGGGCAGATCATAAGGTGGTAGTTAGAGAAGTAGAAAGCTAGCACTGTCTCAATGGTGGTAGCAGGGAAGAGGCCCAGCATCTTACCGAATAATCACTACACTTTTTAACTCTATCTAATCTCAGCCATTGCCACTTGGTTTATTCTTAAAGGCTATACAACGATTAAATTCAACTTTCTGTCCTGTGGACCACCTTAATTAGTTTGGGATTTGGTGTATATTTTTGTCTTGATTATTAAAAATTAAGACATTATTTCACGTTTCATTTGATAAATAATTTGATATTTTTTATATTATTATAATGGTGACGAGTGTTTTTTACTGAATGGATTCTAAATTAAATGGACTCTTTTTTTTTTTTTTTTAATCAATTCATTAATGCGGAATTGAATTTAGACTGTAAATCCATTCCAGGAAAATTGGGATACAGAGACAGTGAAAGTGCTAATATTTTCCCATTGGAAAAAAAAAAAGTTAGGCAAATGGACATGGAATTTCCGGTGATAAACAAAAAAAATTTCCTCTTGATAATTGTTTGAAGATAATGCTAAGAACGGTTCAAAGTCAAAGTGAGAGTGCCAGGGAAGTTAGAAAGCAAATTATATAAATTAATAAGAAAATATTCTTGATAAACATAATGTGAAAACATTGAGCATTGTTAATGAAGAATTCCTAGACATCGGCTTAAAAGTTCTTCATAAATATTCTAATATGATGTTTTTTGTTTTTTTTTTTTAGGTGGTTGCGGTTCTCTCTTTATTTTAATTTTGATCTTATCATTAACCAAAACAATGTCCGTTTAATTTTATCTTGAATTGATTGATTTGTTCCGTATCAAAATTCAGAAAAGATTTATTGAAAAAAAAAAAAACTCTGAAATGATAAAATATTGATATTAATATATAATTCCCAACGTGACCCTAAGGATAATTAAGATTATTCACAAAATTAAAATTGCCTGAAACACGGAAAATTATTATGTTAATTCTAACTAATTCAATGGCTTATGTAATGTTATTAAATTTCTCATATTTTTTAGGCCATAAAAGAAAATATTATACATCAATTGGAAATTTTATTTAAGAAAATAAAAAGTTTAAGTTTAAAAAATACATACTAGTGTTGCTAGTTAAAAAAATTAAAAAAAAATATATATATATAAATTTCAATTGCAGGTATATATATATATATATATATATAAAGCTTTCAACTTAATATTAGTCATGGATATTTATATATTTTCCTTCTTTTATAGAGGTGGAGAAATTTAAACTCGGATTATTTGTCTTCCTACCTCTCTCCCCACTAAAAGGTTGCCACCTCATTTTGTAAAAGTTACCCTTGTTGACTGCTTTTAACATTTGTTCCCTCCGTTTGTCTCGTTTTCAATGACATTTTAGTTTTTCCGGATGAATGCTCTGCCCTTCAAAACCAAACTTAAAAAATAAAAAATAAAAAGGATCTAAATGTTTACTGTGAATTTGCCCACTCTCTTTGTGTTACTCAAAAAATAAAAATTAAAAATTAAAAATAGCACTGGGACTGTGAGAAGGTTGTTTGGTTTTTGAGAAGGCTACACTTAATGGGCAATCAGGGCAATTGGGTCTTCGGTGGTTGGTTAGCCTCGATAGAAGTGTGCTTAGAAGACCAATGAAGATCCAAATATATAAAAACTAATGTGTTTTGAGGTTGCCTGCGCAGCGTGTAAGCGGTGAAGTCTTGACGCATCTAATAGATGGATGAGATATCTGACAAGATTTTTTTCTCTGTTTTTTTCTTTCCTTTTTTTTTTTTTTTAAAGATTTTTTCTCTTTTTTTTTTTTTTTTCGTTTTTCTCGAAAACTAATGGCCAAAAGAAATTAAACAAGCTGTAAATTTTTAAATTGATGTGGAGACCATTTATTGGGGAAACAAACAGGGAAATAAGACTTGGAAATAGAAGATCTAAGTCCAGAGAGAATAATGGCTTTATACAAAACAATTTATATAATTTTTAAAAATAACATAATGATATAAATATTGGACATCTTGTAGTAGATCTAACAGTTTAAATTTTAGGCTGAAATATTGAATTTTTTCCAATTTTGTAAACTATACAAGTTGTTAGCCAACAAAAAAACAAAAAAACAAAAAAAAACAAAGGCTGAAAATTTATATAGAGTTAGTCATAAACCTAACGGATTTGAAGAAAAAACGGGAGGGATAAATATACGGCAGCAGCCACGTAAAGCACCTTGTTGGGGTGACATAATTTCAACGCTGACATCACTTTGACGCTCATCCCTTTCCTATTTATACTCTCCCTTTCTTCTGCAACCAAACCCCACCTCTCTTTCTCTCTCTCTCTCTCTCAAATTCTATCTTTTCTTTCTCTCTCAAACAATATTTAACGGTGCTGATTAAAGAATGAACATGGACTACAGTAGTGACGCAAACACCACCACCATCACCACCACTTCATCTTTATCTCCTTCTTCCTCGTCATCTCCTCCTCCTCCTCATCCTCCTCCTCCTTCTTCTCCTCCTTCTCCGCCACCTGTTGTCGTTAGCCCATGCGCGGCTTGCAAAATCTTGCGGCGGAGATGCGCCGATAAATGCGTCTTAGCTCCATATTTCCCTCCCACTGAACCAACCAAGTTTACCATTGCTCATCGTGTCTTTGGAGCTAGTAATATCATCAAGTTGTTGCAGGTACAAACACACACATATATTGCATCTTTTTTATATATATAGCTCTTGCGTTGTAGACTAATCCATCTTATATGGTTTTTTTGGTTACAAATTAAATTTATAGGAGAAAAGCTTCCATATTTCCTTTGGTACTTGGGGTTGTGAAATTTAATAAATTAAAGGATAGCATGTTGTTCTTTGCTATTTGGATGGAATCGAGATAATAAGCTTCATGTTGAAGTGACCAATTTATAAAGAAGAATGACATCTTAAATAATAAATTTTTAAAAAATGTAAAGAGAATCTATATATTTATTTACGTTTATTATGTCTCTAATTGTAAATTGAGAGATAATTCTAGAATATCAAATCTGTATGTATGTGCATACATATCTGTGTTTAGTGCCTAGGGGCCACGTTTTTCCATGGTTTACTTTATTTATGGTGCATTCAAATTTGGGAACTAGGAAAAACAAACGAGCTGTTCAGACAAATCATGCATATTATACACGGTCATAGACTCGTCAAACTTTAACATTTTAAAATTCCTATCCAGCCCCTATCCACCTACACTTTCATGTCATGACCAACTGCTCTGACTTTCTTA
This sequence comes from Ziziphus jujuba, assembly GCF_031755915.1. NCBI lineage: Eukaryota > Viridiplantae > Streptophyta > Magnoliopsida > Rosales > Rhamnaceae > Ziziphus > Ziziphus jujuba. Next base: position 12,624,758 of record NC_083388.1, read on the forward strand.
TTATTTTTACCATTTTTTTTTTCAAAAGAAAAAAAAAAACCATATTATTATTATTAATTGTGAGCCATTTTGCATAAGCATATAGATAATATAATCGTTTTCCCTTGATTAACTGGAAAAGACATTGCTTTCAGGAACTCCCAGAGTCCCAAAGAGCCGATGCAGTGACCAGCATGGTGTACGAGGCCGGCGCAAGAATCAGAGACCCAGTTTACGGATGTGCCGGGGCGATTTGCCAGCTCCAGAAACAAGTGAACGAGCTTCAAGCTCAGTTAGCCAAAGCACAAGCTGAGGTAGTGAATATGCAGTGCCAACACGCCAATTTGGTTGCTCTAATATGCATGGAAATGGCACAGTCTCAACAGGGTTTGCCTCAACAAACGCTGGCCGACAGTTTTATTGCTACTAGTCCTCACAGCAACCAAACCAATATGGGTTTTCTTGAAGATAACAACAACAACAATATTGGTCCATTATGGGAAACCCTTTGGACATGAATATTAAAAAAAAATTAAAAAAAAAAAAACGAAAAAGAAAAAAGAGTAGCTGTAATAGCATAGGCATAAATTAAGGGGAAAAAAAAGTTCAAAAAGTTCCAATGAAATTCTCCTAAGGAGAAGTTGAAGGACATGAAATTAATAAATATCTTTTAATTTCACCTAGATAAAGTAGGAATTAACTAGCTACCTAGCTAGATCTAATATATATACAGTGCATGTATGAAGAAAATGGAAGGACAAGGAGAGTTACAAATCTAATTAATCACTTTGTTAAAGTTAAACAAAGTTGATTGCTGTTTTTTTTCCCTTTTTTCCTTCCATGTAATTTTCAATTGTTGGAGAGAATTATAAGGTGTTTTTGTTTTCAAGTCCATTGGTGTTATGATTATTTGATCTTAAATCAGACTTTTTGGTCACCTACCGTAATAGCATAAAATTGATACGTGTCACAATGAATTCCTTGTCAAACTAGCTTTTGACCAAGAATGTATGATGGCTTCCTGGTTCCTAATTTATCACAAGCTAAATTAAGCCCACAAATAATTATAAATGCTCTTGCAAATTGTTTGTTTGGGATAAGTACCATTCATATGTTAACAAGGCTACTATTTAAGTAGACTAGTTGCTTTAACTACAGTAATAATTAGAAACTAGTCATCTTCGTTTGTCTTCTTATTGGTTTTCTTATGAATGAGTACACAATTATAAATTTTGATCATTTCTTCTAACATGACACAAGTTGGTTGCTAGCTAACTGTTTGTCTGAATTTTCTGAATTCAAGAACTTTCCGTTCCTAATCACATGTTAATTGACAGAACTTTCAAGTTAATACGTGTTATTAATATTCAACGATGAATATGTTCTTGACCTAGAAATATATCACATCATCAAGGGAAGATAATTTTCCTAAAGTTTGAAGAAATTAAACAAGTTTCAGTATCAAGATTGACATTAAATAAACCAATAGCAATTATCCTCTTGCCATTTCACTTTGGTACACTTCCATTTAAATTGGAGATAGATTGATCATGGCGTCTTGTCATTCTCTTGTTCATAAATATTATCTTTAGTTTAGCTACTGCATTCCATACAATAAAAGATTTTTTGTTTAAACTTTCTACAAGGTCATTTATCCTAAAATTACTCATATTTAAAAACGTTTAACTCATAATTATTTCAAACATTTAAACTTATTGTTCTAAAAGAGTCTAAATTTTAAAAAAAATGACTATTTATATATTTAAATCATAATTATTCTGCACATTGGTGATATAAAATCGAACATCGAGTAATCATTGCCATTTAAGGTAGCCTGCCAATGTTTTGTGTATCCTTACATATTTACCTTGGCAACTTCACACCGATTCACTCACTACTCCATTTTACCTTTTTTTTTGCAACACATCCTTCAAAGTGCACAAGTCCTACATATATATATAGAGAGGGAGAAAGAGAGGGAGAGAGATACCTTTATATTTTTTCTTTTTCTTTGGTATTTGATTGATATAGGTTAAACTAAAAGTATTGAAAATGAAAGAGCAAGACAGGTTAGCGATATCAATTAATGCTAGATATATCTATATATATATATATATATATATGTATTTGGGAGTCTCACATATTATGTATGCAGAGGTGTTAAATATGCATATTCACATGGATTATATAACATGTAGATAACAAACTACTCATGAAGCTCCAACGAAAGTATCTAATTTAAGGATAAATGAACTCAATTATTTAGAAAAAAAATTATTCTGAATTAACATGAAACTTGATATGGTACACATAGCCACTAAAATAAAGTCACGTGTATAGTTGATTACACATAATGTTAATCATTTAGAAAAGGAAAAGGAAAAGGAATTTAAGATGGGATTTAGATTTTACTAGTCATCTTCCTCTTCCTTCCAATTAAGTGGTTGAAAACTTGAAATATATTTAAATCATAAAATTCCTTTATTGAAAATTTTTGATGGGTGATGGTGGTGTCAAATGATGAAGGCTAACGGGGAAAGTAAGAAGAGTGTGTAAGTGAAAAAGAATAATAATAAAAGAAAAGTAAAAATTGTCGTGGGAAGTGGGAGAGACGTTTAAGCGCTTGTTTGGAGCATTAATAATTGTACATATAGCTTTATTTTAATGGATAGTTATACCACTTCAAATTCCATGTTAGTATACATTGTTAATACACAATTGTGCTGAATAATTTTTTCATTTTAGAGTCTTTGATTTCATAAATTATAATATATCATATCAAATCCAAAAATTTTTAATGATTAATTTTATTTATTCTCATTATACAAAGTTGATGATATATTAATTGGAGTCTCATTGAGCAAACTACTATCCAACTCCAATATTATTGAAGATTCATGTTCCGGTTTATAAAATTGGAATGGATTGTTAAAAGATTATACAACATGGCAGAACAAGGAGGAATTTTTGAAAACTTTCATATGGCTAAGAAAATTTCCAATTAAGCTAAATATAAAACTATAAGAAAAATATCCATAAAAATATTAAAATTAATTTACGATGAAAGAAAATTAAAAAAATAAAATAGAAATAATTGCATTTTGGTATCTTTTGAAATCATCTAATTTAGTTTTGGGTTCCAAAATCAATTTTGTCATATTGATATTTTCTGCTTTCAAAATTCATATAAATTAGTCAAATTTAGTTAAATTGATGGAAACCGTCAAATAGGAGTCATGTGTGTCACATGTGACTTCCAAATATAACTTTCAATTTATTTTTCAAAATTTCCATTTAAGTAACTCAAAAAAAAAAAAAATTGAAAGCCCAAAAATAATTTTAGATATTCAAAAAAAAAAAAAATCCAAGATCCCAAAAAAAGTACCACATAGTAAAAAAAAAAAAAAAAAAAAATTCCAAGTGCACAATAAAAAATACCATACGTAAAAAAAAATTCTGAGAATTTGCAAAAAAAAATAAAATACTAGATAATTAAAACAAATTTTGATAACCCAAAAAATTACCAGTTCTTTAAAGAAATTCTGAAAGCATGTTCAATTAAAAAAAAAAAAAAGCCCCAGAAAAAATCAAATGTTAAAAAAAAAAATTGAGAACAGAATTTAAAAAATAAATTCAAATGGTTAAACAAATTTCGAATGCCCCCACAAAAAATCAGATGGTAAAAAAATTTTTTTAGAGCTTGAAAAAAATACAAAATGTTCCAAAAAAATTCTAAAACCCTGCCCAAAAAAAAAAAAAAAATACCAGATGGTTGATACAATTCCTAGTGCCCAAAAAACCATATTAGATATTTAAAAAAATTCTGAGAGCAAAAAAATCATTTGGTATTTTTATCAGGATTTTATTGTTACTATTTGTTGTTTTTTGGGCACCCTAATTTTTTTTAACCATTTGCTATTTTTTTAGGGTGCACGTCTGGTGTTTTTTTTTGGGTTGTTGAAATTTGTTTTGAATATCTGGGATTTTTTTGGGTTCTCAAAATTTTTTTAAAGCATTTAGTATTTTTTTTTTTATGCTCTTAAAATTGTTTGAATATCTAATATTTTTATCGGGTTCTCATAATTTTTTAAGCATCCGGTATTTTTTATCATGCTCTCATAATTTTTTTTTTTACCATTTGATTTTTTTTGGGCTCTTGGATATTTTTTTTTTTCAATAGCTGGCATTTTTTTGGAGCTCTAAGATTTTCTTTTTTACTATCTAGTATTTTTATTGTGCTTTTAAAATTTTTTTACCATTTAATTTTTTTAACACCTAGTATTTTTTTGGGCTCTTAGAATTTTTTAGATTTTTAGGCACTTAGAATTTTTTTTAATGATTTGGAATTTTTTTATGATCTTGAAATTTTTTTAAACATTTGGTATTTTTTATCATGCCCTCGGAATGTTTTTACCACTCTATATTTTTTTGGACTCTCAAATTTTTTTAAACATTTGGTATTTTTTTTGTGGCTCTTAGAATTTTTTTTTTTTATAAATTTTTAAACGGAAAAATATGAAAAATAAATTAAAAAATCAGATATGGGGTCACATGCACTGTACATGATCCATATTTGTAAAAATTTTAAAAACAGAAGTATTAATGTGACAAAATTAATTTTAGAGCTCCAAAATGAAATTAGATGATTTTAGAGCCCAAAATAAAATGAGGTAATTTTAAAGGGTACAAAAGTGCAATTATCCCAATAAAATATATGATATTTTGTTAATTCACATAAAAATTTTCAGTTGCTAAGTTAAATTCTAAGTAGTGTTTAAATTTTTTTTTTCTAGTATATGCATATATAGTTTGCTTTTTTAGGTTGGAATTGACATTATATCTTTAATCATATAATTATTTTATAATTTAATTCTTTTAGTTCCATTTTCTTTAAGATTTTTTTTTTGAATTAATATATACTTTAATTGTGTTTTTCATAATATTACGTACCAATTTGACAGTTAATAAGAAACATAACTGAAATGCCACGCATAAAACTTTTTCTTTTGTTTGAAAGATTATTCAAAATAGCTAAGTTAGCCATATAATCGAATTACTACTAATTCTAACAATTAGTACACACAGAGAGGGGGAGAGATAGAGAGAGAGAGAGAGAGAGAGTAAATTGTATACTCAATTTTAAATTTTGAATAATACAATTTATTAGGTGAGAGGGGATTTTCATTCAAGTCCTACTCAAGTGGATTCACCACAAGACTAAGCCTATTGGTAATACAACGTATTAATACTTTAGCTATATAATTTCTGTTTGTCTTATTGTCTGCTGTTGACATTCTATTTTGGCATTTTTTTTAAATATTTTACTGTTTTAAATTCTATATTTACTCTCATAAAGATTTTATATGATATGAATAGTTAGTTACTCGTAGATTTGCTAAGTTTGATTTATTCTTCACAATATTACATTTAAAATTTAATAATTAATCTAAAATATAGTTTAGGTTATTTGTTTTCTGTATAATTTACACGAACTAAATTTTTAACCCAGGTTGCTTTCTTTCAATAATAATAAAAAAGTTGTCTGGTTCTGCTTCTGCATATAGTATATACTGAATAAGTGAATCTCGTTAAGTAAGATTGGTTGTTACCGACTATTTAGGAAGGCTTATGCAAGGTTTAAAAAATCAAAAGAATGGGCACAATTTTGCTGAAATTTTCATATTTTTTAAATAATAGATAAGAAATCGAAGTTCCAAATGGAAATGAATTAAATTTTTTTATAATTTTGTCAAAAAATTCATAATTTTCATAAAAAATTTTATGAAATTTTCTAAATTTATGTGAAAATTTATATTAAATTTAAATTTTTTAATGAAAAATTAACAAATTACCATAATAAATTTAATATTTCTATAAATATTATAAAGTAGATATAAATTATGATATAAACAAAAATATAAATATGCATATGAAATAAATAATAAATATTATAAAGTAGACAAATGATATAAAGATATGCAAAGAATATTCTCTATGAATAAATAACAACTCATAGATACGGTCTTAAACTCAACTATGATAGATACAATCAACAAATATCATATAATAATTATCAACAAGAATAACCACATTTAATACAAAATTTATATGGTTAGCATATTAACAATTAAAGAGAAAGTTACACAACTTTTAATAATTATTTTTTATATTTCATATATCAAAATAAAGATAAGGAAGAGACCAACAATTTTCTACCATCCTGAAGTTCTATATGATATTAAAATGACATTTTATGAAATATAATGTAATTGAAATAATTTTTTTATACATCTTAATTAATAAATATTTTATCACATATATATTTTTTGCATATTTTTATTGATAATAATATATTTATTATTATCTACGCTTGCTATATATTGATTAACTAAGAGAATTATAAAATCCATTCAATATTTTCACAATTTTTATAATTAATTTGATAATTATTAAATTAAATAATCTAATTTTAAAATTTTAATAAAAAATTTTACTTTTTAAATAAATTTTCATTAGTTTCCATAATTTTTATAAAATTTTTTTGATATTCAATAATTTTCAATAATTTCATAAATATTTTCGTATTGTAAATTTCGATATTTCTGTCTATATTGATTTTTTAAACTTGGACTCATATAATAGTTTTGCTTCCTAATAAAATCTTATTGAGTTTCCAAAAAGAAAAAAACAAGAAAATGTTAACCTCAAATATTATAATAAAATAATTTTTTGCCTAAAAAAACACCATAATAAAACTTACAATTCGAATGATCATATTTATTAATCTTTTGCAACTCTTCAATCAAAAGAAAAAAAAAATCTTTTTTTAATTCAGACTGAAGTAAGTAAATTCTACACATAAAAAATACGTTTAATTAACTAACCGTATTTTCAAAATGCCGCCAAAAAAATTTGATTAAAAAAAAAAATCTCAAGCATAATAATATATATATATATATATATATATAAATTTTTTTTTTCTGCTACAAATTCTTCTCTTAATGGCTCAAGTTAATCAATTCCGCTTTCGTTATTTCCCAATTTTTCAGTCAATGAAATATGTCTCGTAATCAACCCAAATTTGTAGGACATCATTTTATCAATTAACTTGTTCAATGTTGATATTATTTTCCTTTTGTATGTATCTGCTTAAATTGTTATTGCACATTACTCAACTACTAAATTAAGAAATATCAGATATTCAATTTTAACAGCAAATTAATTATGTCACACTTTCCAATTTTTCCTCATGATGCATGCAAAATTTCTAATCCATGCCAGCAAGCCATATAATTAAGCAAAAAGACAAAACACTATGTACCTTTGTACATTTTTCAGTTTCTAGGCTGACCAATTTTGCCTTCTTAGACTAATAATAATGTTCTTTCTCATGAATCATGGGATCTTGAAAAAATAAAATAAATAAAATTATTGCACGTTACTTTCGCTGTCCCCAATTAATAGTTATTACTACTGTATTCCCCTGTCTGTGTAATCTCTTTTTCCTTCACAATCATAATATAAACAGTAGAAGAATAATATAAATTATTATCAACTACAACTAAAAATTAGTTGACCAAAGTGTTCCATGAATTGTTGGAACGAAGAAGAATATGAGCTACAAGACTTACATATATCCTACATGTGCTTTTAGTACAAAGTAATAATAATGGTCCTTGTTTTTTTTTTCTTTTTTCTTTTTTTTTTCTTTTTTTTTTTTCGTTTTTGCAAAAGAATAATAATGGCTTTAAACGCGTAAACATGTTGGCCATAATTCAAATCACATGTGCATCTCCACGTGAGTTGATCTTAAAGCACAGAATATAATTGAAACACATGTCGGCAACACGTTATGTTCTCTCTCTAACGGAAACATCTTTTTGTTACACACTCACCAACCATTATACTATTATTACTCATGCTATTATTACTCTATATGCTTGGACAAGAACCATAATAGATTTTATTTTTTACCCCCTTTTACTGTGGAGCTTTGTGCGTTTGTGTATATATATATATATATGAATCAATTATTATCAAGTTATAACTAAACACAAACCCCTCTTAAATTTTTTTTCTTTCTTTGGTTTGAAAGCACGCACGGATATTATGATCGAGTCAATGCTAATCCCTTTAAATTTTTGTTTCTATTAGCTATATAGCTAGAATATAGCTGCGTATTGTACGTAGTAGTCCTATAAAGAGTTGAATCACATTCAATGCACTTGGGACTCTAATAATAAGAATGCGTAAAAAAAAACAAAAAGAGAATATATATACGGTTTATATTATATATATATATATATATGTAATATTATATTGTAACATGTTTCTAACATAGGGTGAACGTCTAATAATATATTAAATATCGAGGTTTTAAGCACAATCAACAAATTAATATTAACAACCAACAAATCAAAGCTACATATATATTACTTTGTTTTAAAATTCAAATCTAACTATTAGTCGATAAGCGATGGGAAGAAGAGAACTTTTGAATATATAGCATTCTATCGAAAACGAATGTTAATGATTCATTGGGTAGGATGGCGGAATGAACCAACAAACCAATTCATATATTTATTCTCTAAGGTTGTCATTGGCTAATCCTACAGTAGAATATTAAAAAAGTAAATATTCACGGGCAAAATTTTTTATTTTTGTTGGATTTCTAAATTTTAGTCTAAACATGATAATAAAAAGCGAAACTAATTTTGTTAGAGCAAGCTTATATGCTTACTATATGGTAGAAGTTTTACATTCACACATATGGTGATTCGTAATATTTTTGCAATTTTATTTTTTCTACATCCCATCTAATGTGGCCTAGATATGAGATGCCTACCATTAGATAAGCCTCAAACTGTATCTACATATATAGATAGACAGAGCAATGCTATATAGGTACCAAACTTATTAACATACTTTTTTTTTTTAAATGATATGGCAACTATTAGGGATGGCAAATCTAATGAAACAATGGCATATCATTGGATGTTTTAAATTTGGTCACCACAAAATTACTCATATATGTAATTTTGATAGGTCAAGAACAATGCTTATGCAAGGCCCTCCACATGTGGTGGGGGCGCTTAATACTTGATATGAAAAACACTTTATTTTAGATATACGTACAAAATAAAAAAATATATATGTTTAGAAATATTTTGTCCAGGATTATCTGAGACAGCATATAACTAGTGTAATGGGTAAATTTCGTATAAATATCATACCTGTTATGGTATGAAGTTGTTCTAAAATTATTGCAGATAGTTCCTGACAAAGATACTTTGAAATATATAAAGATGTATAGGTTTAATACCATTTTAGTAAATGTACTTTAGCTGGATTGAGCATTAACCACTTCTTCTAATTTAAAACATTTCACATAATCCATTATATTTACAATTTATTTTATATTAGTCTAACTCCCGAATTAACTAAGAGAAAGTTTAAAAATTGAGAAAATTAACTAGTTTTCTTAATTTACAAACAAGATGAGAAAAAAAATTGATTAATCGACTAATAAGAAAATTAATCAATTTTTTAAAGAAAAGAATTGATTAATTAATTAACAAGAAAATTAGTCAATTTTCTTAATTTTTAAACTTTATGTTAATCAGAAATTGGGCTAATGTAAAAGAAATTTATAAATTTAGAGCCCAATATAAAACATTTTATATTTGACATCCCAATTTGCAATATGACCAAAATATACAATACTAAAGTGCAATTAATCCTCTATATTTGGAGCCATCCAGCCTAGATATAACTCAAATTAATTAAAGTTGACTGGTCAGTGGGACAATTTCATGTAACTAAGTAGTGCGGTCAATTACCATTGCTGGGGACTGAAAATTATGAAAAATGGAAAGCAGGTTTCACCATTAAGGAACTAAGCATCAAGCTGGTTGACGAAGACTACAAGGAAAAAGATGATTAAGTTGAAAATTTCTAATTCTCCTATGAAGTGTTGGAAATTGCTTATTGTTCTTTTCATGTATTTAGTCTGCTATCTTCATGTAAAACCTGCTTTTAGATTATTTCTTGCATTCTCCAATATTTATAATTTTTAGGTCATTGACAACATATGTTTTCAATTGTTATCAACAACTTAATAATGCTTACCATCATTATCACATAGCTTCTAATCTAGGGGAAGTTGGCCCAATACCCATCTAAATAAGAGGTTAAGGATATTTATCCTTTCCTTCTCCAATTTTTTTTTATCTAACCACCACTTCCTATTTTACCCTCAATCAAATTAAAAATTACTTATTTTCCTTTTCACCTTCTGAAAAGCTTTCAATCTCTGCACCTCTGCTTTTTTTTTTTACCCCCCTTCTTCGAGCAAAATCCACACACAATCCTGTTGAAAAAAAAAAATTCCTGCTCCACCTGTGCTTTCCTTTTATTTTTGATTTCTATTTTATATTTTTTTTAATTTATGCATTAAAAAAAAGAAAAAAAAGAAAAAACAAAAAAAGGGCATGAATACCATCGAAGCAAAGTCCCCTGTCACTTTCAATATCTCTCAATATCACATTAGCAATAATGGAGGACACTGACATCAACAACAACCATAACCCATATTCCAAATCCCATTCCAAACCCAAACTCACGCTTTCCTCTTCTTCTTCTTCTTCTACATGGACTCCTCCATCTTCATTTTCATATTCATCTTGTTTCTTCTTCCTATTCTCACCCCCTTACGTGCTTTCTTCTTCGACGACATCCCTTTAATCTGTGAAAGCTTCGGTTTATGCAACCCCAGACCCATGTTTGCTAGGTTCTGTGTTTTTATGTTTTTTAGTGAATTTATGGGTTAAGGGTATAATTGGGATATTCAAAAAGAGGTGGGTAGATAAAAAAAAAAATTGAGAGTAAAGGGCAAATTTCATTAGAGCGGTTTAAACATGGGTATTGGGCTAAATTCCCCTCTAATATAGTGATATGAACCTAGGTCGACTCGCCCCTAAACCTGTATTATATTAGCCCCAATTGAAAAATTAAGTTCAAATTCTTATGGTCACTTCAACCCTTAATCAATCTGTGACTAGAAACCTTGGTATATGATGAAGACGCCACAATAGGTGATGGATGTTCTATTGATAAATCAAACTAAAGTACTCACTCTCTAATGGTGTTTTAGGTGTTTAAAAGAACTAAGAGAATTCTATCTCATAAATAAATTTTCTGAATAATATTAAAGGTGTATTCCCATTGAAAAATAACCTTTGAATAGGTTAAAGTCACAAAGAAATAAATTCTAATTTAGCTAGGTAAAACCGGCCATGAGATAAGGAAACAATGGGTTAGCTGAAATTCACCTACTTTCCTAAACTAATTTGGATTAATTAATTTCGTTATTTTGAATTAAGAATTAATTAATTTGCAATGGAAATAAAAAAGAATAATAACTTTCCTAAGTTGTTTTGTCCAGAAAATAAGTAAACAAAATAAATAAATAAATAAATAAAAGACTAATTTCCTAAAACAAAAAGTCTAACTCAAATTAGAAAACTAGTTGACTAGTTTTACTACTAAGCTCACTTTGACCAATTTTCAGTTTGTAAGGACTCCAAATTAGATCCGATGTGCCATGTAGGATGCCAAATAGGATTATTTATGATGCCCATATGTCTTCTTTGATTGCTTTTTCTCCTACTCGTAAATGCCTTCGTTGATTGCTTTTTTTTCTGCCTTGACTTGTTTCCATGACCTCTTATTGGTATGAATCACTCACTGAGATGATTAGCATCTCATATTTTTAAATTCCGTTCCTCTAGGTACCAGGTTTGTCGGTATTCATCCGGAGCGGATTTGATCTTCATCACCGTCTTAGTTCGAGAAGTACCCTGTTATTCATTTATTGCAATTGTAATATTTCTTTCATCCATGTTGTATTCTATGCTTCGTAGTACTTCATGAAGCTCTGTATATTGTCTCGGACATTTATGTATTATTTATGCACTGGATTACTGTTATTCTTTTGAAGTGCTGTAAATTTGTGGAATCAACTTGTAGTATGTGGGAGGAATAAGAGGATGAATATAGAAGTGTATTTTCTGTGCAGGAAATTTGTGGTAAGTCCATCCCTTAGGGGAGGTTCTGCTGGATTTTCCATTTGAGGGTCCGGTAGGGTTTCCCTGGGATCAGAGCTTGTCTAGGGTTCCGGTGAGAAATTTTGGATGGGTCCTGACATCTACACAAGACAAAAATGGCAGAATCCAAAATAAATCCTACACCAGCTAGTTTAAGTGTCAAACTTGGCCTCAATATTTAGTGTTCCCTTTAAAGATCAATTTCTGTATCATAGTACCATTGGTGCCAATTGTTAGGGTGAAAAGGTTATGACCAAGAGCAAGCTAACTTGAAGTGTTAGCAACAAGCAAACTTTTGGTAATGCTCTTAGGAATGGTTGTGTATGTATGAGTTGTGTTTTTAGGTTTTGGTTATGGTGTTTTCTAGTTTTTAGGGTTCCTAGAGTGTTCTAAGATTTTGAAGAAGAGAAAAAGAGAAGGAGAAAATGTTGGTTTTTGAAAATGAGGCTTAGATATTCAACCATCTCATTGTTTCAATAATATAAGTATGAAATTACAACTAGTTCACACATGCTAAGCATGTGAGCTTACAAAACGAGTAAAGCATTTGAAATTTAAAAAATAAAATGATCAACACCTAAATTTTTATATACAAAAGAGGTAGAAACCAGCTGCAACATGTCTATTCCAAATATAGCAAAAAAGTGGCACATGGTTTGAACGAAGTTCCTATTGTCTAACTAGTTTGGATAAACAACCAAACTAGCTTCATCTACTTAGTTCCCCTTTGTATCTGCTTAAAAAACTCAGTTTTAAGCATCCTTGGTCATCAATAAATATTGTTCCATGAGATAGGAATGTTCTAGAACCGGATCATGGGTCAAATAGCTCCAAAACTGACCCAAACTCTGCACACTGGGCCCATCAGATATAGCAATCTGTTGGAATAGAAAATGGACTTTGCCATGTCATTTTAACCTAAAATTTAGTTCATAGTCTTTTATATATGTCTGTAGACATCCCTCAAAATATCAGCCCAAAACTCTTTTTACATCCTGAGATATAACACAAACAGTAGACCTATGTTGCTGGAAATTATGAATCCAGCACCATAGGCATTTCAAGCATAATGTTTCTACTCTTTTGTGCATAGTTTTGCCTATTCTTTTGCATAAATAACTTAGGCACAAAACATCATCAAAATATACCTTGCATCAATTAAAAACATATAAGAAAATATAAACTCATAAAAAGGAAAGGAGATGATACCAAGGTATGCATGCTAGCCAGGTAATACATGCACCATCAAGTGGCAAAATTGCCACACTTCAACACCTATAATATCTCACTCTCACAAACCCTAAATTATCCTTTATAGTGACAAATTAAGTTAATTTATGCATTCTCCCATTAACATTCACTAGTCCACTTGCAACAGTGTGTTAAGGTATCTCCAAGGCACAAAACATTTAGGAATTCACTTTCGACCCTCCTCCTTTTTCCACCTGTATGGTTATATAAAAGTCAATTGGGCATCTTTCCTAGATGATTGTGAGTCTATAGGGAATTTTGTGTATATCTTGGGAACAAATTAATTTCTTGGTTGTCACGTTAATAAAGGAGGTTACTCAATTAAGCACAGAATTTGAATACTAAGCTCGTGCAAATGGTACAGCTGAGTTGGCACAGGTTCAATATCTTCTGCAAGAATTGAAGATAAAAATCAACTCCTATTCTTGTCTTATGGTGTGATAATATGGTTGCTAGTTCATTGGCCACAAATCTCGTTTTTCATGCACATAGAAGTAGATGTTCATTTTGTTTGCGATCAAGTGGTCCAAAAGACACTTGAAGTTTGGTATGTTCCAAGTCTAGAACAAGTTGCAAATATTCTTGCAAAGATCATGCCTAAACCACATTTACTTTATCTTCATGACAAGCTAAATCGGCAAGTTTCACCATAGTTTAGCTTGAGGGGGGATATTAGATAAAATGTTAATTTATCTTTATTATATTTTTTTAGTATTGTAAATCAAATGTACAGAATAGGATTATTTATCTATTTAGTTAGGATGTGATAAGCATTATCTCATCAATTATTTATCTCTATCTGCATGGGTTGGCTAATACAATCCAAATATCATGTATTAGTATATATTCATTAACTGTGAATAGAAAGAACACAATTCCTATTATACGTTTCTATTATTTTCCTTACACATAAGCATTCAAATAAAATATTAAATTCTTTCTATTTTAATACCTAAAAAAATTACAAATCTTACGATATAAGTCATACGTGACCCATTTTTCACTATTTTTAGTAATTTTAACAAATGTTTATTATTTTCCTCACACATAAGCATTCAAATAAATTATTTAATTCTTCCAATTTTAATACCTACAACATGAGTTGCACGTGACTTTTGTCATTATTTTTATTAATTTTAGCAGATTCACACCTATTTATAGTAATTTTTAAAATAAAGGATGTTGGGTGTCAAAAATAATTGTACAACCTCCGAAAGAAATACATAATTTTATAAGATACTAATATACAATTTATCAAAAAAAAAATGTAAATGATAGCGACAAGGGTCCCAGCCCCAAATTTCCAATAGCTAGATGATGAGAATCCGTCCGAATCCATACAACCGACTATCCGCTGGGGTGCTGATTCAATACAGATGAAGACCGGACCAATCACTAGAGCACAAGCTAGGAGATTTAAATACAATCTGGCTGAATTAATACAGGGAGTTATCAATTCTCAAAAGGGTTTATCCATATCCAAAGATACAAGACCCGTTTTATGCATCCAGGTGGTAAAGGCCGATACGGACCCGATAGCCGTTATGGTGCAAATATGAACTCCAGGCAGCACGAAATGGGTTCAACACTTTTTGAATTCAATTCATACCATTAAGAGGTCATGGAAACAAGTCAAGGTAGAAGCAAAAACAATCAAAGAAGGCATTAGCGGATAGGAGGAATTTTTGGCTCAAATTGTTGTTTTTGTTGTTGTCTTTATTGTATTTTGCTGATTAAGTATTTTCTCTTTGTTCCAATCAAGGAAAAAGTATGGGCATCATATATAATCCTTTTTGGCATCCTATATGGCAGATTGGATCTGATTTGGAGTTCTTACAAGCTAGAAATTGATCAAAGTTAGCTTAGTAGTCGAACTTGTCAACTAGTTTCCTAATTTGATTTAAGCTTTTTGTTTTAGGAAATTAGTTTTTTATTTACTTATTTTCTGGACAAAACAACTTAGGAAAGTTGTTATTATTTTTTATTTCCATTGTAAATTAATTAATTCCTAATTCAAAATAAAGGAATTAATTAATCCAAATTAGTTTAGGAAAGTAGGTGAATTTCGGCCAACCCATTGTTTCCTTATCTCATGGCCGGTTTTACCTAGCTAAATTAGGGTTTATTGCTTTATGAATTTAACCTATTTAAAGTTTATTTTTCAAGGGGAATGCACCTTTAATATTATTCAAAAAATTTATTTGTGAGATAGAATTGTCTTAGTTTTCTTTGAACACCTAAAACATCATTAGAGAGTGAGTGCTTTAGTTTGACTTATCAATAGGAAATCCATCACTTATTGTGGCGTCTTCATCATATGCCAAGGTTTCTAATCACAGGTTGATTAGGGGTTGAGGTGACCATAAGAACTTGAACTTAATTTTTTGATCTGGGCTAATATAATACGGGTTTATACGCGAGTCGACCTAGGTTCGTATCATTTGGTATCAGAGACAAGATTTTATTCAGGTTTGATCTATCTTATTTGCTTTATTTTGTTTTGTGTTAATCTGCAATTTTAGCATTAGGTTAAGGTTGCATCTATTTTACACGTTCAGCATATCAAAAAATGTGTATATATATATATTTTCCTAGTCAAATTAGGTTTTCCTTGTCTTACCGTATTTTGTTTCCAAGCTTGTTGGTTGTTTTTCATTATTGTTCATGTTAATTTGGTTTATTATTGATTTTTATTTGTTGTTTTTAATCTTAATTGGTTGCATTCATTTACTCAAAAAAAAAAAGAAGAGGATTTGCGGCAACAAATAGAAATTCACAAAGTTTGCAAATTTGTATTTTGTGAGGTCACATGTTTGAGTTTGTAATTGGTTGAGAATTGCAGTTTGTATTGTTTTTGGTGCTCCTGAAAACTGTGTTGCATCTTCCTATTTGTGATTTAAAAAAAAAAAAAAATGAGATAAACAAAAAAGGCCAAAAACCTGAGTATTAAAAAAAAAAATGCAAAAAAGGCCGGTTTGTTGAATTTGGAGTTTAAAATTTGTTTGAGCTGGAAAATTTGAAATTGTGCTATCTGAATTTGCTGGAATTATCTATTGTTGCTTGTCATTTGAAATTTGAGTGCTAAATTCAATAGGATTAAAATTAGTTAACGGATTGGAGACAAAACTTGAATTATAAGAACAACAACCAGCAACTATTCCTTATTTTTATCCGAATTGTTTTTTTTTTTTTTTGGTTCATTGTATGAATCTCTTTTCTTAAATTTGATCCTTGAATTTTGATCCTTAATATTATGGTTTATTCTTGTTAAATCCGAAATTACCTTGACTAATTTAGCTTTGTTTTGGTTAGTTAGGCCAAGAATAGGTATTTTCATTCCGCTCGGTATTTGCCTATTTTGCTTGCTATTTTATTGATAAGTTTAAATTAAGGTACACTTGTGATCTAGTTTCTATTTAAGTGTTTTTTAATTAGAACTTTAAGTTAATTCTTTGAGTGGAAAATAGTAAGAGAGTGTGAGCTTATAGGGTAGAAAAGCCGAGACTAGTGAGCATACACAAGTGTCGAAACCTTACTTGAGTGAAACACGTGAGGGAATGAATTTGGTGAGGATTTTTGTATTATTTTTAATAACATGGTAGATTCAAGTATGAGGAGAGGAGATAGATCATTAAGAATTAATGAAAAAGAATCCGTGGGTTTCAAAGGTGATTCAAGAGCAACAGGAAGTGGAGGTGAACCTACCGACATGATAGCAGTCTTAGAACAATTACAGCGGATGAATGGTCGATTTGATCACCTAGGTCAAAGGATGGACAGGCTAGAATCATCACAAGGTGGGCCGAATAAAAGGTTTAATGTACATGGAGACCGAGGTTAAGGTCGAGGAGGCCGACAATGACTTAGAGAAGAATTCAGGGAAGGTAATTTTGGAGATGATTTTGAAGAAGAAATTGATGATATTTTTGCACTCCAAGGAAGGACAACCCATGGGAGACCAGCAAGGAACGAGAATGATGATCTTGGAAATATTAAGGTCAACATACCACCTTTTATGGGAAAAAATGATCTGGAGGCTTACCTAGAATGGGAGCGAATGGAGATGCTATTTGGAGGCTAAGAAGGCTAAGAAAGTTAAATTGGCAGCTTTGGAATTTGGTCATTGTGCACTCCAATGGTGGACAAATGATCAAAGACCCAAAGAAGAGTATGTGATGAATTGATTACTACTTGGCAACAAATGAAGGGAGTCATGAGGAAGTGATTTGTACCGACTCATTACCATAGGTTGCTACATCAAAGGTTACAATCTTTATCTCAAGGAAATAGGACCGTGGAAGATTACTACAAGGAGATGGAGATGCTCATGATGAGATTGAGCATGAATAAAGATAGAGAAGCAAGCATGGCATGGTTTCTAGGTGGGTTGAATCGAGAGATAGCCAATGAATTGGACTTACAACAATATGTGGAATTAGAAGAGATGTTGCATGTGGCTATCAAACTTGAGAATTAATTTAAGAGGATGGGTACAAGCTCATGGTTTGGAGCTGGTACAAGTAGTGGGAGGACAAATCCAAGTGTTTAGAGAAGCAATCCCACATATGACAACAAGCCAAAACTGAAGCTAGGTGATGATTTACAAAGATGCATATTTAAATGAACAAGATAATCTTGAAGAAATTGAATTGCCAAGTTCTATTTCTTTCCTTTTGCAGGAATTCGATATGTCTTTCTGAATGAAATTCCTAATGGTTTACCACCTATTCGAAGGATTAAACATTAAATTGATTTTATGCCGGGAGTTGTGATTTCTAATAGACCTGCATATAGAAGTAATCCTAAGGAGACGAATGAGCTACAAAGGCAGGTAAGTGAATTACTTGATAAAGGTTATATTAGGGAAAGTATGAGTCCATTTGTTGCTCCTATTTTATTAGTTCCTAAGAAAGATGGATCATGGTGCATGTGTGTTAATTGTGGAGCTATAAATAATATTACCATTAAGTATAGACATCCATTTCCTAGATTAGATGATATGCTTGATAAATTACATGGTGCTTGCATGTTTTCAAAAATTGATCTTAGAAGTGAGGATCATCAAATTAGGATGAAAGAGGGTGATGAATGAAAAACCGCATTTAAAACTAAGTATGGATTGTATGAATGGTTAGTAATGCCTTTTGGGTTAACTAATGCACCTAGTACTTTCATGAGGTTAATGAATCATGTCATGCGTCCATTCATTGGTAAATTTGTTGTTGTATATTTTGATGATATTTTAATGTATAGCTGAAACCTTTATGAGCATGTAGGACATCTTACGCAAGTTTTAAACATTCTTAGGAAAGAAATGTTATTTGGTAACATGA
Organism: Ziziphus jujuba; assembly: GCF_031755915.1. Classification (NCBI taxonomy): domain Eukaryota; kingdom Viridiplantae; phylum Streptophyta; class Magnoliopsida; order Rosales; family Rhamnaceae; genus Ziziphus; species Ziziphus jujuba. Next base: position 12,643,425 of record NC_083388.1, read on the forward strand.
AAAAGTGTGACTTTTGCAAAGATGAACTTGTTTTCCTAAGATTTGTTGTAAGTGCTGCAGGAATTAAAGTTGATCAATCCAAGGTGCAAGCAATTCAAGAGTGGCCAAAACCTACCTCTATTATCCAAGTGAGGAGCTTTCATGGTTTCGCTAGTTTCCATCGAAGACTTGTCAAGGATTTTAGCATCATCGTAGCATCTTTGATCAAAGTTGTAAAGAAGAATGTTGACTTCAAATGGAGGGAAGCACAAGAAAAAATGTTGACTTCAAATGGAGGGAAGCACAAGAAAAATCTTTCACTTTGTTGAAAAAAAAATTAACTAATGCACCCTTACTATTTTGCCTAATTTTTCTAAAACTTTTGAAATTGAGTGTGTTGCTTTGGGTGTAGGTATTGGAACTGTTTTAATGCAAGAAGGAAGGCCCATAGCCTATTTTAGTGAGAAATTGAATGGAGTTGCCCTAAACTACCTGACCTATGACAAAGAAATGTATGATTTGGTGAGAGCTTTGGAGACATGGCAACATTACTTAATGCTGAAGGAGTTTGTGATTGATACGGATCATGAAACTTTGAAGCACATTAAAGGACAAGGCAAGCTCAACCGAAGGCATGCTAAGTGGATTGAGTTCATTGAGACTTTTTTTATGTCATCCGCTACAAGAAAGGTAAGGAAAATGTGGTCACCGATGCATTATCCCAAAGGTATATACTATTTTCTACCTTAGATGCTAGATTGCTTGGATTTGAACAATTGAAAGAACTTTATGAGCATGATAGTGACTTTGGTGAAATATTTAGGAGCTGTACAAAACATGGTTTTAATAAATTTTACATCTTTGAGGGATATTTATTTAGGGAAAACCAACTTTGTGTGCCCAACTGTAGCATTTGGGAATTGTTAATGAGGGAAGGTCATGTTAGTGGTTTAATGGATCATTTTGATGTTTTAAAAACTTTATCCTTGCTGCAACGACATTTTTATTGGCCTAACATGAGGAGAGATGTGGAGAGAATATGTGAAAGATGCTTGAAATGCCGAAAAGCCAAGTCTAAATTGAAGTTGCATGGTTTGTATCAGCCTTTGCCGATTTCAACCTTTCTTTGGGTGGATTTATCTATGGATTTTGTTCTTAGATCTAAAACAGGTAAGGATTCTATTTTTGTTGTTGTGGATAGATTTTCTAAGATGACACATTTTATTCCATGTAATAAAACCGATGATGCATCTAACGTTGTTAATTTATTCTTTAAGGAAATTGTGAGGTTGCATGGTATGTTTAGAACAATTGTTTCGGATAAGGATGCTAAGTTTTTAAGTTACTTTTCGAAAACTTTGTGAGCTAAGTTAAGAAGTAAACTTTTATTTTCAACTACTTGTCATTTACAAACTGATGGACAAACTGAAGTAGTAAATAAGACTTTGTTTGTATTGTTAAGGGCTTTAATTAGTAGGAATTTAAGAACATGGGAAGAATGTTTGCCACATGTTAAATTTGCTTATAATATATCTTTGCATTCAGCTACTAAATATACTCTATTTGAAATTGTTTATGGCTTTGATCCTTTGACTCCATTAGATTTAACACATTTACCTTTAAGTGAACATGCTAATCTAGATGGAAAGCAAAACGCTAATTTTTTGAAGCAGATTCATGAAAAGACGAAGGCAAATATTGAGAGGAGGATCAAATAATATGCAAGGAATGCTAACCAAGGCCGAATAAAGATGTTTTTGAACATGGAGATTGGTTTGGTTGCATTTAAGAAAGTAGAGGTTTCCAGAATAAAGAAAGTCCAAGCTTATACCGCATGGAGATGCACCTTTTCAAGTTTTGGAACAGATTAATGAGAATGCTTATAAACTTGACTTATTGAATGAGTATAATGTTAGTGCTATATTTAATGCTGTCAAGCTTATGCCCGTACAACCACTACTTGTTGAGGTGTTGATCCAATACAAATGAAGATCGGGCCAAGCACTAGAGCACAAGCCAAGAGATTTAAAGACGACCTGGCTGGATTCATACAGGGAGTTATCAATTCTCAAAAGGGTTTATCCATATCCGAAGATACAAGACCCATTTTATGCATCCAGGTGGTGAAGGCCGATATAGACCTGGGTAGCTGTTTTGGTGCAAATATAGACTCCGAGCAGCACGGAATGGGTTCAATACTTCTTGAAACTGTACAATTATAATACCACGATAATTAAGTAGATAAATAATAATTAATTGGAAATAATATTTTCTCTCAAAACCCTTACAATTCTCTCGGTTGGAAAAGTTTCCCTTTTAAAACATTTTCACAAAACCCTTTATTCGTATTCCCCGAAAACCAAGACATCAATTTATTCAACTAAATATCAAATAAAATATAATAAGTCAAGCATCCAAAATTTATAATTAAAAGAAATTAATTTATTGAATAATTAAGTAAAGGGAAAATTAAATCAATTTAAAATCCCCATTCAAATAAATAATAAAAACAGTATTAATTATATTCTTAATTCCAATACAATTTCAAAATATTTATTTTAAAATCTCAGCTCTAAAAATCACTTGATGCACCCACTATATACCAGTGGCGCTAACAGTACCCAGCGTCCCAAGGTACCGCCAGACAGGAGGTTATAGAGAGAAACCGGCATACTGTCGCGTAGCGTCCCACCGCGCCGTTGCAAACAGGTGTCCTGACCATGGAGGGGTGGCCTACTCTCATCCGATAGCAAACACAGGACAACCCTATAAATCACCTGCATGCTACTCACACCCACCTGCGCGCTAATCACATCCATGTGCGCACTAATCACATCCATATATACAGAACACCAGTACGTGTATGGTGCATCTAAAAATCATAAATCAACACATCTCAAAATTTCAAATTTTCCATAAACATACCGGGTTTATTCCATCCACTTAAACCCGTAAATTTTTCACAATTTCTTTATAATCATCGTCATAAATTCATCGCATAAATACCATAATTTTCAAATCCACCAGCTCTCAATTCCACCAATTTAAATATTCAAATTTTTCCAATGGCATAAATATTTTTGAAATATAATAAATTAAATCACATAATGTTCCATGGGCATAATTATAAAAAAATTGAAGCCACCAACTTAAACAAATATTTTTCCTTGAAATATTTAAAAATCAAATCATGCCCAAAAATAATATTAAAACCACAAAAATTTCATAAATAATTGAATTCCACAATCCTCAATACCATAAAATAATTTTCACATTGCAATAATTTATATAATGCATATTTTCTTTAATCAAAATAAATCCACCAATAATTTCCACAATAAATCAATTAATATCAAAATCACAATGCCTTTATATATCAAATTTCCATAAAATCCAAATTTCCATAATTTGTCAAAAATCAAAATATGATTTAATTTATTCAAATATGGGCATCAAAATTTCCACATATAAATCCACTAAATATTTGACACATAGAATATAAATTTCAAATATTCAATTCACACAAAATATTCACAAATTTAATTCTCGAAATTAATTTGAAGGCGAGTCACTCACCTGGAGCACGACATTAAACCAAGATCTTCCATGAGATCAATTCCACGACTCACCCATGCTCCTAGAACACAATTCACACACAATCAAATAAATTAATATTTTATTCAGGTAAATAATACCCGGTACCCGGGGGCCTAACACAAACGTTATCCAAAATTGACAAATTATATGTCTATGGAAAGCTTGTCAGATGAGGATCACATTACCGATCTCCGTTGAGCTCAATTTAACCGGCGGTGGCCGAAAATTTGGCTGGAAAGCTTCGGCCGAGTTTAAACTTGAGGGATCTCTCAAACGGTGGGGATTTTGGGCAATCTAACCCCGGAAATGGACTCAGAGGGGTCAAAAATGGTGGGCTAGAGGTATGGGTCGAGCTGGATTGGCCGGAAAACACAAAAAAAAGAGGAGAGAGAAACTTTTTGGCCGGCGGCTTCTCCGGCCCGATCTGGGCGCGTCTGGCGGCCGGTGACAGTGAAATTTTGCGGCCGAGCTCGTCTCCTCCCTCCGCTCATCTCTGGCCCGCGCGTGTAGCAAGGTGGTGGCCGGAAACGAAGAAACGGCGACGATGCGAGAGGAAGAAGGAAAGGAAAGGAAGAAGGAGGAAGAAGAATAAGAGAGCTTCGGGTGGCTGGGCGTTTTTTCCACGTGGGGGAAAAGAAAAAAAAGAAAAAAGAAAAGAAAAAGAAAGAAAAAGAAATAAAAAGAAATAAATTAAAAATAATTAAATAATAACAAAATAATATTATTATATAAAATAACAATAATAAAATAATATGGTATTAAGCATGGTTGACATGTGGCATCTCAACATGGTGACACATGGTCACATTTATTAAGTCACACATGGCACATCGTTACACGTTTAAAAAAATAATATTAAAATAATACAGTATTTGAAAAACTCTACAGGTGCATAACTTTCAACCCACATGTCCAAATCGGACGTGCCGCTAGTCTACGGACTCGTATCGACGAGCACTTTACAACCATGTATGAGTCAAAGCTCATTTTCTCATGAATAAAAAGTCAACTCGGGCACCCTTGGACAGTTTGGACCTCAACTTGTTTTGCTCATAACTTTCAAACCGTAGCTCCATTTTCAACGTGCTACTAGTCTACGAATTCATGCCAATGTGTACTTTATAATGGTACCTCAGTCAACCTAGAATTCCATCCGAGTCAAAAAGTCAACTTTTGACCCCTTCAGTCAACGGTCAAAGTCAAAGTCAATGGTCAACGATCAACCTCAGTCAAAGTTAGAAAATTTCCGTTGTACTTTGGGATGGGGTGTTACAGTAGAAGTTAATTAATGTGCCGTATTTGAGATAAGTGGGGTTCGATGGTATCACTCATGGCTTCAATGCCAAGAAAAAAGAAAAGGAAAAGAAGAGGGCCAAGATCCTTCAAGGAGAACTTATCATTAAGCTGCTTAATAAAAGAATGAACAAGTAACAACTTGGAACCCATAACAACAATATCGTCAACATATAAAAGAACCTAAAGGATATCAGTAGAAGATTGATAAATAAAAAAGGGAGGAATCCAATTCAGATCCTTGAAACCAGTGACATAAGGTATCCTTAAAGCTATCATACCAATCCTGTGGGGCTTGTTTCAATCGATATAAAGACCCATGAAATTTACAGACATGGTTGGGTTTTGAGCATCTTGAAAACCTTCAGGTTGTAGCATGAAAATGCAAAATGCAAACTTACACCAAAGCATCTCAAAATTCTTCTCTATATATCAAATAAAAGCTTCAGAAGGCTATATAAAAACCCAAATGGTAGGAATATTAAAGGTCCCCATTAAAACCCATTTATTCCCCATCAAATCATTTAAACCATAGAAAAAAAAGTTAGAAGTTTTACAATCATCCACATGAATGATTTGAAGACTAGGGATAGCGTAGGACTTTGGTGGCAAAGCTCTATGGTTAGAATCTGCATAGGATAGGTAGATGTTACTCTTTGAACCTTCCTTTGTGAGATTATATTTACTTTATTGACTAATGGTAGATACGATATCTTTGAACCATTTTGTCATTTATGTAAATGATTATATAGTTCACATATGATTCCTTCTTGGTAAACTACAGTTCTCACTATTGTGTTCATTTTGGCTTTGAACATCTTCCTTGTTCTACAATAGTTTCTAGAGAATTGCACCTTTAATAATTCTCCTTTAAAGCGACCACTCTTCTCTCTCATATAGGTGATGCCTAGTTCTAATATAATCAGCATGATTATGCAGAGATTACCAAACGCACACATATAGAAATCATTAAAAGCATAATTTATGCTTAATTTTTATCTATCACTGGGCAGAGAATTAACCCCCACAGTGATCCTTACCAGTCATTAGAATTGCGTTCTCCCATTAAACCTAGATCTTGAGATCTCTAGTCAACTAGGTTAGGTTTTCATCATATCGACTTTCCTTACCGGCGTCAATCCCATTCCCCTAGATGATTTCTAAACTTAATCTCTATTTAACCCTTTAATTAGCAGATCTGTAATGTTATCTTTTGACTTTATATAGTCTATTGAGATAACTCTGGTTATGATGTGAATCCGCCGAACCCGCTCAACCGACAACCCACTGGGGTGCCGACCCGATACGGATGAAGACTAGGCCGATCACTAGTGCTCAAGCTAAGAAGTTTAAGGAAAATCTTTCTGCCTTTATCTAGGGAGGCCAGGAAGCATGAAATGATTCCAATGTTTCATGGATTCAATACATATGTCTAAGGGGACATGGAATCAAGGCAAACCAGCTTCAAAGTCATCCAAAAAGGGGTTGTACGGACAGTTAGTAAATTTGGCCAAAAAGCTAGTATTTTAGTTTTCTAATTTGATTTTACTTTTTATTTTAGGAAATTATCATTACTTTTTGGTTTTTATTTATTTATTTTCTGGAAAAATAAGTTTAGGAAAGTTATTATTTTATTATTTTCATTGCAAATTAATTAATTCCTAATTCAAAATAAAGGAATTAATTAATCCAAATTAGATTAGGAAATGAGTGAGAATTTCGGTCACCATAGGAAACCACTTTGTATGGCAGGTTTTCCCTTTGTTTTTAGAGTTTATTTCATGACTTTGTAGCCTATTTAAAGGCTTATTTTTCAATAAGAAAAAGCTTGAATTTTATATAAAAAATTATTTGTGAGATTGAATTCTCTTTGTTCTTTTGAACACCTAAAACACCATTAGTGAATGAGTATTTTAGTTTGACTTATCAATAGGCCTTCCATCACCTATTGTGCTGTCTTCATTATATAATAAGGTTTTTAATCACAAGTTGGTTAGAGGTCAAGGTGACCATTAGAACTTGAACATAATTAGATCTGGGCTAATATAATACGGGTTTAGGAGCAGGTCATCCTAGGTTTGTATCAAGTTGAAATTAACTATCTAATGGAATTATGCCTATGATGAATGTGTCTAAACTTTTCATTATACATAATATTCTATGTCTCTACGATGAATCTATTTAGACTTTCCATTATACATAATATTTTGTACCTTGCCAATCGTAGATTGACTATCATAATGTATACTTATTGCTGGCACAGGTTTAGGCCACCTTGGAATATCCTCTAAAAATTGGCATAACCATTCAACCTTTTCCCCACATTTATCTAATGCAATTAATCTAGATTTCATCATGAATCGAGCTATAACAATTTATTTTGAAGACTTCCATGTTACGGATGCACCTGCTAATATAAACACATAGGCACTCGTGGACTTAATTCTTGATATTTGATATCCAATTCACATCATTATATCCTTCTTAATACAGCAGGATATCTTGTATAGTGCACTCCGTAATCACAAGTATATCGTAAGTACTTTAATACTCTGATGATTCTTTTTCAATGATCTTCATTTGGATTACTCGTGTATCTACTTAGTATACTCACAGCGTAGGCTATATCCAATCTTGTACAACTCATCAGGTATATCAGACTTCCAATCACCTTAGCATATTCCATTTGAGATACACTATTCCCTTTATTCTTGGATAAATGTAAGTTCACATCTATGGGTATTCTGGCTATACCGGTATCGTCTAGTATTTTATTCACATAATGTGTTTGACTAAGAATAATTGCATTTGAAATCTGAGTGATTTTCATTCCTAAAATCACATCGGCAAGTCCTATATCTTTCATGTCAAACAAATTCGGATTTTAATATTTCTTTTATAGTTTGGACCATATTGTCGTCACTACCTATAATGAGTATATCATCTACATATAAATAAAGAATGATGTATCCATTTTTTGTATCTTTTTTATAAAAATATTTGTCACACTCATTTATTTTAAATCCATTATTTAGCATGGCACTTATTAAATTTTTGATGCCACTGCTTTGGAGATTGTTTTAGTCCGTACAAGGATTTCACCAATCTACAAACTTGTTTTTTTGTCTTGGTGCAAAGAAATCCTTAGGCTACTCTATATAGATCTCTTCATCAAGATCTCAATTAAGAAAGGCCGTTTTAATATTCATTTGATGTACTTCAAGATCTCACAATGCAATAATCATCAATGGAATTTATTTGGTTATTGGAGAATATCTATCAAAATAATCAAGGCCTTCTTGTTGTTTATATCCCTTAATTACAAGCTTTGTCTTTTATTTATCAATTGTTCCATACGGTTTCATTCTCCTTTTAGATATCCATTTGTAACCCACCGGTTTACAACTTGAAGGAAGATCTACTAACTCCTAGGTGTGATTCTACAAGATGCAATCAATCTCACTTTTTATGGCTTTTTTTTCGTAAATTCCCTTCAGGAGAGTTTATAACTTTTTGAAAGCTCTAGGATTCACATTTTAGCATGTAAGTAAGAAAATCCAGAATGAATGATTTTTCCATTCTTACTCTCTTGCTTTGTCTAAGCTCAACCTCAATCTCAACTTTAGTTTCCTATTCTTGATCACTATCATGATTATCTTAATCGATAGCATCATATGGAAAAATGTGCTCCAAAAAAATGCATTTTTTGATTCCATTATCGTGTTTTTGTGTATATCAGAAATCTCATACCTATAAAAGAGAAACTTATATGCATTTCTATTTTGAGCATAACCTATGAAGATGACTATTTTTGGACCTATTTTCACTTTCTTAGGAGTACCTATTACTACTTTGGCCAGACACCCCTACACTCGTAAGTATTTATAAGAAGGTTATCTTTCTTTCCAAAACTCATAAGATATCTTCACTTGATTCTTTTGGGGCACCTTATTTAAAAGGTACCTTCACTTGATTCTTTTGGGGCACCTTCCTAAGTTTTGAGATAAATCAGAACTTATTAGCATTGCATTCATTATATCTTTCAAGGTACAATTTTTCCGTTCAACTATACCATTTGACTGTGGTGCATATGGTGGAGTAACTTCATGTTTAATACCAAGTTGAGCACAATGCTCACCAAATGGCATTACCTACTCACCGCCACGACCACTTCTTATTACTTTAATATTTTTGTTGAGTTGTTTCTCAACTTCAGTTTTATAGAGAATAAATTTCTCTATTGCCTCATCCTTGCTCTTAAGCAAGTATACATAGCAATATTTCATGCTATCATCGATAAAGGTGATAAAATACTTATCGTCTCCTCTAGTTAGTGAGAATTATAAGTCACATATATCACTATGGATTAAATCAAAAGCTTCAGTATTCCTTTCAATTGTTAGATATGATAACCTCATTGTTTTTACCTCTACATAAATTTAACATTTATGTTTGGAATCAATTTCAAATGTGGGAATATGATTCAAGTTAATTAATCTCCATAGAGAATTATAATTAACATGACCTAGTCTATCATTCTACAAATTAGAAGACTCAAGCAAGTAAGTAGAAGAAGTACTAGTTTTATTAATCTCATTAGGCTTTACAATCATTACATTTAGTTTAAACAAACCATTGCTACACAGCCTTTCCCCACAAACATTCCAAACTTAGATAAAACAAACTTATTATATTCAAACATTAAACAAAAACCATGCTTACTCAGAAGCGATTCAGACACCAGATTCTTACGAATGTCTGAAATATATAGCATATTATTCAGAGTCGGGTTCTTTCTAGAGGTTATCTTAAGACTACCTTGCCCTCCCCTTGGACTTTAAGCGTGGTAGAATTCCCCATGAACAATTTATTCCCATTTTTACTTGGTTAAGGAAGTGATTAAGCTTTTATCTAAATATACGTGGTGGTTTGCACTAGTATCAACCCATCACTCTTTAGGATTTGATCCACTAGGTTCACTTGAAAGATAACACCATTGAGATTAATATCATCAACCTCTTGAGTGATTTACTCCACAATCTGTGCCTTTTTATTCTTCTTCTTTTTCAACAGCCTACAGTCTGCCGCTCCGTGACCTATCTTATCATGGTTGAAGCATTTATTTTGAAAATTGACCTCCTTGGAGATCCCTCCTTTAGACCCCAGCTTAGAATCCTTAGAATCTTTTCCAATCTTCTTCGTATTATTGGAGCTTTGGATATGCTCCATAATATTGGTCTTGACCTCGGCTTGCAAAAATCTTTTATCAGATCTTCTATTGTCATCTTTAATACGAAGTTTGCCAACAAGAATCTTCACATCCATTTTCTTCCTTTTATGTTTAATATAATTCTTAAAGTTTTTCCAACTAGGCAATAGCTTCTCAATTATAGATGCTACTTGAAAGGCTTCACTAATTATCATCTCTTTAGAATGAATATCTTGAATGAGCACTTGTAATTTGTATACTTGACTTATCAGAGGCTTTGAATCCACTATTTTGAATTCTAAGAACCCGCCTACTACAAACTTTTTGACACCAGCATTCTTTGTTTTGTACTTGCAGTCAAAAGTTTTCCATAGCTTTTTTGCTATTTTCGTGCTACTATACACCCCATACAAAACATTTGATAGACCATTTAAGATATAATTCTGACACAACTAATCGGAATGCTTCCTCACATATATCGCCATGGGTGTTCTTTATCATTCTGTTCATTACTCAGAGGTGCATCTTCAGTCAAGAACCTTGCAAGGTTCAGAGTTTACAAGGTTCAGAGTGGTTAAGTAAAACAATATCTTTTATTGCCATCTCTTAAAATGTGCTCCATTAAATTTTTCTGGTAGCTCAGCATGATTTGCAGGTATAGCAACCGATGCAAGAGTAGGCATTTGGATTATAGGAGTTGGAGTTGGCACTTGTGCAACATGCACAGTTGGCCTCATATCAGAAGTCAAATTATCTGATCCACTTGTAATTTCTATAAAATCACAAAATATAAATCAATTAGTTGTTTTTCCAACCCCAACAAACTAATTAAACCAAATTTGCAATAAGGAAATATAACAATGTGATTTTTTGGATTTTTCTTTGTACATCCACAAAATATTGTATACACTTAAAAATTGTTGTGTACACCCACATAATCTTTGTATATGTCATAAAATTGCTGTATACATTCAAAGCATTACTTTATATGAACACCAGAGCCGATATCATCATTGACATCATCATTGATGTCATCCATTGCCATCATGCTGATGTGGCATGGTGACATGGCACTATAGTGACTGTCATGGTGATGTGGCATGCTAATATGACTGACGATGTCACCATCTGCTGTGACATGTGACTCTACCACCACATGACATATGGCATCCCAATTCTTTTGGGCTAATATCTCACAGCCAAGTTTTGGTATTGGGTTTTGCATTTGGGCTGAAACACTAGCCTACTTAAATATGGGCTGAGCTTTAACATGGGCCGAACCCAAAAAAATTCAGGCTATGACCCACATGCTCATAATCCGACCCATTTAGCCATGGGATGACCTATCTTCAACCTCCAAATGAGTTGTTCTTGACCCATTTCACTGGTAAATGGGTCAACTGACTTGGTTGGATTTTTTTCGTCCTTTTTTCGCATTTTGGCAACCAAAAATATAATTTTTTGATAAAAACAAGGAAAAAAATTATATCAACTTAAGCTAAATGCTATAGGTATGGAGTTTTTTTAATTAAAATAAAATTGATAAAATTTAATCTCATAAGAACAAAATGAACAGATATACATATAATATTAACTAAGTCTCGTGCTTGTGATAATGTTGATGGTAATAGCGGCCAATCTTTTAAGGTTGGCTATACATGGAGATAAAAGCCTTCACAATTATTAAAAGAATCAGGTTGAACATGAGAAAGGAATGCCCCAAGGACCTAATATATTAGTTCGGAGTTGTTCAATTCAATAAAGTACAATCATAGGAGTCTGGTTGGCCAAATGGTCAAATATTTTCATAGTTTGATTGACGTCCTTTAAGAATAACTATTGGCTCCTCGGACCTTATTTGAAAGAGTTAGGCTAGTAAAATCCAAGGCCAATGACCTAAAAAGTCTCAAAATGATATATATATTCCTTACATGCTTGAAACTAAGGCTACTAAGCTAAACATGTGATACAATATGGCCAAACTAAAGAAATGGTCATAATGGCAATTGGGCCAAAGTTAACAATTAATAGTTAGCAAATAAATCATTTAGGGGAGCAAATTAGCCATGGCCTAGATCAAGAAAATACCACTAAAAGGTTCGTTTAGGAGATTACATGTCTAACTTTAAGACCATCATATGAAAACCCTAATACATGTACATTATAATATGTTCCTAAAAAGGGCATAATAGAAGTTCATAAATTTGTTCATTATTTAATAGGACTCAACTCAAAAAGATGAGCTTGATTATAAAGCCAGAGCGTAAAAAGTACTTTTATAAACTTGATTCTCAATTGTTAATATGGAAAAATTGTACCATTCTCATCTAATGAGGTAAATGGTCAAGGCATACCTAGATCAAGTTACCATTGAAAGTTCAGTTCAAAAGATTGTCGATTTTGTTTTAGCGCATAGGAGGATCACCATCTAAGAAACCTAGTTCAAGTGCATCACTAAACAAAAATTTATGCTTATGCTTCCGTCTCAAAGAGGGTCCAACAAAATTTTGTAAGGTTTATTCTTTGTTTAACTAAATTTGAACCACAAAGTGGAGTTGAATAAATAGATATAGTTTGAAAAGTATACTATTTGGTATCTAGGTAGAAGAAAATGTGTTCATGTTCTTTCAGGTACACTATGAAGAGGGGCATCTACCTAGGTTAAAAAAGTGATGCAAGAGCATTTCTCTAAGTGAGGGAAAGTTTTAAGAATTTCATAAAGCTATATATATGCCTTGACTTGACCTTCTTCTTAGATTAAGATAATCAGTCTAAAGAGTGTATACCATTTCATGGTTTGATGTTGGAGTACATATCACAATTCATGGCTTAATAGGGAGAGTTTTAGAATAATTATGTTCAACATTAAACTTAAACTTTTTTCAACTCTCTAACTAATTTAGAATTTTCATAGTACTAATATGGAACCTAGCTCATGCATGCCATGAGCATGCATGTGTAATACCATGCAAGGCTTATGCATGCGAGGGGATCCTCACGTCATTTCATTTTCCTTTAGCAGTTGTGAGATTATTAAAGCTATTTTATTATGTCTTTCCATTATGTACTACTAGCAGTTGCTGATTTTTAGGATTTTGGGTCATGCCCTCAGGTAGCTTTTGTGTTGTGTGGAAAGTTGTGAATGTAGTACCTTTCTGATTCCTTAGACTTACTATCTTTTGTCTTCTTTTTCTTTTGACTAATATGAACTTAGGCAACAAAAGACATATTAATTGGTATCAAATCATCATTTTATAGTAACCCATGGTAAAACTAATGTTGAATTCTATACTAAAGTTGATGAAATTTTGGCAAGGCATGACACAAACTTTCAACAACTCAACACCACCCTACAAACAATAATAACCAAGTTGCAAGCTTTGAGAGTTCAACAGGTGTAGCAACCCATTGAACATGACATCAACCCTTTCCATCATGATGAGTTTTCATTAAATAAATCCACCCCTTGTTTTTAGAATACTTCTACCATTACCATGTTGAACAATGCTCCAATCAAAAACCTACACTTTTTAAAATTTGATGCAAAGGACACCAATGGATTGGATATACATGTGCAAACAATATTTAAAATTCAAAAATATAGAGCCCAACAGTAAATCCAATTGGCTTCTTTCCATCTAGAGGCTGTTGCATTCCAATGACATCACTAGTTAAGTAGGTAAAAAAGGCCTCTTTCATTGAAGGAATTTAGCATAATAATGTTGCAATGCTAGAGTGAAGTAGCTAAAAACTCTAACAAAAGCTATTGGGGTGGTATAACACATTAAGGAATGCAATTGTTAAGGGTACATCCCATGTGTCAGTCAAGGATTCTGATAATCCAATTAAAGCAAGCACACAACAAGTAAAAAATCAAAGTGATGTTACTAATCAAGGAAATCTCTATAAGTCAAGGAACATAATGTGTCCATCCACATTTAGAATCAGTGAACTTTATTTATTTACTTCTTTGTATATCTTGTACAGTTATAGTTACTTTAGAAGAACTATATAATCTATATAGAAACCTTGCCAATGTTAATGAGAAATACAATAATTCATTCTAACGGTTTAGAATTCCTCATGGTATCAAAGCTTAAACCTCCAAGCACAACCATGTCTTCTTCAATTCCGAAAGAACCAACTCTCACCATTCAATCTGTCCATCAATGCATTAGCCTTGTTTCTGTCTACTCACGTCCATTAACTTCTTACTATGGCAATCTTAAATTCTTCCTTTGTTGCAAAGCCTTTGTGTGCTTCACCATATTACAGATGCTAAAACGGCTGAGTTAGGAATTGATAACGGTAGCAAAAATGTTAACAAAGATGTTGATTCATGGATCGTTAATGACAACCACTTAACTATTTGGCTTTATGGAAATATGATTTAGAATGTGATAAACTTAGTCATTGGAGTTGAAACAACAAGGAAAGTTTAGACCTTGCTAGAAGAATAGTTATTTCCTTCTACAAAGGGGAAGGAAGCACAACTAAAAAATATGTTAACTATATTCAAGAAGGGCTCCCTCACAATTAATGAGAACTTTCAACTACAGATAAAGTTTTTCAACTTCCTCAAGGCTAGAGACCCAAACACAAGGAGTTTTGGCTTACTATAGTTACTAAGCCTCCATACCCAACCTTTAATCAGTTTATCTTGGCTCCTCAAAGTCACAAGAAACCATGACTTCTAAAAAGGAAGAAGAGAAACAATACCTAGAACATGCTCAAGCCTTCTTGGGGAAGCTAGGTCATGGAAGGAACAACAGAGGTGGTAAAAACTTTAACTCTAGAGGTTGTGCATTTGCATCAGCTGCTAGTCACAATTCAAAGAGATTAGTTATGCAGCATACACCAACCTTTCATGAAGAGTGTGGAATCAACAAAAACAGCAGCCTAAAATTTTAGATTAGTTGTCCAATCGTGAACGCCCAAAGATGCAGTGCCAAATTTGTTGTAATTTTTTTCTCACGGTTCTAGATTACTGCTTATACTAACTCGATGACACACCTCAGGCATTGGCCACTCTTTGTCTCTCAATGAATGTAATGATGATTCCTTTTATATGGATTCTGGATCGACTTTTCACATAATCAATGATCCAAGTAAACTTATCAATCCTAAAACTTATAATGATCATGATGTAATTTATTCTAGTAGTGAAGCTGGTTTACCAATGTCACATATTGGCAATGCTCATATTTCTAAAAATCATAAAATGTAATTAAAGAATGTTCTTGTTGTACCTAATCTCACC
This sequence comes from Ziziphus jujuba, assembly GCF_031755915.1. NCBI lineage: Eukaryota > Viridiplantae > Streptophyta > Magnoliopsida > Rosales > Rhamnaceae > Ziziphus > Ziziphus jujuba. The sequence goes on from NC_083388.1 coordinate 12,658,763, forward strand.
AAAAATCTATTATTTATTGGAAAACTCATATTTGATAACTAGTATACATTTAAGTTTAGTACTTTTGGTTTCTTGTTAAAGCATGAAAAAAAAAAGGATAGTGGCACAAAGGCATAGGTGAGGATAACTATGTGCATTGGATGAACCATATAATGAAGTTCTAACAGCAACAAAAGAAAGTAGTGCATCTTTAGCACTCTAGCATCAAAGGTTAAGCCACCCCAACTTTAAGTATCTACATATTTTGAAGACGAAGAAACATATTGATAACGCACGATGGAGTTCTAAACCTTCTATATATACTAGTTGTTAACTAGGAAAAAGTTGTAAACTTTCATTTGGTTCATCTACTAAAATTTTTAAATTTCCTAATGAAAAGATCCATCATGATTTTTTGGGTCCTACACTTGTTGCCTCTTCTCAAAAGTCTTGATTATATGCTATCTTTTTGGATGACTTCTCAAGGTTTTCATGGTTGTATCCTTTTAAGAAGAAATTTGAATTTTTTAGCTAATTTATCATATTCCAAAAATTGATTGAGAAATAATCTTATCACAAGATAAAGATTTTTCAATGCAATTGTGGTGGCAAAGTTAATTCCAATGTACTTCTTAAATATCTCCAATAGTATGGCATATAGTAGCATCGATCTTGTCCGAGAATTCCTAAATAAAATGGAGGTTTCAAGCATAAGCATCGACATATTGTAGAAACCAAGCTGACCTTGTTATTTCAAGCAAACCTCTCACTATCTCTTAGGATGGATGCTTCTAATAGCAACTTATTTAATAAATAGGCTACCATCAACTAAACTTAGTGGTAATTCCCCTTACTTTAGGTTATATCAAAGACAATTTAATTATAACAGCTTACGGGTGTTCAATTGTAAGTCCTTCCCATCCTTGAAGTATCTAGGTCATAATAAATTTCAATAAAAAACATATCCTTGTACATTCATTGGGTATAATTCTTTCCACATAGGTTACCAATGTCTTCTTTCTCCTACTAATCAAGTTTTTATTTTACTGCATGTCATCTTTGATGAGGAATATTTTTCCTATTTTTTTAATGCCACTACTTCCACTCCACATCATTTAGAACACATTAAATTTCCTGATTTTAATGAAGGGTCACATAGAATAGTCCATTCCACCATTCCTACCTCTAAAGATGATAATCTGCCTAAACAACGTATATCACACTGACCATCATTAGAATTTAATTTTACATCTCATAATTCTAGTGTCATCAATATTCTAAATGTGCCCACTTTAGCCAATCCAATTTGTGACTAATATATCTAAAAGTCCACTTACAAATCCTTCTTCAACTATGATTAATACTATGTCATGCACATTTACTTTACGTGAAGAAAGGGAATAAACTGAAGAGCATGGGGAAAGGATAGGTAAAGAATTACAGGTATATTCTAAAAGAAATAAAGATCGCAATCTAATCTTAGATGAAGAGATAAAGGAATAATAAAATTTAGTTGTAGTACTCGTAGCTACCATTCAAGTTGTAGAACTTGCAGAGCAAAATATAGATCGCAATATATTGTTAGATGAAGAGATAAAGGAATCTTAAAATTTAGTTTTGGTACTCGTAACTGCCATTCAAGTTGTAGAACTTGTAGAGCCTATTGAACTTTTGACTACAGGTCAACATGCATGTAGAACTGTGGTCTATACCCACAAAACTTGTTCCATCAGATAACTTTTTACCTATTGAAAAAAACTTTAAAAACTGCTCTTTTGGATGGTTGATGGCTCACTAGTCTGTAAGGAGAACTCAACACTTTAGCCACAAACAAAACATGGATATCAGTACCAAGACCTCTAAATGTCAATATTATTGGCTCAAAATGGGTTTACAATTTGAAATACAAAGACATGGGTCCCTTAATTGGTTCGAAGCATGTCTAGCTGCAAAATAATTCGCACAAGTTCTAGGACAAAACTATGATAAAACTTTTAGCCCCATTGTCAACCCCACTACCATTAGATTAATCATTCCTCTTGCAATATCTTGGAATTGGGTCTTAAAAGAGCTTAATGTTAAAACTGCCTTTCTTCATGGTAATCTTAAAGTGATTGTATACATGAAGCAACCTCATGGCTTTGTGAACCCTCAATTGCCTCAACTTGTGTTTTGTCTCCAAAAGTCTCTTTATGGCCATAAGCAAGTTCCACGAGCTTGGTTTGATCGGTTATCTCAATTTTTATTGAACCTCGGCTTTCTTCACAGTAAAAAGTTGATCTTTCGTTGTTTATATATAGTCATAGCTTAGTGCTTATTATATTTTTAATCTATGTGGATGATATAATTCTTGTAAGGAATATTGCAACTCCTATTCACTCTTTAATCGAGAAATTTGGGACGGAATTTGCCATTAAAAACCTTGGCAGTTTGCATTATTTTTTGGAAATTTCTATCAAGTATTTCAAAGGTCATGCATTTCTTTCTCAATCATAGTACATTAAAGAAATCCTTCATTGTACAGGAATGCCCTCTTGTTCTTTCACAGCCATTCTAAGTAGTATTAGAGAAAAACTTCAGCCTACAGATTATGAACCTGTTAATCCCTTTATCCATCCTAGTATAGTGGGACACTAGTATCTTATATTTATTCGACCTGATATTTGTCATACTATAAATTAGGATTGTCAACACTTCAACAATCCCATTGTTCTCCATTTTTGTATTGTATAAAGGATACTGCACTACCTTTAAGGTACTCATGCTTATGGTTTATGATTTCTTAGTCAAAGTGCACCAAATTTGTATAGTTTTTTTATATTGACTGGGCAGGCTGTCCTATTACCAAACAAAGCACTTCAAATTTTTACTTTTTTCTGGGAGCAAACTATATTTTTTTTGGAATAATAAGAAACAACCAATTGTTTCTCGTTCAAGCACAGAAGCAAGTATATTTCCATGGCTTCTACCACTACTAAAATCACAGGGATCACTTATCTCCTTCCTTTCATTGGTATCCGTCTCTTCTAGCCCCCACAACTATTTTGTGATAATATTAGTGCCTTGCATGTGACAGATAATCTCTTGTTTCATATACCATTTTGTTCATGAAAAAGTGGCTTTAGGTTTTCTTGTTACTCAATACATTGCTTTATTTAGTCAACTAGTAGATATATTCACAAAGCCTCTACCTCTAGCTAGTTTTAGTCTTTTCCATTTCAAGTTAAGAGTTCAATTTGTTCGCTCCACCAACTTGACAGGGCATATTAAGGATATATCCTATGTATCAGTCGAAGATTGTGATGATCCAACTAAAGCAAGTCCATAATTTAAGAAATCAAAATGATATCATTAATGAAGGAAATCTCCAAAAGTCATAGAATAAAATGTGTCCATCCACATATAGAATCAATTAGCCTTATTTCTTTCCTTCTTTGTATATTTTGTAAAATGCGTAATTACTTTGGAAGAACTATGTAATCTGTATAAAAATCTTATCAATGTTAATGAGAAGTACAATAACTCATTCTAACAGTTTAGAATTCCTTATCAATGTCCTATAAAGGAAAAACATTGGGTCAACTCATTTAGTAGATGGGAGACAATCTTCGTGAGTTCCAATGGTCACTTAAGTGGGAATCTTAAATCCTCTATTATTGGTATAACCTACAACCTAACCTATAATGACAATCAGATACCTTACTTCTTAATAAGCCAAGGAGTGACAGGCTAAAGATTTGGACTTTTATTTTGACGAAAAGTTTACCCTAAGTCATTGGTGTCCACTCCCTAAACTCTTCATGATTAAAAAAAAAAAATACACTTTATGATGGTCAAAGATTAGACCAGAGAACCATTAAAGGATGATTTAGCAAAATGCTATCATCCGAAAATTTCCTTCTATGTGATTGCAATTGCAACTCATCCATGCACCACTTGTATGGTGGGACAGTTGAAGAATAGGAATATTATTATTTTGATCAGCGGTGGTAGTACACATAATTCCATTGATAAAACGGTTGTTTCACAACTTAGATTACCAATTAACTAGGACAAAAATTTTAAAATCATGATGGATAACAGGGAGCAAATTCAGTGCTCAAGCAAGTGTATAGGGTTAATCTTGCTTATTTAAGGATTCCCATGCTTGTCAACTTCTATCTCTTACTTGAGCCTATCAAAATCAATTACTTGTAATCCATAATATCCCTCACAGATGATGGCATTATCAATAAATTTCATGGGTTTAACTATAGCCCAATGGAAGCCTTAATCGAAAAATAGTTACACTCATTGAACAATTCACTCTTTTTACTACAAACTATTTTGGTTTTACCCACCAAAAATGATGTCAACTTATCTGTAGATTATCCTGAAGTTTAGGGTGAGTTTTAAGAAGTATTCTAAGAATTTATTGAGTTACTGTCATTACACACTCAAGGTCACATTATTTCGCTATAACGAAACCATGGTCCTATCAATGTGCATCCATATTGTTATCCACACTACCAAAAATTTGAAATTGAACAAATGATGAATGAGTTTTTGGCTAAGATATTAATTCAGCCTAGCAACAATCCATTCTCATGACCAATACTCATGGCTACGATGGTAAATCGTTGTGGGAGGTTTTATGAGAATTATAAGGCACTTAATGAGATAACCATCAATGACAAATATTCAACTCCTATCATCAATGACTTATTTGACTATTCACCAAGCTTTACTTATGTTTGGGTTATCACGTAATCTGAGTTCGCAAGGAGTACATCATAAAATCATTTTTTGCATACACAAAGGCTATTATGAATTTTTAATCATGCATTCAAACTCAATAATACTCCTATCCCATTCCAATGTCTTAAAATTAACTTATTCAAACCATTCCTACGTAGGTTTATATTAGTGGTTTTTCACAATATCTTGTTTATGCAAAACCTAAGAAGAATACTTGTCCTATTTATGCACTATTTTTCAAATCTTATCCACTTATTAGTTGTTTGCTAGGAAATCAAAGTGTCGCTTGAGTCACAAGTCTACTATTTTAGGTATTTCATCTCTTGTCATGGAGTGAGTGTTGATCTTTCCCAAAACTTAAACAGTACAAGAATAGCCGACACCAACATCACATTGAGGAGTTTGTGGTTCTTTAGGACTCATTGAATATTATAGAAAGTTTATCAATAGTTTTGGTGGAATGACAGCGCTATTTTCTCAATTATTATAAAAAACTAAGTTTGTATAGACCTCCAAGGCTATCGAAACTTTCAATCACTTAAAGCAAGCTCTGACTTCCTCTTCCATCCTATAACTACCCACTTATTCCCAACTAGTTTAGATTGAAAGTTATGCATATGCAGAAGGCATTGGTATAATATTGATGTAGTAGGGGCATTCCATTTCCTACTTTAATGAGGCTCTAAAAGGTCAGTCTTTGGCCTTATCAACATAAAAGAAAAAAATCTTTGCAATTGTAAAGGCTATTCGAAAGTGGCAACCTTATTTACTTAGTAAGCTTTTTATTGTATGAACTAACTAGAAGAGTTTGAAATATATGCTGAAGTAGCATATTACCACTCTAGCACAATTCCATTGGTTATAAAAAATAATGGGTTATAAATATTGATACGAACCTAGCTCGACTTGCTCCTAAACCTGTATTATATTCGCCTGAATCGTAATTAAGTTCAAGTTCTAATAATCACCTTGATCCCTAATCAACTTGTGATCAGAAACCTTGGTATATGATGAAGGTGCCATAATAGCTGATGGACGTCTTATTGATAAGTCAAACTAAAACACTTGATCTCTATTAAGTGTTTCATGTGTTTAAAGAGAATAAAATGAATTCTTCTCACAAATAATTTTTGAATAATATTCTAAGTTGTTGTTCCATTGAAAAATAAGTATTTAAATAGGCTAAGGATTACAAAACAAAAATCCTAAAACACATTAGGAAAACTAATCAAAGGTGTAGGAAACATGAGGTGGCCGAATTCCCTTTCTTTCCTAATCTAAATTTGATAAATTAATTCCTTTATTTTGAATAGGAATTAATTAATTCACAACCAAAATAATAAAATTCTAGCTTTCCTAAAGTAATTTGTATAGAAAATAAATAATTAAAAATCAAAATAAATGACTAATTTCCTAAAACAGAAGTCAAATTTCAAATTAGAAAACTAGTTGATAGTTTTACAAAAAAGCTATCTTTGTCCAATCACCAGCTAGTTTAGGTTCAAAATCAGCTCTAATATACAATGTAGAATGCCAAATAGAATTAATATTGGTTCCCATATGTCGCCCTTGATTGGAATAAGAAAAAGTTATTTGATCCACAAGAAAGGTCAAAGTCAGTACCAAAACCATGAATTTTCGGCCAAATTGAAAATGTATGCGCAAATGTGATGGATGACCAGCCTTTTTTTGCTTTATGGCCCCTTAAAGTGCTCAATCACATTCATAAGTTACAAATTTATTCCTTGCTGTCCGGAGTCCATAGAAGCACCAAAATAGCTTAGCAAGTCCATTTCCGCCTTCATAACTTGGATACATAAGACGGGTTTTGGATCTTCGGTATTATCATGCCCTCTTAAGAATTAATAACACCTTGTATAAAGCTGATCAGGTTGTCTTTAAATCTGTTAGCTTATGCCTGTGTGATTGGCCCCATCTTCAATTGTACAGGATCAACACCCCAATGGGTAGTCAATTATACAGGTACGAGCAGATTCTCATTAAATATTCAACCAATACAATAAGGGAAAGGAAAATTGCAATGCTGTTTCCCTTTCATGCATGGCCAAATTTCAGTGTCAAATGGTGACCTAACAATATCTTGATTGGTGTACTACCTTCAATGGGTAGTCTTATAGAATCATACTTAACTTTCAATCTCTACCTAATAGACTGCTCGATCTTATCCTTCAATATACGTAAATTGATTTAAATAAAAGAGAACATGTTTGACCTCTATTCTAATTCTACTTGCTTTAAAAATGTATTATGCTTCTATAATCGATGGGTACTTTGGATATCACAAAACCTTTAATCAACTAAAATGTGACTTCTTTTTGCCATGGATGCGAGTTGCTGTTAAAAATTATATTTGTGATTGCAACACCTGCCAATGCTAGAAGAATGGTTACACTAAACCAGCTGGGCTTCTCCAACCACTTTCCATTTCTGAATGGATTTATTTTGATATCTCTATGGACTTCATTGAGTGTTTCCACCTCCTATATGTTGAGTTTGTGATTCAAAGTTTTGTTTTATAAAGATTTGGTTTTACTAAGGAAAAGCTTATGTAGAGGAAGAGAAGATTTTAACAGATTGAAGCAGAGCATTGGCAAGATAACATTTCGAGCATTGCAGCTCTATGCACCAAGGCTCATGATGGTTTTTGGCAGTGTCTTTAGCACCGTAGCACTAGTCAAGTAGAGTTGCAACACTATAGCATATATAATATTTTTAGGTATTTTACTTTTTTGACCCTGCTTTAGCTTTTGAAGTCTTGTATAAAACCAAAATACTAAAAGAGAAGGGTAAGAGATAGAGTTTCGAAAGTTGTTTTTCGAGAGAGAAAAAAAGCGGATGCTTTTGGATTGTTCTTTTTATAAAGTTTACGGTCAAAAGGGAAAGCTTTGTAATTTATTCTAGATTAACAAAATATTCTTTTTCTTGTTTACCTATGGATGTAAATCGTAGCATAGAAAATTGAACGACATAATTTTTCTAATGTCTTTTTTTTTTTCTTTATTCTTGTTTGTCTTTAGGTTATATGCTTGTTGTTTATTTTGTTCCTTAGATTATTGTTGCATCTAGTGTTGCCTTTATTTTTTCTACATATATTGTTTGCTTAATACTTGTGTGAGATTTCTAGTTTTACCAAAATCTACTGATCAAAGTTTTTTCCACAAATTAGTATTAGAGCACTAGGTTTGGATTTGAGGATTTTAGTAGCTATTGGGTATTGAAATTTTTTAGAGGTGGAATTGTTTATTGCTTTTGTTATGGTATAAATCTAAAGGTAAAAGAAAATAGATATAGATACAAAGTTTAAACTTGAGGAATTCATCAGTGTGAATGATTTCGAGCTTTGGAAAATGAAAATGAAGGCGATATTGGTTAAAGATGAACGGAAGCTTCCACAATGCATGAAATATGAGGAAAAGAAAGATTTGTTAAAGAAGGCTTCTAGTTCTTTGATTTTTAGACTTAGAGATAAAGTCCAGTGGGAAATGGTGAAGAAAACTACAATGGTTGATGTTTTGAAGAAGGTAGAAGAATTGTACATGTCAAAATCGATCCCAAATCGTAACTTCTTAAAGTAGTAATTCTTTGAGTTCAAGACAAGCAAAGATAAAACTCTAACTAACAATTTTGATGAGTTTAAGAACTTAATTCTAGATCTTGAAAGTGTTTAGGTTACCATTTTGGATGAAGATCAAGCAATGATCTTATTAAGTTCACTTCTTAGTGGTTATGAGCACTTTGTTGATGCTTTGAAATATGATAGACAAACTTTGAAGCTGGAACAAATATTAGCTACTACAAATATAAAAGATGAGAAAAAGAAAGAGTGGCAAATCGAATAATAGTGAATGTCTAACTATCAGAGGTAAATTTGAAAAGAAATCTAGAAAAGATGATGTGACACGAATCTAGGTCGACTCACGTCTAAACCCATATTATATTAGCCCGGATCTTAATTAAGTTCAAGTTCTTATGGGAAAACCTTAACCCCTAACCAACCTGTGATTAGAAACCTTGGTATAATGAAGACGCAACAATAGGTGATGGATATCCTATTGATAAGTCAAAACTAAAACACTCATTCTCTAATTGTGTTTTAGGTGTTTAAGAAGAACAAAGAAATTCTATCTTACAATTAACTTTCTAAATATTATTAAAGGCGTGTTCTTCCTAAAAAATAAGCCCTTAAATAGGCTAGAGTCATAAAACAATAAACCCTAAAGATTTAAGACAAAACTGGCCGAAAGGATTGGGAAACCTAATGTGGCTGAATTTTCTCTCTCCTTTTCTAATCTCATTTTGATTAATTAATTCTTTTATTTTGAATTAGGAATTAATTAATTTAAAAGGAAAAAAATAAAATAATAACTTTCCTAAGATGATTTTTCCAGCAAATAAATAAATAGAAACCAACTAAAAAACTAATTTCCTAAAACAAAAGTCAAAATCAAATTAGGAAACTAAATAACTATCTTTTTTACTAAGCTATCTTTGACCATTCTTTGACCAATTTAAGCTCTAAATCAACTTCCATATGTATTTTAGGATTATCATTGAGTCCTATATGTTTCCCTTGATTGGAACAAAGAGAAAATGCCAACTCAGCAAAATACAGTAAAGCCAACAACAAAATACAATAAAACTGGCCAAACTCCCTCCTATGCGCACACCACCTGTTTGGATGCTTTAGCTTCTACCTTGTTTTGATTCTATGACCTCTTAGAGATATTCATTGAATCCATGAAGTGTTGGAACCATTTCTCACTATTCGGAGTCCATATTTGTACTAAAACAGTATCCGGGTCCATATCGGCTTTCGCCACTTGGATGCTTAAAACGGGTCTCGTATCTTAGGGTATTGACAATCCCTTTTGAGGATTAATTACTCCCTATATAAATGCAGCCATTTTTTCCTTAAATCTCTTAGCTTGAGCCCTAATGATCATCCCAGTCTTCATCCGTATCAGGTCAGCATCCCAGCGGGTTATCGATTGTGCGGGCACGGGTGGATTCTCATCATGATCGATATGATAGGAGCAAATTGAAACTAAAGTAAGTCATATTAAAAGGAAATGTTCTAACAGATTTAGAAAGAAGAAAGGAAAAAAAATAGAAGATAAAGATGCAAGTGATGTTTTTAAGAGTTATGAGAGTGTGGACGTACTTCTTGTAGTGGACAACATGTATAACCATGATTGAAACTTGGATTCTGGATATTCCTTTCATAGGTGTCCAAATAGGAGTTTGTTTGAATCTTTCACTAAAATTGATGATAGATGAGTCTTCATGGGGAATGATGCAGGATGTAATATTAGAGGTATTGGTTCTGTAAAATTAGAGTTGCATAATGATAGCTTCAGGAATCTAACCAATGTGAGTTATATAGATGAGTTTAAAAGGAATTTAAACTAACTTGGAAAGTTAGAATAGAGTGGATATGTATTTAAAGCTAAGAGGGGCATCCTTAAACTTTTGAAAGCATCTTTAGTCGTAACAAAAATAAGGAAAGTCAATGACTTGTATGTGCTTGATGGGGTTGCAATTTCTAGTGAACTTCCAGTGGTTTCTTCTAAGAAATTGAGTAAAGCTACATTCCAGCACAGGAAGCGTGGGCATATTAATGAGAAAGAACTAATGGAGCTTAGCATGCAAAACCTATTGGTTGGAGATAAGCTTGAATATTTAGGCTTCTGTGATCATTGTGCTACTTGCAAGCAAGCACAAGTAAACTTTAATGTTACAGCACATAGAACTAAGGAGAATTTGGAAGTGATCTATGCTAACTTATTGGGACTAATGAGAACACCATCTTGGAGGCTATAGGTACTTTATAAAACTCATTGATGATTATTCAAAGATAATGTGGATTTGCTTCTTAAAAACCAAGGATGAGGCACTATTGAATTTTAAAAAGTGGAAGAATATGGTTGAAACTCAAACCACCTAGACTATCAAAAGGTTGCAACCCAACAATGGCCTTGAACATTGCAATTAGTTGTTTGACGCTTATCGTAATGAGCATAAGATTGTCAGGTATACGACAATGATGATGACTCCTTAGAAAAATTGTTTAGCTGAAATAATGAACAAAATAATTTTGGAGAAGGTCAAAAGAATGTTGAAACACTCCAAACAATCTATTCAATTTTAGGCTAAAGCTTTGAATACTATTGTATATTTGATCAATTGGAGTCCCTCTGCTGCAACTAGTTTCAAGAATTCTATAGAGATGTGGTCAAGATAGGCTCAAAATTTAGGTAATATTGAAATTTTTGGATGTACGTGTTTGCTAAGGAAGGAAGATTACAATCTAGATTATTGGAATGTATCTTCATGGGGCATTAAGATGAAAATGAAGCTTTTAGACTTTAGAATCGTGTTACCAAAAGGTGCATATTTGTAGAGATGTGCTTTTCCATGAATGTGAATTACTTGGTGTGATATGGGAGTAATTCACATCTAAGATACCAAAGTAAGTAATGAAGAGCTTGAGTTTAAGGTTGAATTGCCTTGTAGTCTAAGTGATTAACAAGAAGCTTATTTGAATACACTGAAAGTTGATGGTAATTTGCTTGAGTATGAATTGGCCATGATTAATGGAAGGTAGACTAGAGCCCCTGTGAAATATGGAGCCTAAAGTGATTGCTTATGCAATTATAGTTGTTGAAGATCATAATTTTTTAGTCCAAGTAAAGCTTTGAATTTGAAGGATGAGATGGATATGAAGCTAAGTTCTTTTGTTATCAAACCTGAAGGAGTTGTGCTCAACGAAGCTCCTTATGGTTTGTGGGGTGCAGCTTGACAATGGAAAAGAGTAAGAGTTCCCTATATGTATATCAGAGGTTGCCTCAAATGTTGATTGGTCTATACAAAACTTGATATTGCTCACTCAGTTAGTGTGGATAGGAAGTAATTGAGAAATCCTAAGGAACTATATTGGGAAGCACGGAAATGGATCTTAGTGATGCTATAAAATCCATGAATCTTGGCCTTGTATGTAAAAAAGGAGAAAACAATAGTATTTGTCTTGCAATGTATGACCTTAGGCAGGGTATTAGCCTAAGCAATGTGCATGATAACTGATAAAGAGGTAAACAAGGTAGAAGAAATTGGAGATAAATTTAAAGTCAAGGTGAAGATTTTGAGTTTGTCATTCTAAATTTAAAGTTATCGAGTTTGGATATGACTAAGAAAAAGCTTGTCTGAAAGGAGAAGCTGAAAGACTGAAATAGAGCATTGGTTAGATAGCTTTCGGGTGCTGTAGCCCTGCATTATAGGCACTGCAACATCTCCGTGTGTTCAAATACATGCAATGATAGAGCCATCAATGCCATGAGGCTACGACATCAAGGTTCATGGTGGTTTTGGCAGTATCTTCAATACCAAGGCACTGGTCATGTAGAACTATAGTGTATCTAATGTTCTTTAGCTATTTTAATTCTTTACACTTCTTTGGTTTTGGGGATTTTGTAAAAAATGTGAAAACTAAGAGAACGAGTTTAGAGAGCTACTGGTCTTGCCATTATTTTTTTTGCATGTATTATTTACTTAAGAATTGTGTGAGATTCCTAGTTTTTCCAAAATCTCTAAGTGGGTTTTTTTCTCCTTAGATTTTATTGCTTGAGGCTGTGTGGAAAGTTATGAATAAAGTACATTTGTAACTCTTTGGACTTTCTCTATTTTATCTTCTTCTTCTCTTCATTGATATGAACTTGGGCAACTAAAGGCATATTAGGTATATTAACTTTTAACCATGAATGATTCACATAAACAGTAGTGGAATGAATAAAACAATTTTATGGGATTCAACTAGAGATCTTTGTGGCCTATCTTTTCTATTTGCATCAAAAGGGAATGAAAGTCATTGAAAACTTTATAGCTTGATTAAAAAAAGTTGGGTATAAGGTGCTATTTTGACCTCCCCAAACAAGAATTTAAAAATAGATAGCATGAATTATTAAATAAATTTATTTCTCACTTTTTGTAGTATTATGGAAACTAATGTATAAAATATTTGCTAAGAATATATAGGAAAGAGTTTATCAGTACAATAATGGGGTTTCATCAATCTCCATTGTTTACCATAGTTGTATTAAATTAATAATGGTAGCTCAATATAGAAGGGGACAAACCTAATCAAATTATTCAGTTGAAAAATATGATTTGATAGGTCTAGGTACGTAAAAGAAGCCCATGTTTTAAATAGGAAGAAACGTAATGATAAAAGACAAAAAAAAAAAAAACAAAAAAACAAAAAAAAAATCTTACAATCAATCACAGAGTTAAATGTTTACACTAATAAAATAAATAAAATGGAAAAAGGTTAAATAAACTTTATTACTTTTTACTGAAATGTAATTATGTCTTTAGTTTTTATTGTTGTTTGCTTTTACCTACCTCCTCGCAAACCTATGATCTAGTTGTCATAACCCTAAATTTAGTTAATGATCAATAATTCATCCTCAATTATCTAAAATCTCACCATTTATTGGACAAATAAACAAAACAAAATTTGATAGTATCAAGATTGGATAAACCATTATTTTCTGTTATACTTAAGGTTTTGATATCAGTACATTATTTTTTAAAAACTTAGGGTATATTAAATACAAAATTAATTGGGGCAGTTTACATCGTTTTAGATTAGCAAAATACGTCACTAAAGTGAATTATAAGAAAACTCTTTCATATTTCCTTTCCAACCATGGGCATATCCTTCCAGTGATCAGTGAAGAAAATATCGATGTCAATGGAAATGTCGAAAGTGTGATTTTACGGAAATATCGATGGAAACATCAATGTCGATGGAAATATCGATAAAATTACGGAAACTATAAATTTGTAATTTAGTATATAAATTTTTACATATGAGATAATTATTATAGTAAAATAATATAAAAATAGAATAATTAGAATATAATAATAATAAAATATTCTATAAATATTACAAATTATTTATAAGTGAATAAAATATAATGTTAATTAGCACCAAAATATATAAAATTTAACAGATAATAGTAAAATACAAGAAATTCTCAAATATAATTCCTAATACATTATCAATACCAAAAAAATTTTTTTGGTTTTTCAAATTGATGATCATATCTCGATACTTTGCGAGTATCATAATAGGCATTCCAACTCATCATATTAGAGAAATTTTCCATGTAATTGTGGATATGCCAAGTATATCTCTCTTTATCTATTCCAACCAACTAGTGGAGGGTAATGTGGATTTATCCAAGGAGGACTATAACATTCATTTTGAGACATAGGATGATTAAAGATATCAACATCATAATCACTGTGAGGATTATATGATCTCATTTGACCAATTGGATATACAATTGAAATTTTAGAATTTCCATATTAAGAACTAACTTGTGTATTTAAACTCATTACATCCAAAGAGTTAGAAAGATAATGTGAAGTCCCACATCGGTTGGAAAGGGGAACGAAACACTGCATATAGGTGGATGTGGATACTTTTCCCTTGCGAGGCCTTTTAAAACCTTGAACGCTGGGTTGTAAGAGGATTCCCTTGGCCCAAAGAGGACAATATCGCATGCGGGTGGTTTGGACTGTCACAAATGGTATCAGAGCCGAACACAGATCGGTGTGCCAACGAGGATGCTGGGTTCCAAGGGGGGAGGATTGTGAAGTCCCCAATAGATTGGAAAGGGGAATAAAACACTGTATATAAGTGGGTGTGGATACCTTTCTCTTGCAAGGCCTTTTAAAACCTTGAGGGCTGGGTTGTAAGATAATTCTCCAAGCCTAAAGAGGACAATATCGCATGCGGGTGGTCTGGGCTATCACAGATAATCTTCATCATGTTGATTCACAATGGAAATGCCATAGCGACTTCTTCAACCAGTGCCTACTGTTTGAGCCCCATGATCAAAATCCTGCGTTGCATGTGTGTATTGATCTTCACCAATAAATGGGCTTAATGGTTGTTGGCTTGGTTCTCGATAATATGTTCAACTCTCACCTCCACTTATATTATATCCTCGTCCTCCATTGCCACCATAACCATTACCTCCATCACTATCATCATCATCTTCGTCCTCATATTCATTTTGTTGAGAATAATCGCCACCAAATATTTCTAAACGATGACTAAATCGCCTAGTTGAAGGCCTTGTCACTACTTCAAACGAATTATTTCCTCCACTATCACTGCTCATAACTTCTTCAGCAATAACATTGTCAATATTTATCCCTAATTGTGAAGCATCCATTGATACTCGAGGATCTGGATTGTCTTCATCATCATCTAAATGTGAATTTTTAATCGATTGGATAATAGGATTATCTTCATCTTCACTAAGGTCAGCTCTAATTTTAAGAAGATTCAAATAATCTGAATCTAATTACGGTTGATTTGTTAACTCCATATCACGGATCCGCAATTTCATATTATAGTAGCAAAAAACCAATTTCCTGAAATTTTTCATATGCAAGCCTATTTAGTTGTTTTGTGTGTATTAAAGCAAAGGTGCTCCAACTACGCTCACATGCGGATGATGATACAGTTTGTGATAAAATACGCATTGCCAATTTTCTGAATGTTGAAGTGCTATTACTATACATTGTCCACCATTCAGATGTATATTTCAATATTATAAATCAAAATATATTAAATTTTAATAAATTTTTAAATATTAATAAAATTTTTAATATTTTGCACATGATTTTTTATAACAATTAATTCAAACGCACATATCAAGTATCATTTTCGCTCAGGCAGCAACTGATGCACGATCACTAAAACCTTTTTGTGCATCTCTAAAATATATCATCTATATGTAATAATGAAAAATTTATAAGAAACGTTATTAATATGTTAGTTAAAAAAAATAATAAACAAAATCTTACTTCATTTCCAAATTGAGATATAAGATCCGAATTTGGATCTAATGCTGCAAAGATATCATGAACAGTTTATACAAAACCTGAATCAGTGCCAATTAGTTCTTTATATTGGAATCTTGGATTCAGAAAGTATGCTACAAAATAATAATAAAAATTAAACCTAATATATAAATTATAAGACAAAATAATAATTAATAATAAGTAATTGATATAAAATTACCAGCCATATTGAGAGGATAAGAAAGTGTATTGTTCCATTGAGCATCTATGATATCCATAACCCACTGAGTTCCTGTTTGGTTGTTGACTGCATATCTCATTTTCTGAAAACAATCATATAATATTGCATCGTAGGTATGAACTCAGCATCAACAATTCACAAAATATTATATAATGACTCATATATATTAACAACATGAGTAGCAGAATCCCAAAAATAATTATTAGGGATACGTTTCTCCACTTCTTTATCTGTTTTTGTTCGATTCAATTGATGCTCAACCCATGCATCACTGGTAAAGATTTGTTTTAGATAAGTTTTCTTTTTAAGGAGACTATTTAAAGCAATATAGTTTGTTGCAAACCTTATTGCTCCTAGTCGAACTTTATCTCTTTTACATAGATCTTGCATTAAAGAAATTAACCAATTATGATTATAAATATAATTGGTTATTATTCTTGCATGCTGAATGATTCTTGCAATACTTTCATGCTTTCCTATATCCTTAAATATAAGATCAAGATTGTGTGTAGCACATGGTGTCCAATACAAGTTGTACTGTGTCATCAATTTTTTACTAGCCTTTACGAATGCAGAATCATTATCCGTGACTACTTTTACAACATTATTCTTGCCCACTTCATAGGTAACATTCTCCAAAAATTTATATACATATTTATAGTTTTTTATTTTATCTGAGGCATCAACTGACTTAAGAAATACTGATAACCCTTTGCAATAGACCATAAAATTCAATATGGATAGCTTAGTTGGTTTTGTCCATCCATCACACATAATTGTACAACTATATGTTTTCCAGCTTTCTTTAAACTTTTCAATATGTTTTTGCATCTCTTTATACTCCATGTCTAGATATTTTTCCTTAATTTCATATGGAGATGGAATTTGAACTTCCATACCTGTTTGTTGAGCACCACCGATCATGTTTTTGAAATGGTGCGATTTTACCTTTATAGGTGGGACATTATCATAAATAAAGAACTTTGCTACTAGTCTTCCCAATGTGTCTTTGATACCACCTTTTGTCAACACATCTTTTATATTTTTTTTGTTTTGCACCGGATGATTTATATAACGAAGGTGCAGCTGGAGGAAATTATTGAGATTATTGTCTATGAACGGGCTCCCTTACACTTGTTGCACAATGGAACTAAGTACATGGCTGACTACTATCCTCTCGAGAAAATCCTCATCCTTGACCTTTAGGGTTAAAAAAGTTTATTCCTTATTCTTTTTCCCATCTGTCTTGTTTAGATGCACGAACTGCAGTTTTATATTAGTTTATTTCACCAAGATGCATATCAGCTAGATATACATATATCATCATTATCATCATCATCATCATCATAATTACTTTGAGACGGAGTTAAATTACCCCGTAACTCATTACGAATATCTTCCTCCATTGCCTTTTTTTCCAATTTTGCATGTTCTTTCTTCCTCAAATAATTATAAATATCTTTCTTCACTTCTGTAGGTACATTAGGCCACTTTTTCCCATTACTTGTTGGATCCGAATGTGCTAAATGATACTTTAATCTTGTTATTCCACTACTTTGCATTTTATGATTATAATATTTGCAAATTGTATCATACTTGTTACCTTCAATTGGAATACAATGTGATCAAACTGGATCTACTATTCCGCTACCACTTTCCATTTTTCCTTTTAATAATCATAAATAATTATTAAGTTAATAATAATAATAACAATAATATTAAGAACAACAATAAGAATAAGAAAAATAACAATATTAATAACAAGAAAAATAATAATAACAATAACAATAATATCAATATTAATAAGAATAACAATAATAACAATATTAATAATAATAATAAAAACAACAATAATAACAATATGAATAATAATAAGGATAATAACAATAATAAGAATTAGAAGAACAACAGTATTAATATCCATAATAATAATAATAATAACAATAATAAAACAAGAACAACAATAATAACAACACTAATAATAATAAGAATAATAACGATAATAAAAACAATAACCATAATAATAATAACAATAATAGTAGCATTAATAATAATAATAACATTAATAATAATAAAAATAATAACAATAGCAAAAATAAAAATATAATAACGATATTAATATTCATGATAACACTAATAATAATAACAATAATAAGAAGAAGAAGAATAACTATAATAACAATATTAATAATAATAACAAATTAATAATAATAAGGATAATAACATCAACAATAATAACAATATTAATAACAATAATAAACATAATAACAATAACAATAATAACAATAATAATGAGAATAACAATAATAACAATATTAATAATAACAACATTAATAATAATAAAAATAATAACAATAATAAGAATAAGAAAAATAATAACGATATTAATATCCATCATAATAATAATAATAACAATATTATTAATAATAATAAAAACAAGAATAATAACAACATTAATAATAATAACGATAATAACGATAATAAAAATAATAACAATAATAAAAAAAAGAATAACAATAATAACAATATTAATAATATTAATAATAATAATAATAACAAGAATAATAACAACATTAATAATAATAAGGATAATAATGATAATAAAAATAATAACAATAATAATAACAAGTAGAATAATAACAACAACAATAATAATAATATTAATAATAATAAGAGTTATAACAATAATAATATTAATAATAATAATAAAAATAACAATAATGACAACATTAATAATAATAAGGATAATAACAATAATAAAAATTAGAAGAATAACAATATTAATATCCATAACAATAATCATAATAATAACAATAATAATAATAAAAATAACAATAATAACAACACTAATAATAATAAGAATAATAATGATAATAAAAATAAAAACAACAATAACAACAAGTAGAAATAATAACAACAACAATAATAACAATATTAATAATAATAGTGACAACATTAATAATAATAATAATAACATCAACAATAATAATAATATAATAGCAAGAAAAATAATAATAAAAATAACAATAATAACAATATTAATAATAATAATAATAATAGTGACAACATTAATAATAATAATAACATCAACAATTATAATAACAATATAATAACAAGAAAAATAACAATAACAATAACAATAATATCAATATTAATAAGAATAACAATAATAACAATATTCATAATAATAACAACATTAATAATAATAACAATAATAACAATAACAAGAATAAGAAAAATCATAACGATATTAATATTCATAATAATAAGAATAATAACAAAATTAATAAAAATAATAACATTAATAATTACATAATATATTATATTATAACACAAAATTAATTTTATATTAAGTCAATTATTTGGTGCATATCTTATACGTATAGTTAACTTTATGTTAAATAATAAACACAATTTTAACAATATTTGTTATTAAAATGCTTACTTTTGAGAGTGAAGAAATTGTGAATTGAGACTTTATTTTTAACATGAATTTTCAAAAAGCTCTTCCTTTTATGAATATAAATTTGAAATAAAGAAAGAAAAAGAGATTGAAAACTAATTACATTCAGCGAAAACTTTGCATTCACTCCATTTTATTTTTCTAAAACTTTTAAACTTACTCTCTATGATTTATTCTGAGGAAGAAGGATTCAAAACTTAAAAATATGGCATGAATAATGAGCTACTATACATGCATTCTTATACTACCCTCATTTCCTTACTTCCTTAGCATTACAAATCACTCAAAAATAATTTCTCTCGTGAATATTTGTACTTTTCAAGTATGAAACATATTCAAAATATTTAAAAAAAAAAAAAAAGAATGCAAAGTACTTGTCCTGTAATAATTTTATTGTATTATTTATCCCCTCAATTTTCTATTCTCATTTCATCTAGTGACTTTATCTTTTCAGTCTGTATTTATTGTTAATATGTGAATTACATTCACAACTATAAAATTTCTTATCAAATTTTTGAAAAAATCCCTCTAAAAAGATTCCCTCAAATATTTACAGTTACTTTTCTATTCTCATTTCATTTCAAATTTTTGTTTATTTTATTTTTTTTTTTTTTGCCCTTTCGATGTCCTACTCGATTAACACTTTGAAAAAAAAAATCAAAATAATCAACAATTTCTGCACTTTCATTCACATTTTTTTTTTCAAAAAATCAATAACAGAAAAAAAAAAAAAATTCTTGTGTCTTCTCTCTGCGTATCCCCCTTCTGGTCGGCCCTTTAGTCCTCTTTCCCTTCTGATCGGCCCTCTCTTTCCCCTCAGTTCTCGGCTGGCCCTGCAGTCCTCTTCTCCCTTCCAGCCGACCCTCTCTTTCCCTTTCATTCCTCTTCTCTTTTCTCGGCCGACCTTCTCTTCAGTCTTCTCTCTTTTCGACCGATCACAACACACAAACACACAAACACACAAACACACACACACATACACACACACACACACACACACATCAGATCATATCATAGATCACAAACACACACACACACCGGTCTCTTCGCAGATCATGAGAGAGGGCTGGCCGAGATCTCCGCCAACAATTTCCACCAACAACCGATTTCTCCACGTTTCCACAGTTATCCACCAAAAAAATAAAACTCTCACCGGTATAGGACAATTTAGGTGACATCCTTCGACTTCGATGTCATTCCCCTAGTAATCTTGATAGAAATTTCCCCCCTCTCCCTATTGGTGTCGGCGACGAGCGACACCCGATATTATCGCCGACTTATCACCTATCTCGGCGATATTTGTTTCACTGCCAGTGGATCCCACCAGACCCTTCTTCTAAAACTCATGCTACTATAGTGAAAGGAAAGGAAAAAAAAAAAAAAAAGAAGACAACAACAACTACTTTGTGATCTACCACCTTTACATTTTTGTTTTTGTTTCTTTTTTTTTTTTTTTTTTTTGTTGTTGGAGGTAAAGCCGAACTTTAACATGCTAGAAGATAGTAAAGGGCATTTAATTACCAATCAATGAAATTAGACAAATTGAAACGGCTCAAATTTATTTGAAGTCTATGCATATTTGAAAATGATCATCTAATCACAAATTAAAAAAATCTGCTATCAAAGAGAATATGATGGGAATCAAGAAATTGTTTTTGAAAATTAATATATATATATATATATATATATATATATGTATAAAATATAACTACACCTGTGGGTACCCTTTGTACATTGTACAATGAATTAAGACTACAAAGGAAGCCTTTTTAATTTTAAGGATTTTTAGCACAAATCCCTCTATAATTTTCACATTTTTGCACATTATCTTTTCTAACATTGAATTAGCACCAACATCTTTTAAAATTTGTAAATAATGCACCACCAGTTTAAAATCTTGATATTATGACTATTTAGTTATTAAAGTAGATGTATATTTCATGCATAACCAAAATGGAAATTATGTTTCTAATTAAATAATTTAGCAAGCAAAAAGTTACATGCCAAGATTTTAAACTAATGTTACACTATTTACGAATTTAAAAAGATAACAGGCTAATTCAATACTATGATAAAGTAACTTGGAAAAATATTAAAATTACGATGGACATTGATTTTAAATTATTAATTTTGATCCACACGTTGGTCAAGTATTTGCGATACTTTTGACCCTTTTTTTTTTTTTTTTTTTTGGTTTAAATGTGGGTCGTAAAACTAGATTTAAAATTATCACAAATTGATTGGGATTAGCTTACATGCCGGTAGTCATAACTTGTACGCGACATTGGTAATGATTTTATTAGACATTTCTCCAAAGTTCTGTACTTATCTTTCCTCTAAGGTGGTTAATCATAATTAACTCGTTCGTTAACCTAAAATTTCTACAATATCCTTAGCCCAAAAAAAAAAAAAGATTCTATAGAATTAATATTCATGTAACGTTCAGTTAGAAGCACTACAAATTTATTATCTGAATTAGATACAGCTAGCCCTTGAAGGAGAGGAGGTATGAATTGAAAGTATAAAGATCAATATTACATTTTGTCTTCCATAATGACCCAAAGAAATATCAGCTTTTATCATATAGGGACATATTATTTTCTCTTATGAATAGATATCATTTGCATGGATAGAACACTCTAATGATAAAAATTTCCTATTATGTGAATAAAAGTTAACCATTTGAATTAGTTATAAACATTTGCTCACATTAATGGACAAAAAATACAATTATACGTTACATCTATTAAGATGTCTACCAAATTATCTACCAATCAATATGACAAATGATCGGTGACATGATTTTATTTTATTAAAATTTATTAAATACAAGATCACTTTATGATTTATTGTCATATAAAGTTTATATTATTTTTCTTTGTAAGTATATTTAGTTTATAGAAGTTTCTTGATCAATAAGCAAGTAACATTTTCACTGGTAAAATTTTTAACATAACTATTAAATATCAAAAATATATTTATCACAAATATATATACATATATATACTATAAGTCTCCAAAAAAGTTCATTTTTCTTTATTAAACTAAGATCCATCATTAATAATTATTAGAATAAATTAAAGGTTAAGATTTAAAATTTAAAAAATAGTTAAATATAAATTTAATGACTTAAAATCATATCCTTATCATAACTGCGTGATTAATAAATGTAATTTTAATATTTATATTACAAACTTTATTTGAACATGATTATATATATATATATATATATATTTGTATGTTTATGTATGCATATATTTATATATCAATATCTAAAGTTTTGCTTCTCTACAAAAATAAGAACAAAAGTTGGGCTTGTATTTTATTCCCTCGGACATGAAAATAATGTGAAAATAAAATTAATATATATATGAGTTTTGTAAATAAATACAGCCAAATGGTCTGAAAACAGGGACTATACCTTTAGAGTTGGGTTGTTATCATTCAGCTACTACCATCCTTTTTTTCTTTCTTTCTTTTTTTTTTTTAAATAAATTAAGGAGCAAGATTTTAGCTTTATATTTGATGGAAGCTAGAATCTGAAAGTTATCATAAAGGGTGATTACCAATATATTAATACTAATAAATTAAATGTCCTTTTTTTGTTTTTGCTGAATAATTAGATAATTTTATTCTCAGTGAGCATACAACTATACAAGTAGATGAGGAATAAAGAGTAATTACCACAGTATTAAAATTTTAATGCTATATGCAATAAATTTCAAATACACGGTCAGTAATAGAATCTTTTTTGGGATAGATTTTGCTTCCTTTTTTTATTTTTTTATTTTTTTATAGATTTTGGCTTCCATCCACAGCCAATAATTAGTCTTTTTTTGCTTCTGTTCTTTTAAAGCTTATGCTTTTTGGAGATTTTTTTTTTTTTAACTGATTTTGTTTAAAAACTCTTCTACTGCATTTTTTTAGGTTAAAAAGTGGAGCTTCCATGGAATTAATTTACTAATAGCGTAACTTGTTGAACATAACTGTCATTTCAAACCTTGACTATTGCATTTCAATGTTTGAAAGGAAAAAAGTACAACAAAGAATCTTGCATTCTTTGGACACGAGAAAACAAAGAGATTTTATTTTGTACTCATGCTTTTGAAAATTATTTCTGAAGTTGTTGGGCAAATTGAACTTTTTTCAAATAAGACCAATTAATGGAGCACCTAAAGCTCCGCAGAAATTGCAGTTTCCACCTCTTCTGCTCACTTTATTATTTTCTATCTTTTAGCTGAAATTCTTCTGCTCATTTTTGACCATATTTTTTTTTGCGGATCTTTTGGCCTCTGCCCAGAAGATTCCGAACAGTGGGTCAACTTAGGATTTGAATATGACCCCATAAAAATAAAATAAAAAACAATAAAACTTAGGATTGGAATAGAGCCTCTTCTACAATTCCAATGGAAACGATGTTCATAACACCCTTGTTTTTTTATTTTGCTATGGTAAATTATTGTATACACTTTATTTATAATTAAAGTAAATAACTTTTCAATACAAAATATATATATATATATATATATATATATTTTGAGTTAATGGCCATCCTAATGTTACATCGGGATTTTCTTTTAGAAATGTTAATGGAAAACTATAAAGATATTCTAATGGAAAACAAATAAATGAATATATATATATATATATATGTATATATATAATTAGGCTCGTATCAATATAATGATTTTGACATGAATCACCTTATTGTTGTTGGATTTTTTAGAAAGATTAAAATTTAAATGCACTGCTATTTAATATAAATTTAATAAAATATTAAAACTATATTTGAATAGGTATATTAAATCCTATTTGGAACCAAGAAACACTAACGCATTTTTAAACTATAGTGTTAAAATGATTCAAAAGTTAATAAACAAAGTCCACATGATAAAATCATTAAGTCATATGATGGAAAGAGCGACTGCATTATATATATATATATATATATATATAAAATAAAAAATAATAATAATAATAAAAAAGTAGAGGATGGAATACTATAAGTACATACACAATATTACTAATAACCTCTAAACTTTTACAAAATTTGTAAAATGCACTTTGATCTTCATGTTTAGCGTCTATACCCCCTTAATTTAACAAATTTAGGCAGCATCAATTTTTTTTTTCCATCAAGTGTCATGTGCTAAGCAAATGGGCTTTTCTCTTTTATAATTTCAAAAGGTAAATTGGGCATTTCATCTTCTTATTCCTTGACCATACTCTCTCTACAATCTTTTTTTTTTTTTTTCTCTCTCTCTCTCTCTCTCCTTGAGCATACTCCTCAAAGCCTCTCCATGTTCATCTTTCCTTTCCACACATGGGGGAAACTTGAGTCCTTTTTTTTTTCCTTTATTCTTTTATCGTCCTCTCTATTTTCTTATTTGGTTTCTTCTCTAAATGATCCCACCTCTATGAAGTCGATTCTCCGCTTCTCTTTGATGAAAAATGGAAGTAATTTAAGATCGGTGCATGGAAAAGTGCACATAACAAACTACTTTCTAGTGTCATTTTCATGTCCTTTAAGGAGATGAAAGAAGAATTCGATCTCATTCCCACGGTACCACAAGTTTTTTTGCTTGCTAGAAGTTTGCCGATGCTTGTGAAGCCACCATTAACGAACAAATTTTGGATTTTTTTTTTCTCTTTTACTAAAATTTGATAGTTTTCAGTGAAAAATGTTTTCTTTTTAATTTGGATATTTCTTTTTTTTTTTTGGGGTCAATTTCTTAATTTTTTGTTATTGGTTGGTTAAACTTATTTTTTAATTTCTATAACACTTCGTTTTTAATTTTGAGCTACTATCCTAGTGTATGTGTGTTTTAAATATTATTTTTTGTGCAAAAGTTTTGCACAAATTTTTTGTGCAATGGGGACTCTGTTTGTATTGTTCGTTGACATTTTATATGATTGCTTAATTTTTTTTTTCATGGAATTTTCTTTTCCTCATAATAGAGATGGATCATGATTTGAACTCTAGATTAGTTTTCGTTTACTTTCTCTCTCCCTAGTGGGTTATTTTGATTAGTGGATTACTTTTTGCCACGATTCTTTGCCTTTCAAGGAGAAGTTGCTTGCTCACCATTTTTATAGTTGTCCAACAAAGTTATTTGAAATTCATTAAGAAAAGAAAAGAAAAAATTGTTTGAATCTGGTTTTTACATAGAGAGAGAACGCCCACGAAAGAAGAAGATAATGAAATGCTCATTTTATCCTTGGAGAAAAAAAAAAAAAAAAAAAACAACAACGCATGTGCTTGGCACATAACACTTAACGCGGAAAAAGAAATATATTAGAGCATCTCTAATGGTTCTCTGTCCATTTAAAAATCATTTGTCACATAAAATAAATATAGAAGGTTTTAAAAAAATCTTTTCCAATGGTTCTGTGCGTTAATTCTGTCAAACTGATGTGGCAACAAAAAAAATAGAAACTGTAAAGGACACCGTTTACTTCTGGAAATTCTATTAGACATGCTGAGTCAGTATTTTATTTATTTTTATTAATTTTTGTTAAAAGAAAAAAAAAACTCATGAGTGAGTTTTTGATTTTTTAATTAGTTATAATTTTAAAATAAAAAATTACACATTAGTATTTCAGGACATTTTAAACAGAATCCATTGAAAAGAAATTGTCTAAAACTTCATCTATTAAATAGAAAAAATGCTATATAAGCATGAACATTTTTCAAAATCAATATCATATAGATTCTAATAGAAAAAACCATTAGAGATGCTCTTAGAGCTCCTGGACTAATGCTGTCAAAATTCATTAAATTTAAAAAATATAAGTGCTAAACATAAAATTCATAGTGCAATTTGCAAATCTAGTAAAAGTTTAAGGGGATAATAATGCTAAAAACCCTTTCCAAAATATAATTTTACTTTATTGGGTTTGTAGGTTTTGTAGCTTATTCACATTTTAGTCGTTATTATTCAAATTAACTTAATTTTCTGATTTGGTTATAATATTATAATTCTATATTTAGAATCTTCAACTTTGAAAACTGAATACATCTCAAAATACTGCTACTCATTTTAATAACAAAAGGATTGTATAAATCATGATATTTAAAAAATAAAAATAAAAAAAGAAGGGAACCATGGCTCACCCACTATGGGGCTATTTCTACCATATGATGAAAACTATGCTAATATATAGGTTTTCTAATTTTTTTCTTTTTTTTTTTTTTTAAGACAATATAGATACTTTAAAATGATAGTTTCTTAATATATTTAAACTATCCATTTAAATGGTAAAATAATAACCTTTTAACACTTGCCAAATTATTAGTATGACAACCATTTTAATTTTCAATAATTAAAAATTTTTATAAATATATTTATATACTAAATTCTAAATTTTTTTAGTAAAATAATCATAAGTATTAAGTACTACTCTATTTATGTTGCTTTTCTTAATCATAACCATTTTCTATTTGTGCACAATTTCCTCTGACCATTTGAAATAGAAGTTTGATAATTCCACGTGGTACATAGTAATGAAAACTATATGCATTACCTTATCTAACAAATTTAATAAAGTATCAATTATTAGTTAATCAGTACTTAAGCTTCTCTAATATAGGGCTGTGAGTATCGAAATAATGATTTAAAAAATATAAGTAAATAGTTTTCAAATATGGGATGATCCTATTTTCAAAATTGTTAGTAATATTGAAAGGGAAATAGACACCCTAGAGCTATTTCAAAATTAGATATATAGTCAAATAATGAATTGACACAATGATCAAAATAATAATAATAACAAATTGACACAGTTGGTTATTTAAAAATTTGGAAACCAAAAACTAATCCCTCATTTAAATTGAAAGGAAACTTCTAGTTGTTAACTGAGTTTTAAACAGAGTATTCCATTGAAAAAAATATATTTTTTGAGAAATTGACATTTTAAACGTAATGAATTTCATTTCATTTTGTTCTTATTGACTAATAACGAGGAAAATCAGCCAAAAAATAAAAAATAATAATTGAAGCTGCTACGAAATTGTATTTGCTACCTAATGCTTTAATGGGTACAAGAAATTTCAAAGTAGTCAACCAGACCAAGCAAAATTGGCATGTGTTACAATCTGTACTATTTTGTTAGGCGAATACTATATTATATATATATTGTTAGAAATTTTGACACGAAATTATTGGAAAAGATTGTTTCAGGGTCTTTATCTAGTTAATGGATGTGTGCAGTGTTGTAGATATATATCTTGTCTACTTTTTGATTGTTTGTGGTTATTTTTTCTCGTGGATAGGGCGGAAGGTAATCCACCATTATAACAACGTATCTTCTACATTGACATTTGCACCTCATTCTGCAGTAAAAGACGAAGTATCAAACGAATTTACGAAAAAAAACTTTTGTTTTTATTGAGAATTTGAAGCTATTTAGAGCCACTTTTTAGTTATCCGAGACTCATTTTAAGTTTTTTGTTTTTTTTTGGTTTTTTGTTTTTTTGTTTTTTAATTGGTTAATTAATTTTTGCTGGCATTTGGACTTTGTGATTGTGGATAGATCGAGCCTTTAGGGCCCACCCGAACAGGACCTTCAACGAGGGCCAATCTCTTTAATTGCCCATTTGCTTGGCAACAGATCCAATCCAACAGGTCCACTTTGATGTGTTTGTTTTTGTATACATTAGAGTTAACCCGTTCATGAGGATATTTTTTTAATTTTTTTTGTTTACCGGGAAAATTAAATAATTGTATTTCTTGAAGGGCAATTAATGTTGCACCAGTCTTTTATAAGCTGACCAGATCCGAGTTAAGCTTGTAGTTTGTATACATATTTTATTTATGTCTGGATGTACCAATGTATTTCTACTATGGAACCACCGTATTGAACAGTACAGTAGCCACCATGGAAGTAGATTTAAATGGGAAATTTAAATCCAAATGCCACTTAACTAAGGAGCTATGCTCTCGAAATATAGCTATAGCACCGGTTATATATAACAGGACTTTTTACTTCTAACATATAAGGTTCATTGACTGACTATTAATTAAGATCCTCAAATAACATACAAATTACTATGATTTACTCAATACCACTCAATGTCATTCACTCTAACAGACACTTTGCATCATTTATTTGATCCTTTGTATACAACATTCATGTAATATTTTTGTTCCTTTTCTCCTTTTCTTCTCTAGAACAGAATGGTATCCTTCTACAGATGGCAGGCTTCAAACAAAATAAAAATTTTGTGGTTGCCCTTGTAAAAAAAGATGTTATGAAGGTGTAACTATATTAAAGGATACCCTCGTGAATGTTTGGTAATTTGCAAAAACACCTTGTGGATTTTCACACAAAAAAGGAAAAAAAAAAAAAATTCCAAAAGCAAATATCAGGTCCCAGCTATACCAAATGCTCTTGGCAGATTCTATACACAGAGATAGAAAGCAAGACTTGCATTTCCCCAATTTAAAAGAGAATTCCTGCATCTCTGCTTCACCAACACATAATTGACCCTTGCATGGATATTGCTGTACTAGAAGGTCGCACTAAACAAAGATAGTTGTTCATATACTTGCTTTGCTGAAATCTTTCTGAAACACAAACTGGTTCTCGCTTCAATTACCAAAAATGTCAAGTCATGTGCTTTTGGTTTCTCATATGGACATTCCTAGGACTTTCCATTGTGTATGGCCTAGTGTCTTAGGTTCATCAGTTTTTCTCTTTACCACATTTAGATATCTTAACTGATCATCAGTTCTATTCATTCTTTCTCCTTTTAAACAATTTATCACAGCAATTTATGCATTCAAAAACCAGTCAAATACAAATCATCAAACAATTTCAAACTTAGTTGATGGTGTCAAAAAAAAAAAAAAAAAAGAAAAAAGAAAAACTTGGTTAAACATCTAT
Source organism: Ziziphus jujuba (assembly GCF_031755915.1). Taxonomy (NCBI): domain Eukaryota; kingdom Viridiplantae; phylum Streptophyta; class Magnoliopsida; order Rosales; family Rhamnaceae; genus Ziziphus; species Ziziphus jujuba. The sequence continues at coordinate 12,687,964 of NC_083388.1, forward strand.
GACAAATTGGAAATTCAGAACTTTTTCTCGTTTATAAACTTTTTAAGCATCCATGAGTTTCTAGACAAATGGCAAAATATAGAAATCTTAAGAGGATGAATAATGAAAAAATTAATTTAGTTCAGATGTTTTTTCTTACCAATCATTGATTCAGTGTTTGAGTTGCTTCTACACTTTGAGTTGGGTTTACACCTGTGGTCATCTGTCCATTATTGACAATGTCTAATGTGTTCCATTTTTGGTTTTTCTGTTTGGGTTCTGCTCCTCAAATCAGTTCTTGAGTTGCTCTACACTTGGAGTTGGATTTTCACCTGTTGTCATTTCTCCATTGTTGACAATATCTGATGTGTGCCTTTTTTGCTTCTTTTTTTTCCTTATGGGTGCTGATCCTTGACGCAGTTCTTGAATTGCTTCTACACTCTGAGTTGGGTTTTCACCGGCAGTCATCTCTCCATTGTTGACAATGTCTGATGCATGCCTTTTTCCTTTCTTCCTTTGGATACTGATCCTTGACTCAGTTCTTGAGTTGCTTCTACATTCTGGGTTGGGTTTTTACTTCTGTTCATCTCTCCATTCTCGACAATGTAGTATATGTGCCTATCTTGCTTGCACTCTGATTAAGGAGTTTTGAGCTGCTTTAGCTCCTTGAATGAATTGACCCTTGCATAGATATTGCTGTACTAGAAGGTCGCACTAAACAACGATAGTTGTTCATATACTTGCTTTGCTGAAATCTTTCTGAAACACAAACTGGTTCTCGCTTCAATTGCTTTTGGTTTCTCATATGGACATTCCTAGGACTTTCCATTGTGTATGGCCTAGTGTCTTAGGTTCATCAGCTTTTCTCTTTACCACATTTAGATATCTTAACTTATCATCAGTTCTATTCATTCTTTCTCCTTTTAAACAATTTATAACAGCAATTTATGCATTCAAAAACCAGTCAAATACAAATAATCAAACAATTTCAAACTTAGTTAATAGTTTCAAAAAAAAAAAAAAAAAGAAAGGAAAAACTTAGTTAAACATCAATGACAAATTGGAAATTCAGTACTTTTTCTCGTTTATAAACTTTTTAAGCATCCATGAGTTTCTAGACAAATGGCAAAATATAGAAATCTTAACAGGATGAATAATGAAACAATTAATTTAGTTCAGATGCTTTTTCTTACCAATCATTGATTCAGTGTTTGAGTTGCTTCTACCCTTTGAGTTGGGTTTACACCTGTGGTCATCTATCCATTATTGACAATGTCTAATGTGTGCCATTTTTTGTTTTTCTGTTTGGGTTCTGCTCCTCAAATCAGTTCTTGAGTTGCTTCTACACGCTGAGTTGGATTTTCACCTGTTGTCATTTCTCCATTGTTGACAATATCTGATGTGTGCCTTTTTTGCTCTCTTTTTTTTTTTTTTTTTTTTCTCTTATGGGTGCTGATCCTTGACTGAGTTCTTGAATTGCTTCTACACTCTGAGTTGGGTTTTCACCGGCAGTCATCTCTCCATTGTTGACAATGTCTGATGTATGCCATTTTTCCTTTCTTCCTTTGGATACTGATCCTTGACTCAGTTCTTGAGTTGCTTCTACATTCTGCATTGGGTTTTCACTTCTGTTCATCTCTCCATTCTTGACAATGTATGATATGTGCCTATCTTTCTTGCACTCTGATCGAGGAGTTTTGAGCTGCTTTAGCTCCTTGAATGATGACAAAGTCTGTCCTAGGTATGCGCCAATAGCTTGTGATGCACCTGTATCAGTGGAAACAAACATCGAAAGAGTGGCAGTTGCTTTGGAGAGAGAAATTGGCTTTGTTGAGATTGTATTTGCTGAAACTATCTTCATTTTCAGCTTTGTGTTCTACAATTTAAAGATCCTATGAAAAGTAAGGAAACATATATTATTGCAATCCTGCATAACTCAATCAAAATTTCATTTCAACACTCCATTGGTGGCATGCATGACATTATTTAAAAAAATAAAAAAAATAAACAAAATAAGAAAACATGTATAGGTAATAAAAATAACACTTACAGTTCAAAGTTCAAGCACATCCAAGTCTTAGCTATTTTGATGCACAAACTACATTTTTTTTTTTTTTTTTTTTCCAGAAGAAAGCAGATTGCTAGAGGTGGTTAACAATCCGATAAATGACTGTGGCAAATTTATGTGATCATTGCAGCAAATTTGTTAAGGTTGCCAAAATTTATCTGGGGGTAAACTCCTACTTCTATACTTGAAATTACTAGGAGTATGCTTGTGTATTGTACGTTCTTCAGCTTACTCTGAAATCAGCACCCATGTAAAAAGTATACTATACTAGAAAAGAAAAAGGAAATACCATGATAAAGACACCCAACACGGCAAAGAAGCACACCTTGATTTCAAATAAGGATCAATTTTCTAAGTTGAAATTCACATCTTAAGACTAACAGGGTACAAGAAATATGATTTTATAACCAATAATGTATACATTCAAGCAAAAGAAGAAAAAAAATAAAAATTGGTTACATTTCAACGACATAAAAACCAACATAACTTGCTTTAATGAGGATTTATATGCTTCAGAAAGAAGTAAAATCATGGACGACTTTTGCCAAAGTGAAGTTGCTTAAGCTTCTAATTTGGTTTAATACAATGCATAAATAATATAATTAATATTCCATTATGATCATTATTATCTTCTTTTTTTTCTTTCTTTTTTTTTTTTTTTTTTTTTTTTTTTTTTTTTTTTTTTTTTTTTTTCCAAATGAAAGAGCATCAAGAAAATCCTCCCATCTAGGAAGAGGGACAATAATATTATCACTAAAGTTGATATTGCATATTATTATTATTTTTATTCTTATTAAATTCATCATATAATATTAAGAGGAAAAGAAAAGATATAGCAGATAAAGAGAGAATAATGGAATTAAAAAGTCACAAAAAAAGAAAAAAAAACTCTCACAAGGCTTTCAATCGCAGAAAGAAGACGGCAAGGGGAGAAAGAAGAGAGTGTTTGTGTAATTGCTGCATTTCAAATTCTAAGCTTAAGGAATAAAGTGTGTATGCAATCACATTTCACGGAGAGTAAAGAGAAGACAGTGTTGAAGAGAGCTAATAAACTATTTCAAACCTGGTTTTTGAGAGCTTCAGGCGTTGAGAGCTAGCTGAGAGGAGCGGAGGAGCTAGTTTCTTCACATCAATGGCTGCTTAAAGCTTCACGGCAATTCCTGTGACTGCTGACTGGGATGGTGGTGGTCAAAGAGTTCGAGTAGTGACCAGTGCGATACTGAGATGGTGGGGTCGTGCGGCGGCTCGGTTCCTTCTACAGGATACAAAATATCATCAAATTTTATTTAGCGTCTTTAGTTTTATTCGTAATTATATTTAAATTTCAAAACTTTAAAACATTATTGTTAAAATAGATATATTTGTTAGTTTTTAAGTTAACTTTTATAGTTAAAAACAAAAAACAAAAAAATTAAAAGTTAAAAATTCAGTATTTTATAATTAAATAATATTGTAACAATATAATTATGATTTTAAAATTAAATAATATTTTTGAATAATATAAGATATAATTGTAACTAAGATAAAATTAAAGGATTTAAATGAATTTTTTTAAAAAAATTTTAATGTGATTTTGTAAATATAAGAACTAGAGTCTAGAGCCAAATTTTCTCTTTTTCACTCGGTCGATGTCACCACTCTTTCTTGATCTTCCTCTTTCACACAACAAATGCTTATATACAGACACCTTTAATCCCCTTTGACTAGCCGCATCACCTCCACAAAATCATCAATAAAGTTTCTCAGGCTTCCTTCATTTCTCAACCCATTTTCTCACCTCAAGAATGCCTGTGAAATACCAACATAATGAGAAAATCTTCGATACTACCGTGGATGCAAGTATAAGAACAATAAAACCATATTCATACTTAGCAAATAAAGTTGGTGGTGCCGAAAATATTAGGTTCACTAAGAAAGATTGATAGAAATTTTTGCAAAGAAAAAAGGAAGAAGTGATATATAGAGGAGACGGAAAAAGTTTGATAAATCATTTTAAGCATAAGCAAGCGGAGGACCCTAATTTTTTTTACACCATATAAGTATATCAACAAAATCGGCTGATTAATTTGTTTTGACGAGATAGTAGATCAAAACTAGATTATGATTGTTTTGGAGATATTGTATGTTTTGTCATTATCTTTTGAACCAACAAATATAATTTAATTTGTGCCCCATTTGTTGGAGTCAATCATCATTGGAAAAATGTTTTGTTTGGTTGCTTGTTTTTATTGGATGAAAGCACCAATTCATTTGTTTGGTTGTTTGAAACATTTTTGGAAAAATTGGAAATAAACAACTAAAGACTATATTTATGGATGAAGATAGATCAATGGCAAATGCAAGTGAAGTTTTACTTTTAGAAGCACACCATCAGTTATATACTTGGCATATTGCTAGAAATGCTACTAGACATCTTACTAGTTATTACGGTAATTCGGAGTTCAAGAAGCATTTCAACAAATGCTTTCATAGTTGTCACAATGAAGTTGAATTTCAAACTGCATGGGATGATAATTTTGAAATTCAATTTTAATAGTCATTTAAGGCTAAAAAAGCTTTATACACTTCGATAAAAATGGTGCCTAGCTTTTAGCTTAGATACATTCTCAACAAATATTAGATCCTCCTAAAGAATTGAAAGCACAAATAATGTTTTCCACCAAGTGTCCACAAAAATTATGGATTTTATGGAATTTGTACACCATTATCAGAATAAAATAGAAGAAATGCAACTAGCTAAGCTAGAAAAAGACTTTCATTGCAGGAATGGTATGCCTTATCTCAAAGTAAAGAGTAGAATTTTTAAGCATGTGACTAGTGAGTATGCAATTAAAATGTTTTCATTTTTTGAACAAGAGCTTATGAGCTGCTCTGGAGTAAGGAAATTAGTAACATTAGTATTGATTATATTTATGAAGCATTTAAAGAAAGTCGTAAAAGGATCTTTAAAATTCGATTTAGCTTTCTTACTTCTACAGTTTCATGTTCATGTAAATTATTTGAATCAATGGGATCATTGTGCTGTCATGCTCTTAAAGTGCTAGATTCAAAACATTTTACATGCATACTTGAACAATACATAATGAAGCGGTGGACCAAAGAAGCAAAAAAAGGAATTGTGGGTAGTTGTGATTTGTCTGACTCATCTAATAAAGAGAAGAAATTTGCACAGACATTATGTTTAAGTGAGTTGATGCATGCAAGAAATTTTGTTTTTGGTGTAGGTTCCCTATTCGAGAACAAAGATCGTCAAACGAAAGTTAATGAAAGCCATGAAGCTACTTGAAAATGATGAGGAAATCGTAAATATGATAAGGAATTTGAACAAAAGAGTTAACCAGATAAATAATAGTGTCCTTTCAATGAGTGTCCAATACTAAATGCATCAATAATAAGAGCTAAAGATGTGACAAATGGTTGAATCAAAAATAACTTGGAGAAGAGGAAAAAGAAAAGTGCAAAAGTTAGGAGTTCATCTCAATCTTCAAGGCCTAATACGATGAGTTTTGGTTATTTTATTTTACTACTCACTTTGATATTTTGTTGGTATTAATTCTTTGTTAGTTTAATGTGTATATATATATTTATTTATTTGCAGGGAGTGACAATTCGGAATAACTAGTGGTCAATATCAAGCAACCACCAATATTCTAAGTTTAATTGCCAACATTTCATCCATTTGGTGTGATTATTACTATAAAACTTATTTTTGAATTTTTTTTTCAAATATCAGTTAAACGTATTTAACTTTTTCTTTTTTCTATTTTTTTTTTTCCTTAGGAAATTTCAAATTGGCATGTTGGACATCCTAGGCTTCACTTTACATGAATACTTCCAACAAGAGATTGAATGCATTACTTAACTTAGGTATCTATGGGAATTGAATGTATGTATGTTTACATAGTAAAATAGTTACATGTATTGTAGACATCATCCATAATGTTAGCTACTATAACATAATTAATTTAAATGATAATGTTGATGTTACTGTGTTGAAGGATCCACATTTCTATGGGTTTTATCATTTTCATGGACAAGAATATTGATATTGATCAAAGTTATAATTTAGGATGTGGTGCTATGAACAAATATGTTTCTGATGTGCTTAAAGCTTCTTTAGATGTTTTCATATTAACAGAGGTTGTGAGGTATCAATTGCTAAATATAACACATCCATACTGAGTACTTACTTTGAAGTTTTTATTCTTTTAGTTTGAAATTTTATAACTAATTTATAAAGTACTGTTATGGTTTTTTTTTTTTTGGGTATTAGAAAGGTACAATTGTCGCTATTAAATACACTTAAAGTAGATAGCTTCTCTTTATGGTTCATGATTAAGTGCTTTTTTCTTTTTCTTTAAAAACTTGAAAAAAAAAATGCACGTTGGGATCAGTAGATCTTTTAATATTATAGATCTTTTAATATTATTTAAGTTTATTTTGTTTAAATAGATGAGATTATGCTTCGAAAATTGTTGTGCTATAGAAGAGAAAGAGAATTGAGAGCCAATTCAAATAAAAATTCCTAATCTGTCTATTTGAATCCTTGCTCAATTGTAATTTGTAATATCTTTGAAATATACAAATAAGTATAGTATGTTTACCAGCATCATAGTTTTGACACCTTGTTGGCCAAGCAAGAGACAACTATGCGATTTAAAATCAAAGGAAAAAAGTTTTACCTTTTTTTGATGATATAAAATAACTTTTATTGTTATATATCACACCTAAATAATGATTCAAGGTAAGCAAAAATATTTAGAATGTATAATTTTAAAAGTCATGTAAAAGCTTTTATGCTATAATAAATATTTTATGATGTCTTTTGCTCATTGAAACATCCATATCCAATAAAAAATATGATTACAAATGCTGATTTTGCAGCTTGAGAATTGTCAACCTTCAATTATCAAATTTACCGTTGTCATGACTTCTCTCCATTGAAGTTGTGTTTGGATATGAAGTTTAGCCTCCACTTACTCTTCTAATTCTAGTAAACAACCTGTAAATAAAGTTCCGAAAAATTAAAAATGATGGGAAAAGTAATAAAACTGTGGGATGAAAATTCACCAAAAAAATACTGTGAACTAAAAAGTATACTAAATAAACAAGAAGCCTGCTCTATATCATAAAGCTGAAAACAAAACATATCAAATTGGCATATAGAAAGGTATATAAATACTTCTTTTGGTGGTTTTTCATCTACTAATGGACGGCTAAGAACATGCAAGCATTAGTTAATTATACCAATTATTGTTTGACAACAATATACATAATTGTATTAGGTACCTTAAAGATCTATAAGTGACAAAGAAATGAACAAACCATATACATATATAAAGACAATCCAAAGCAGGCTATATGATTTTCAAGTTTTTTTGTCTCGAATGCAAGTCAAAGAGGATCCACAACAAGCTCTACCTTAGATCATTCTAAGGTGTTCCTCGCATTTGCCAATACAGTTGAAATAGTTCCACTTAAGCTCATTGGATTGCCAACAAGGTTGGCCTCTTGAGCATTATGATTATTAAAGATCTGGAAGTAAAAGAATAAACAGATTGAATCCTTGATCTAGTTAATTATACTGAGTCTTATACTTCATTAATCTAATGATTTCCTTGCACAAAGCATGCACCATATCTGTTTTCCGTAATCACAAATTTAATTGATATTTTTTTTGTAAAAGAAATAAAATAAAATCATTCCTTCAGAGCATAAATTCATCCAAACATGAGTAAATTCAAAAATACCTAAAATATGAAATACACTAATCAATAATATCCCAATCCATGTTTTATTCACCTCTTGTAGAAAAAAAAAAGTTTAAGAAATGGTGAAGGAAAAGATTTACTTTGAAATAGTGAGAAAAGAACCTCAAGAAAAGCGTCAAAACACTGAAATCTGATATGAACTCATATTTGCTAAAGGATTTCTTTGAATAGCCACCCTTTGTACCATCTCTTCTCTTCTCTTCCTCTGAAAACTCCACAACAAGTTTCTTTGCTTAAGGTGATACCAAACCAAAAGTGAAATTGTTCTTTGTTTGATTTTTTTTTTCTCCCCTGAATACATCTTCCTTACATCCTTGCTATTGTTTTTGGTGGTTGCCGAAGTTACAACACCATCAAGTATAAATAAGAAATTGATTGAAAAAGAGAAAAGGGCAGAATTACGATATTGATTTTCTAGTATTTTTATTCTTCTTTTTTTTCATTTTAGATCATAATTTTAATTTGTGAAAAGAAAAATCTTAATTATAAGCTGGAAAATTTAAAATAAAAAGGTAACAGGCGGCAATACATGTGGCAAGTATTAAAATAGGTGACGATAAATATTTTGATGTTGCACAATATAATGTGGTACCATGGTGGTATCCTAGATTTTCTCCAAAATAACAGTGGTAATGCCTAATGTGAAAAGATTTATTAGGCTTGAATATAGAATTCGGAAAGTGCATATTAAATAGGATACACTAACTTTAGCTTAATGGTCCAATGCTCTAGGAAAACAGAATTGTTTACCAATTTAAATGTGTATTTATTTATAATTTGTACCAATTTTCAACTTTAATTATTTTGAAAAATTAAAATTTTGTAAAAGTATTAATTTTTTTCTTATTTTACATTTTATATTGCCTTGAATAAATTTTAAATTTTTTAGGTTGTTGTACGGGGTTATTTCATATCCATAAAAGAAATATCATTAACCCACTAACAAGACTAAGAATAGATAAGTTTATTGTCTAATAAGCCTACAAAGTCTTTATAAATAGTCTTGCTCTAACCATTTTGAATTATGTCTTCAATCCCTTTTTTTCTTTCCACATTTTAAAAAAATAACTTTGTTGACTTGAGCAGAGAACAATAGGCCAGTACCATATAGGTGTCTCTTGATTCATGACTCCTTTTTTTTTTCTTTTTTTTCAAGTGTAACTTGAAAGATTAGGGCAAGGTTTATCTAAGAAGAATGAAGGTTCAAAGTTTTTGGAAATTGATTTTGGAAGTGTTTTGAAGTGCTCGGCCTTGATGCTTATGAATAAGGTGCCAAATTTTCAACAAGGCCGGTATAGATGTCTCTCTTCTTTTCAAAGGGAAAACTAAGATTTTTTGCCAAAACCACATCCATTTATTCATTGTAATGTTATACATATATATAGCATATAAAAGTGGTGTGAAAAACACACCATGGCCAAACCTAAGCATCAATAATTTCTAAATTCTTCATGATGAAGCAAGTACATGTGTAAAGGTAACTTCATCATGTGCTTTCTAGAATTTTGATAGGTGTTGCTGCCTTATTTAGTACTTTAAGTTGAAGTAGTCATCATGCCTTATTGCGTCTTCACATGCATTGGAGGAAAAATAGGCCGAATGATTAGGCTCCATGTCATCAAACAGCTGTCCATGTCATCAAAGTGCTTAAATTTTGTTAAACCTTAATTTAGTTAATACACTTTCATTAAATCATTTTAGTGTATTTGTGTACCAACTTAACTAGCCAAGATTGTACAAAATTTTTCTACTACAAACGACAAGATAAACTACAAAAATAAGCTTGAATAGCAACCCCTCACCCAAAGCAGCTTAGTTTCGGGTTGACTTATTATCATGGCTAACAATGTCATGATTCTCTAACACTTCTCCTTGGCAATGTTAGGCATGATGTATAGCAGACTCCTAAGTTTTTGAAGTCTCTTCTTTGGTAATGGTTTTGTAAGGCTATCTGCAAGTTGATCTTGTATAGGACAATGGACCATGTTTGTCTTCTTGTTTCTTTCGCCTCTCGGATGCTATGATACTTTACAGGAATGTGCTTTGTTCTTCTATGTTGCACTGGATTTTTAGTTATAGCAATGCCTAAAGTGTTGTCACAATGGATGGTGGTTGCATTGTTTTACTTGCATCCCAAATCATTAAACAATTTTTTTAGCTAAATTGCTTGATTTGATCCTACTACTTCTAAAATGTACTCGGCCTTGGCAGCTAATTGTGTTGTGGTGCCTCCAAAAAAAAGAACATGAATCAAGCATGAACAATTAGCCAAAGGTACTTTTCATGTCTTCTAAGCTACCTACTCAATCACTATCACAATAACCAACTAGCTCACAAATCTTGCCATGCTTGTACAAGACTCCATAGTTGGTCATACCTTTTACATATCTTAGAATTCTTTTTACAACTTGGTAATGGTTCTGAGATGAAGCACTCTTGAATTTTGATAATACACTTGTAGCATATATAATATTAGTTTTTAATGCACTTAAATAAAGCAAGCTTCCTATCAAGCTTTAGTAAATCGAGCCATTTATCTTTCCACATCAATCATCAAGTTTAAATTTGGCATTTTGAATCATAGGAGTTTCAACAGGTTTGGCATTTTCTAACTGAAATTTATCAGGCAAATCTAAAGCATATTTTTTTTTTTAGATAAAAATATACCTTTGCTTATTTATAATGCCAAGATTGGATATCTCAAAGGTTTGCTTCATCTTGTCTTTGAATTGTTGGATGGCTTTGGTATTGTAATCTGTTATGAGTAAATCATTAACATAAAGAGAGATTATCATCTTGTCTTCATGTGGGTTGGCTTTAATGCAGAGAGTAGGCTCATTTTCACTTCTTGAAAAACCTTCATGAATTAAGAAGTCATCAATCTTTGTATACCAAACTCTTGGAGCTTGTTTAAGTCCATATAAAGCTTTGTGAAACTTGTCCATTTTCTCCTCCTTTCTATCTTTGACAAAGCCTTTAGGTTGCTTAACATAGACTTCTTCTTCTAATATACCATTTAAAAAGGCTAATTTCACATCCAAATGGTATATTTTCCAAAAATTATTGGCTGCATATGCAAGAAGTAGTGGAACCATTTCATATCTTGCCATTGATGCAAAGGTCTTCACGTAATCCACACCATATTTTTGGACATATTCATTTACCATCAGCCTTGCTTTGTGTTTGTTTAAGGTGCCATCCGGGTTTTGTTTGGTTCTAAAAGCCCATCTAACATCTATCACATGTCCATCTCTTAGTCTTTGAACCAAACTCCAGGTTTTGTTCTTTTCAATCATATAGGGCTCCTCCTTTATTACAGCTTGCCATTCTTTGTGTTAAACTGCTTCATTATAAGTTGTTGGATCATGTTTTTCCATGCTTGCTTTTTCATAAAGCTCTACAATTGATTTGGTTCCTCTTTTGCCAACATAATCTTTATTGACCCGATCATCATCTTATTAGTCTTTGACAACATCTAGATCATGTTGGTCCACAGAAGGAGTTCTTGATTGAGTATAAGTGCTTGTTTGCACTTAATATTCTTTCCAATCCCATTGTGTATCTTCATCTACTATAATATCTCTTGAGACAACAATCTACATCTTTGACATATCATATATTCTATAGCCCTTTGAAACCAAGGTATAGCCAACAAGAATGCAAATGTTTACATTCTTGTCTAGATTGGACCTTTTAGTGTCATGAACATGTATATAACAAATACTTCCAAAAACTTTTAAATGAACAATTAAAAGTTTAACACCATATCATAATTCATTTGGAGTTTTGGAGTCAATTGCCTTACTGGAAAATCTATTGAGGAGATACACACTTATGTTAAAAGCTTCAGCCCAAAACTTTTTTGGTAGACTTTTCTCAAATAGCAAATATCTTGAACATTCCCATGATGGTTCTATTTTTTCTTTCACTAACTCCATTTTATTATGGTGTGCATGGAGTTGTGAATGGATGTATGATGCCACTTTGCTTGTAAATATCTTGGAAAGCACTTGAAATGTACTCACCACCATTATCAGTTCCAACTACCTTGATAGTTGCCTGGTCTTCATTCTCCATAAATGTTTTGAATTCTTGAAATGTGGCTACTACATTTGATTTCTATTTAAGGAAATAGATCCAAAATTTCCTTGAATAATCATCAATGAAAATGACAAAGTACTTCCTTCTAGCATGAGTTGTCTCATTCATCAGTCCACACAAATTCGATGCACTAGTTGTAGTTTTTCCTTTGCTTTTCCAAGAGATGTCAAAGGAAATAACTGCCTCTTGAGTTTACCAAGTTGACATGTTTGGAATATAGCTTCAATCTCTTAGATTTATGGTAGATTCTCAACAATTTGTTGAGTTTGCATTTGCTTTATGATGGCATAGTAGTGACTGAGACTTTTATGCCATAACTCCGATTCTTTTTGGACTTTAGTGCTCAAGGCCGATTGATTTTGTTGATTAAAATCAATCACAAGGCTATTATTCTTCATATGGACAAGTAATATAGCTTTTCCATTCTTAAATATTTTGCAACTTGTATCTAAGAATTTCAAAGTGTATCATTTTTTCATAAGTTGTGGCACACCCAATAGGTTCTCAGATAGGTTTGGAACATATAGCACATTTGTAATTAATGTTGTACCTTTTAGTGTTTTGACCACGAAATTTCCTTTTCCTTGTGCCTCCATCATTTGTCCATTTTTTGCCTTAATTTTTGTTGCAATTCTTAAGTCTAACTTCACAAACAAATCACGGTTGTTGCATATGTGATTTGTACAACTGCTGTCCAAGATCCATGAATCTTTAGTTGTGCTTGCAAGGTTGCAGGTGGCTGTGAAGGTATGTTCATGCTCTTCACTTAACTCCTCGAGTTCTTAAGCTTGTCTAGTTTCTTGCCTTTGGTTCTTTCTTTTGCAAACTTTGTCCATATAACTAAATTTCTTGCAAATTTTGCATTGAACATTCAATCTCCACCAACACAGCTTCGCCGTATGTCATTTTTGTTTTACATATTGTGCAAGGATCATAAGTCTTCTTGCTTCCTCTTTAGTTGGTAATGTCCTTATCTCTATTTGGCCTTAAAGAAGGTTGTGCTTGCTGGATTGACTTCCCCTTATTTTTTGCTGCAAGTGCTGCTTCACTAGAACTAGAATCACTTTGAAGCTGAAGACTCCTCCTTTGTTCTATGGCCTACAAAGCATTGATCAATTCAACAAGTAAGATCTATGAGAGATCTTTTGTCTCTTTCAAAGATGAAATCTTTGCTTCATATTTCTGTGCAAGACATATGAGGATCTTTTCAACAATCTTTTAATCTGCAAAATCTTCACCTTGTAACCGAATTTGGTTCATAATCTTTATGATTTTGTTTAAGAATTCTTTCACGGTTTCATGCTCTAATATTTTCAAATTCTCAAACTCTCTTCTAAAGTTGAGCAGCTGCATTTGTTTTGTTCATGTGGTTCCTTGAAACTCCTCTTAAATCCTTTCCCAAGCTTCTCTAAGTATTGTGCAAATCATAATCCTTATAAATATCTTATAAGTTACAACAGCTTGTATTGTTGTGAGAGCTTTATAAGGTCTTGCATTTTCTTCACTATGGAGCTTAATTTGATTTACAAAAGCTCATACTCTTAAAGTTACTAATTTATAATCATATTCAACCATCTCCCAAAGGTCATAAGCTTAAAGATAGGCTTTCATTTTGATTGACCAAATTGAGTAATTTTGGCCATCAAACAATGGAGGTGAAGGTGCTGAAAAATGTTAAGAAGCCATTGAAACCAATAGGTATTCTTTGGATTCTCACTTAGTTTTAGCAAAAAATTGAAGAAACAAAGCTCGATACCAATTTAAAAGATTAGGGCAAGGTATAACTAAAGAGAACAAAGGTTCAAAGTTGTTAGAAATTAATTTTGGAAGTGTTTTAAAGTGCTCAGCCTTGAAGCTTATGAATAAGGTGCTAAATTTTCAACAAGGCCGGTATGGATGTCTCTCTTGTTTTCAAAGGAAAAATTAAAGTGTTTTTGCCAAAACTGAATCCATCCATTCATTGTAATATTATACATATATACAACATACAAAAGTGGTGTAAAAGCACACCATGGCCAAACTAAGCACCAATAATTTCTAAGTTCTTCTTGGTGAAGCAAGTACATGTGTAAAGATAACTTCATCACGTGCTTCCTAAAATTTTGACAAGTGTTGCTACCTTATTGAGTACTTCAAGTTGAATGGTTAGGCTCCATGTCATCAAGCAGCTATCCATGTCATCATCTAGGTTACTAAGGTGCTTCCATGTCATCAAGGTGCTTAAGTTTTCTTAAATCCTAATTTGATTAATATACTTTAATTAAATCATTTTGATGTCTTTGTGGACCAATTTGACTAGCCTAAATTGTACAAAATTTGGCTAGAACAAACTACAAGATAAAGTACAAAAATAAACTGGAATAGCAACCCCTTGACCAAAGTAGCTATGTCTTGAGTTTGCTTGTTATCATGGCTAATGCCATGGTTCTCTAACAATCCTAGAAAAGCTCGTTAAATGATTGGAAAGCTTACTCTGATTGTTTATGCCGAAGTAGTACTTATGAAAAAAAAAATGTTCCTTTCACATTTTTTTCATATATATGCATAGATTTTTTAGATGTTCTGTTAAAGATTTAGGAGGAAAAAAAGGGAATTAGAATAGTTGTTTTCAATTTTTAAATAAATAGGGATTTATTCAAATAATAGGATAAGTATGTTTTGTTTCCTATTTTCTAGTTAGATTGGTTGAAAAGTTAGGAACTAATCTCTATTATATAACTTTGAAATCAACTGTGATTTAATGAGAATAATTATTATCCTCTTCCTTAAAACTGCATGATATCAGAGCCTTGGCTATCAAACCTAATTTTTATATGGTAAACCTAAAAATGGCAATGACTGGAACAAGTAGAAATTTTGGAGACTCTTTAAGAAGCATGCAATCTGTGTCAGCAACAATAAATGGTGGTACAGATCATTTTTTCCAAAGCAGTCATCAGCTTACTGTTCATAAACTAAACGCTAAAAATTCTTATGGTAAAAGGGAAACTAAGGTATTTAATTGGTGAGATCAAGCGACTCATAGTAAATGACCCAAATTTGAAGGCACGGAGGTCTAAAAATTTCCTAATAACTGTTTGGCTATCATTGGAGTCTACAATTGGGAAGCCGCGCCTCTTTCTACCAATAGCCCAGGATGTGTGGAAGGCTGTCTGAGATTGTTACTAAAACTTGGAAAACTCTTTTTAGATTTTTGAGATGAAGCCGAAGCTTTGTTTGTTCGAGCAAGGGGATGGCAAAGTTACTATCTATTATAGTGAGACGGTGACTTTGTGATAAGAGTCAAATCACTGCTATATGATAAGTGGGAAAATCCCAATGATTGTGCAAGACATATGAAATGGGAAGAAAGTGATTGGGTTTATGTGCTTCTTATAGGACTCCATCATAGTTTGGATGAGGTAAGGGGGATAATTCATGGTTGAAATCCACCACCCACCATTCAAGAGGTTTTCTCAAAGCTTAGAAGTGAGGAATCTAAGCAAAAAATCATGCTACGAAGTCCATAATCCAGTCTGAGACTAGAAACTAAGAGTTCAACTTTTGTATCAAAGTGATCTAATTTTGAAGGAAAGAGAAAAAAGAAGCCATGGTGTGAGCATTGCAAGAAACCATGGCATACCAAGGAAACTTGCTGAAAGATGCATGGAAAACCACGTAATTTGGAGAAGAAATCCAAAAACGATGGGCATGCTTTTCAAGTTATAAATGACAAATCTCAATAGCAACAAACCAACCAAAAAACAATAGCATTTACTAAGGAACGATTTAAACATCTGTACAAACTCTTTGAATCTCCAAAATTGTCTGTAAATTCATCTTGTTCTATGGCTTAAAAAGGTGATTATTTTACTATTGCGTTTCTTAATGTTAGTCTAAATCAAATAGGCCCATGGATCATTGATTCATGTGCAATCATATAACGAGCTACACAATTTTTTTTTTCATCTTATAGTCCATATGCAGGAAACAAATTTTTTTTTTTCATCTTATAATCCATGTGCAAGAAACAAAAAGGTTAAGATTGCAAACAAATCTGTATCACCAATAGCCGGAACTTGAACAATCAAACTCTCTTCCTTTTTAGAACTTCATAATGTTCTTCGTGTTTCAAATTTTTTTGTAACTTGCTATCCATAAGCAAAATAAATCATAACTGTAAGCTTTAGGCTAATTTTTAGCCATCTTATTATGAATTTCAAGATTTGACCACAAGGAGGAAAATTGGCGATGCTAGAGAGCATGAAGGACTCTTCTTCTTTGAAGATGAAATAAAATCAAATAGGCAAATTCAAATTACATATTTTGAATTAAATAGACAAATAATGTTATGGCATTATGGATTAGGCTACTTAAATTTTCAATAGCTCAAGTTCTTGTTTCAAAATTTGTTTCAAAATAAAAATCCATCTTTTTTCCAATGTGAAGTGCATGGATTACATAAAATGCATTGTACCTTTTTTCTTCTATAACCTTAAAAGTATCTAAACCTTATACTTTAGTTTATAGCGATTTAGAATGTTTTTAAACTCTAAAGTTACCAAATTTTAAAACTCCAAATATTATCATATCTTTTGAACCAAGTCCAAGTCCTTTGGACATTGAAATAGGCTCATTCTTAATGTTGTCTCATGGTTCTAAGCCCACTAGAAGTGGAGGAGAAGTAGGTAGCAAAACTAAGGGTTTGACACTTTTTTGAAAGTCTATACAAGGACGAATACAACTTAAAGAATAGAGTCGAAAACATCTACAGAGCCATGAGTTCATGAATCCTCAATGTAATATCCGAACGAAGTTTCTACAATTTGTCACCCAATCTATATAACCTATCCAACGTATTCCAATTTTAAATATTGAGTGTAATGAACCTCCCAGTGAGTTTATTGAGTCTATTAACGATCTTAATTTTTCCATTGCTTTTAGAAAGTGTATTAGGACTTGTACTAAGCATCCTTTATCACATTATATGTCATATGATATCTCTCATACAACTTTCTTGCTTTTACTTCATAACTATCATGCATTGAGATTTTAAAAAATGTGCAGGATTTTCTAAAAGTTACTAAATGGAAAAAAAAAGCTACTTTTAAGGAGATGAAAGCTCTTATGAAGAATAAAATATGGAGATGTTGGGTTTACTAAGAGGGAAGACAAGTATTGATTGCAAATGGGTGTTTACAATCAAGTATAGATTAGATGGATCTTTTGAATGGCATAAGGAATGTTTAGGCAGGTTACGCATTGACTATCTTGATACCTTTGCACCATTAGCAAAGTTAAACATTATAAGATTATTTCTAGCACTTGTAGCAAATCTTGATTCTCCTCTACAATAGTTGGATGTAAAAAAATGTATTTCTTAATAGAGATTTAGAAAAGGAATTATACATGGACCCCCTCCTGGTTTTAAAAGGACATTCGAATCAAAAGTGTGCAAACTAAAAAAATCTCTATATGGTTTGAAACAATTGCCTAGGGCATAGTTTAAAAATTTTTATCAATCTATGAAAAATTAGGGGTACATTTAAGGATAAGCTAATCATATATGTAAAATCCTCTAGTGGTGGGAAGATAGCTATGTTGATAGTATAAGTGGATGATATTATTCTTATAAGAAATGACTTATTAAAGATGAACTGAATAAAGAAATGTCTTTTATCAAAATTTAAGGTTAAGGATTTGGGATCTCTAAAATACTTTCTTGGAATGGAGGTTGCTCGATCAAAGAAAGGAATAACATTCTGAAAAAGGAAGTATATCATTGATATTCTCAAAGAAACTGGAATGAGTGGTCGTATGCCTGCAGACACCCAAATGAATGTTAATCAAAAGCTTAGAGACAACAAAGAAGGAGATTCAGAGAATACACATTATACCAGAAGCTAGTGGGAAAGATGATTTACTTGTCACACATGCAACTTGATATTGCATTTGCAATTAGTTTAGTGAGTTAGATTATGCACTCTCCATAAGAGAAAATCTTTAAGTTGTGTATCTAATCTTAAGGCACTTGAAAAGCAGACTAGGTAAAGGTTTTTTTTTCTAAAGAACTGACCAAGGCTCATACAGATGCAGCTAGGGCAAGATCAATCATAGATAGGAGGTCCACTTCATGGTATTGCACATGTGTGTGGGGTAATTTGGTTACTTGGAGAAGTAAGAAAGCATAATATTGTAGCATTAAGTTGACAGGACCACGTTAAAGGTCTTTCCCGAACATCTAAAGTGATCCTAACTAAGAAAGCTCTACCAAATTCTCTATTGAAAGTTCATTAAAATCTCCTTGTAATTTAGATATAATCCAACAATGCAAATAAAATAATACAAACATTTTTTTTATATAGAATTCTCACAAAATCATCAATCAAAAATACTATAGAAGTCATACATTTTATGTTAATCTACCAGAGAGATATAAGGAGTACAAAAAATCAATACAAATTATTGAAAATGCTCAATATGATGTATATGTCAGAATTCATTGAAAGAAAGAATATTTTCTATTATTAAAAGTTAAAGGAAATTAGACAATATATCAGCAGCAGAATACCATACAAACAACTAAGATGCTTGGACACGAGTGTAATGAGTCAGTATATGCACTCTCCACGTGAGAAACATCTTTAAGCTATGTATTAGATCTTAAGGTACTTGAAAAGCACACTAACCAAAGGTTTGTTTTCCTAAAAAATTAACCAATAAAATATTAAGGCTTATACAGATATAGATTGGGCAAGATCAATCATAAATAGAAGGTCTATTTCAAGGTATTGCACATATGTGTGGGGTAATTTGGTTACTTGGATGAGTAAGAAAGCATAATATTGTAGCATTAAAGTTGACAAGACCATTTATGAGGTCTTTTTCGAATACCTGAAATAGTCTCGCCTAGGGAAGCTCTATCGAATTCTCTATTAAAAATCCAGTAAAACCTCCCTATAATTTGGACATAAACCAATAATACAGATAAAATAACATGAATATTTTTTTTATGGAATCCTTTTAAAATCATTAATAAAAAAAATATAGAAGTCATATATATTATGTTAATCAACCAGAGCAATCCAATGAAAGAAAGAATATTTGTTATTATTAAAGTCGAAGAAAAAGAAACAATACATTAGCAACAGAATACAATACAAACAATAAAGATGCCTCGACTTGATGGATGTAACCTGTCAACTGAAGCTTAGAAGAGTAATTTAAAAACAAAATTATGAGACAAGCTCTGTGAGTGGAATAAAATAATAACATGAAAATAATCATTTATCTTTAAAAAATTCTTTCAAAGCCTCACTTACACTATTCTAAAAGTTCTCTTGTTTTGGAAACCGCCTTTAACAAAACGCATGAATTTTTCTCAAAAATATTGCAAATTTCCAAATTACATATAAACATATTTGTAAATATAATATCAGTTATAACCTACTGTCTTTAAATAAATAAATTATATTTTTCGAATATAACATATAAGCAAAAATAATAGTTTTATAGCCATAGTTCATATAATATCATAACCTGTGTGCTATGCCAAATACCAAATCCTGTAATACGACCCTTAGCGTCCTAAGACAATGCAAAGCCAATAGGAAAGGGGGAAATTGTCATACAACCTCAGTGTCCCTAAGGTGTTATAGAGTCGGGACTTATCAGTTAACCTTTACATCACATGATAATAGTAGAGGGTTGAGTCATATATATATATATATATATATATATATAATCATAACTAAATCCACAATCGAATCTATATCTCTATCTATAACCTTAGTATTACTTAGCACGCATATCACTAATCCATATCTTACATATATTCTTTAATAAAATATTGTTTATTTTTTATATCCATACCCGAAAACCCAATATAACTATTTAACATATCATATGCAAATCATATATAAATAAACTAAATAAAATAATGAAATTATAAATTTTTTTTTATGCCAAAAATATTACCATGTAAAGTTATATGGCAGTAATTAATCCAACTATGAAAACTTTTCAAATATCAAGATCCACAATTTCACCATGAGCATATTAAAATTTGGAAACAATTAAAAAATTGGCAAAAATCACACGAGATAATAACATTTATATATATTCACATATATAATTATATAACCAAAATTTATATAAAATTTCATAAAACTTCAAAAACAATGAATCATCAATTTAACATGCGTCAAAAATATTTAGGAAAATAAATCCACTCGTAGAGATATAGCCGTTTCCTAATCCATTGTTAAATCACTTCCAATTTCCATCTTGGTATCTAAAATATAACAATAACACTTTTTAGACTCCCAAAAATCAAACTAGAGACATTGATGCATATTAAATATCTCAAAATAACTTTTACAACACTCCAAAAGCAAAATTAATCACCAAATATTCTAATTATACTACAAGCCCTTAATACCTGATAGCCAAAATTAAGGCTTTTCACTTAGAGGCCAATTTTGTGAAATTAAACCTTTTGTTGTGTCCTTTTAAAACTAAATTATATTAATTCAACTTCAATTTTGGCCAATTATGTCAAAAAACAGTCCAATTTTATCCAATATTAAACTAATTGATCCAAAAATAAAAAAATTATCAATAATGTCCAAAATTTACAAAATTTATATCGAAAAAAAGCCCATGAGACAAAGAATGCAATGATGTACTCATATTGGTTCGAAAATGTCACGAGCATCCAAAAAAATTGTTGTAAAAATTTAGCCAAACTTGATGTTAATAGATCTATAAAATAATGAATATTTTCAACAAAAGGAGGTCAAATTCAAACTCAGAGGGTTCAAAATTAGGGGACGGGGTCAAAACTATAGCTTACAATGGTTGAAATCTAGCCAAATCAACGACAACTAGAATTTGCCATGCCTCGTCAAAAAAATCCGCAATCCAGGCATGTTCGACCACAGTTGGCCATCAAAATTTGGTTATTGGTTTAAATTTGCATGGTTAACACATGATTGGGTATGTGTAGTAAAACTATAAGGGAAGAGGTTTAATTTAATTGGAAACCAAGAGGGAGAGAGAATGGTGCATTGCTAGATTTTGTCACCAATCCCAATGCATCAGTTAGCGATTTGGCATGCAATTTTGGTAGTAAAAAAAGGCTCAAAATTGACGAAAGTCAATCTACAATGGTGGCTCGTTGTGGGTCGCATATGGGTTGGGTTTGTGTCACTGGTTCTTAGGGCTTTCAAAGTTTTTGGGGACTTTTTAGGTATTTAATAAATTGTTTAATCCCATGGCATATCTAAGGAAGTATTTATCAGACTTTGAGTCACTAATTAACAAAAATAATGACTAGTTTTGACACAATTGAAATACTTATGATCAAAACTTTCAAGAACCATAATTTTTTATCCATAACTTGGATTTAACATACCACCAATTTATTAATTTGTAACGATGAGCTCTACGCTATAATGAAGATAAAGTTAAACAAGAATGCTATTCTCGATAAAGCTCATATTCACCATTAATATTATTCTTATTTTTATAATTTATTACTTTTTATTACAAAAAAATATAAATTATAAAAGACTCAATGAATATATAGAATTCGATGGATATTTTATCGATTGAAAGGATGTTTTAATCAATTAAACTAAAGGTAGCAAAATCTATAGTAAATTTAATTGTGAATCCGGATTTTGATAAATAAAGCTAACAAAAAAATCAAAACCATTGACAACTTTCAGTACACCAAGTGGACAGTTCCATTGAAATGTGATGCCTATCGGTTTAAACATAGGCCCACAGGTATTCCAAAGATGGATGAACTCTATTCTTTGTGTAACAATAGTAGATGTAGATTCACTTTCTTTCTTTTTCACCTTTAATTTCAAATGTTTAAAATTTTTTAGTTGTGCTAAAATAGAAAAATCTTTTTTTCCATTCTAGATACATTTTATCTTGAAATATAAATTATTTCTAGATGATTGAATTTATACAATTTTGTAGATTTTCCTATAAGATTAGCTATCAACCATGGTTTTGGTGTTTCTAAATCATTCTAATTTAATAATTTTGGTTTTATCTCTGCATCATATGGTTGAGGTTCATATAATTCAACTATACTTTTATCATATGGTTTTATAGATATCTCAATTGTTTATGTTAATTCGTGGATTGTTCTCTATTGTATGGATAAATCTTGTTGTTCATCATCCAAATTTAAATTTTTTTATTTGAATCTTTATTTTTATGGAATTTTCTAATTTTTGTTTTTTTTGGAAAGAGAAATAAAATAGTTAGGTTTTATATTAAACCATACTACATTATTAATAAGGCTAGATTGTATTTAGTCAATTAAAGCTTGAATTTGATCTTTTAGTTTATTATCAAAGACTACTACTATAATATACTTATTAACAATAAAACTTTTAAATAAGTTTTCAAATATGATCGGGTAAGTCGGTTTTATCAATCAGATCAATGCTAACAAGATACAATGGACGTTTAAAGTTCAAGTCGTAAGACCACAGATTCCAAGCTTTGATGATAAATCAGAAATTAATATTGTTGAAATGGTTTTAATGGATGATTATGTTTTATTTTGTTTTTAAATTTTCATTACATATTATTATCATTATTTGTTTAGGGTTTAGGAATGCATGACATGTGTATATATATGATGTATGTTATATAATATATATTTGTTTAGGATTTAGAAATGCATGGCATGTGTATAATATGTATATGTATATATATATTTAAATTATCTATTACGGTTATATTCTTCGTGCATCACACAAGCTTAACACTAATATTTAGCAAAAATAATAAATAGATATTCTTAGTTATATATTCAGTAAAAATAATGAATAAGAATCAAGTTTAGCGTTTTAAAAAAAAAAAAATTGGTTCTAAATTTTTTTAAATTTGATAAAAAAAAATTAATCAAAAGTTTATTTTTTATATTTATTTATGTGTTTTTACTGTATCATAATCTATATAAATCTAAATTTATTAAAATATGATAAGTATAAGTTTTAAGTTCACCTAACTTAGAATGCAAGGATAACAAAAGTTCCCGAATTTAAAAACATGTTAAATGCATAAAAAATTAAATCTATGGAATAATCATATCTTTGTTGCAAAAATGATATGTCTTTCTTGCAAGAAGTGGCTGTAATGGAAGGAGTGGCTCACTTATCAACCAAGAAAAACAAGACCACTCACTACTCACATCTAAAACTTCACCAATAAGTTCTACACCCCACAGACGAGTGTGATAGTTCAGTTGGTACAAGCACCACCACCTACGCTTACTACGCTGGATTCAAGTCTACTAGGGGGCAAGAGGTATCTGGGGGTATAGCCAAAAAAAAAAAAAAAGTTCTAAACCCCACATTGCGAGATCAGCAACAAAATAAAATTTATTTTTGTATCTTGTATGAGATTTCCCTTGGCCAAATCTACTCAGCTATTGGTTTTTATTTATTTATTTTTTGTTATTTCCAATGGGATAAAGGTGGATTTTGCATCCAAGCTCATCTGCTTTTTTCTTCTTCGTTTTTTTTTTTAAATGCAATTTTCATATGATATTTTGTATGTAATAGATTTTAGTCGTAAATCAATAAAAATAAAAATAAAAACAGTTTTTTTGGGTAATATAAAAAAATGGTTTGAAAAATAAAAAGCTGTACAAATCAAATTTAAAATTTATAAATGTCTAGATACATAAAAGAAAGTAAAAAAAATATTTATGCAAAATATTTAATCAAATATTGTTATGGTAAAATAATAAAAAATAATTATGCAAAATATTTAATCAAATATTGTTACGGTAAATTAAGAGAATTAATTTTGTATGGTAAAATAATAAAATTAATTGACATATTTAGTTATTTATCGAATTTTATCTATCTAAATTTATCTATATAAATAATAAAACAAAAGAAATATAACAAAAATATCTAATAAAATATGAGAATAGTAATGTAATAAAATTAAGTGTGTATATGTTATTAAATATATAAATAATTATTAAATTATTTCCAATTGCAAGGTATTTAATTCATTTCATGATGCCATATAGGAAAGATAATTTTTTTTTTTTAAGGGAAGTTAATTGCATTGCGTAAGAGGTAATTTTGAATTGTTTTAAATCATAAAGTAATTTTTAAATAGGGATAAAAACATAGAGGGTCCATATGATATTAACCCTAAATCATATGCGGTATATTATGTATATTTATATTTTTATATAAGGATATATGTTTCTTATAACATGAAAAGAGTTTGTAAAATTTAAACTTAAATAATCAAAAAGCAATTAGTTACTAATATTTACAATTTTTCTTTTTAAGTGATCACTTAGCACTTTAATTTTATTTGGTTATTTTATTTTAAGTTAAACCATAAAAAGAAATTAATATTAATTAATGATTAATAAAAATGTTCTTGTTTAATAATAATGACATGACATAATTCTAACCATTAAATCTAATTTTGTTGACATGTCCGCATTTGGCAAACTTAAATTGAGTTCTTCTAATTTTTTAGAAATGAAGAGAAATTTTTGTTTGTTTTCTTGTTAGCTATTATTGCTAAAGCATTAATAAAGAGATTTTGTTTCTCCAAGCTTGACAAATAAAGCAAACAGGCATTTTCGTGATTTATGCCCATAAAAATGAAGTAGTATGTCTCGGACAAATCCAAGCCAGAGACTCCACTTATCTTAGAATAAAAGTTTTATTATGATTAATGTAACTTAAAAGTTAACATGTTGCTATGCGAAAATTGTAAACCATTTACAAAATTTTAAAGATATTTGTGGTTTAATTTGATATTATACAGCTAAAGTACAAATATGTTAAATTACAGATCATTAGTTCCAAAAACTCCCCCCCCAAAAAAAAAAAAAAGAAATAGTTATTTATGAAAATAAAAAAATTAAAAAGAAATAAACATTCATATTTATATGATTAATAAAAATAATAAATAAGAATCAAACTTAGCCATTTAAAAATATTTTTAATTTTAAAAATTTTCAAATTTAATAAAAATTAATAAAAAAATATTTTTATATTTATTTATATATTTTTACTGTATTATAATCCATCTAAATATAAATTTATCAAAATATGATAAATATATTTTTCAAATTTAACTAAGTTAGAATGTAAAAGTAATAATTTTAAAGGTTTTTTAAAAAATAATTATTCCCTCAAATGAATGCTTTCAAATTTAAAAACCTATCAAATACATTAAAAATTAATCTATAAAATAGTTAGAATAATTATTTTATTTATGTAGTTATTCGCGAAGTCAAATATGCTCCTAGATTAATATCTATAAAATTCAAATTTAAATTTAAAAATAAAATTAATTACGCCAAAGACCACCAACACTTTTTTATTTTTTATTATTATTATTTCTTTTTTTGGGGTGAGTTTACTAACACGTTTTCTATTCAAAAAAACAAACAAATAAAATAAAATAAAATAAATTCCGCTGGCAACGTTGTTATTATAAATATATAAAATAAACCTACAGTTTTATACCTAATTCCAAAAGAGGTTTACACAAAACATTCATAACATTTATTATTTCCCACAAAATCCAAAAATCCAATCGTCCATCCTAAGCTTCGATGATTCCGTCTCCATGGAATAAAACCACAGCAAAACCCTCCACCCCACCTTTCCGAGTTTTTTCCCAAAACAAATTTACTTCTTTCTTTTTATCTCCAAAATTTTTCTCTCGAAGATGGCCACGAGGAGGCCCACCACCACCACTACTAGACGCCCACAAGTCCGCGACGACGGCGAAGACGACGACGACCTTCACTCCTTGGTCTCCGAGCAACGCAACGAGCTAATGGCGGCTGAAACCCTCGAGTCCGACCTCGATCTCGCCTTCAAACTCCAGCTCCAAGAAGCTGTCGCTGCCTCACTCGCCCACCAACCCTCCTCTTCGGCCCCTCTGGAACCTCAAAACGACACCGTTTGCCACTCTGTTGGATTCGCCACCGTCCAGTCTGAAGAGCTCGTCAGGCTTCAGCAGGAGTTGAAGGACCGGCAACAGAGCGAGATCGAGATGCGGAAGATGAGGGAGGATCTCTGCCGTCGGATTCACGACCAGAACTTCGCTAGGGAGATACTCAGGATTCCCGAGGAGGATTGGAGAGATTGGGGTGATAACTTTGAGAAGCCCTTTTGTGGTGAAGGCTCATCGTCTTCATCTGGTGGCTCCACCGCTATTGGAAATGAATGCGAGTACAGGCTTTATTTCAAGGGCTTGATCAGCGACGAAAAGGTTGGGGATCAGAGGATCAAACTGGCTGGGATTGGAGTTGCGATTTGCGATTCCAGGGATAATTTGATATTCGAGGTCAGGAAACCTCTGATCGTCAATGGGATGAACAAGATTGGTGCGGAGGCTAAGGCTCTGATCGAAGGGCTTAATGCTGCTCTCGTTTTGGAGTTGAAGCGGCTCGTTTTTTACTGTGATTACTATCCCATTTTCCAATTTGTGAGTTTTCTCTGTTCCTAAAACATTTCTTCTTCTTTTTTTTATAAATTTATATTCTTGATTCTAACTGAATTGGTGGATTTTCCGCGAATTGAATCGCTCGATTTCGTTTTGTTTTGGGTTTTCAATAATGTCTTTGTCAATTTGGGGTGTTGTTTGGATTGTAATTAACTGCTGTTAATAAAACAGATGATTCATAATGTGAGACTGGTGGATGACTGGAATGGATTTTTCAAAAAATGAAATGAGATAATAGTACATATGAAGCAGGAAGAGGATTGGAAAATTTGATGATAGTAGATGCACGCTTTTGAGATGAAAACTCTCTATGTATGAAAGAACATGGTTCGAAATTATTTCATCTGCGAAATTTATTTGTAATATTGTACTATAAAGTCCATATAAGTTTCAAATAAGATAAATCATTAAAAAACATAGAATTATGAATCATGGAGTATGAAAATGTTCGTCAATCTGTCAATCTATCAAAATCTTTAAGCAAATCTTAATCGAGGTTTTTAGCTCTGCGTGCAATTACTTCATCTTCCTTCCTCTTTCATTCATTTCGTTGTCTCGTCTCACTTGATTTTCCCTCTCTGCAATTGTTTTTTTTTTTTTATTTATTTATTTTTACTTTCTTGACCCAAGTGCATCCCCACTCTTGCTGTTAAATCATTTTCCTAAAGTGGTTCAGGTTTCAGTTGCTCTGAACTGCTAAATGCAGAGGCTGTGCATGGTATAAGCCATTTGAAACTCTGGAGAAGTACATTCCTTTAAAGAACTTGTCTTATCGATTATGTTTTCACCAGTTGCCTAGTTATATATGTTTAGCACTATTCTCTCTCTCTCTCTCTCTCTCTCTCTCTCTCTCTCTCTCTCTCTCTCTCTCTCTCGCTATGACATTTTTCTTATTTAGCCCTAGATTCATCTACCTCCAGCGTTGTAGAGTTTGGGATTTATGGAAAAGATTTGGCAATTGTGATTCAAGTTTTATTCATTAATTGTGTGTTTTGAAATCTTAGTTTATGCTATTTATTATATTAGTATTTGTTTTTTATTTTTCCAATTTAACCTTGAAAGAACTTGTAGACATCGTATTTTATACTTGTAGGTTAACCAAAGATGGCCTGCAAAGCAGCGCAAGAT
Organism: Ziziphus jujuba; assembly: GCF_031755915.1. Lineage (NCBI taxonomy): Eukaryota > Viridiplantae > Streptophyta > Magnoliopsida > Rosales > Rhamnaceae > Ziziphus > Ziziphus jujuba. The sequence continues at coordinate 12,715,519 of NC_083388.1, forward strand.
TGCAGTGCTCATCAATCAGGTGAAGAATCTTCAAAGACAATTTACATCTTGCAATTCAAGGCTTGTGCCACGAAATGATATAAAGTTTGCATTTAAACTTGCAAGAGATGCAATAGTGTCTCAGACCAACAAGACTGCAGAATCTAGCCGTTGCAAGAGTCTGAATGAGACTTGTGTGATTTGTTTTGAAGATACTGAGGCTAGTCAAATTTTTTCAGTTGATGGCTGCTTGCATCGATACTGCTTTTCTTGTATGAAACAACATGTGGAGGTCAAGTTGCTTCATGGGATATTGCCTAAATGCCCTCATGAAGATTGTAAGTCTGACCTTGATGTTGGCAGTTGTGGCAAATTTTTGACACCTAAAATTATGGAGACCATGCGCCAACGCATAAAGGAAGCTTCAACTCCTGTCACAGAGAAAGTTTATTGTGCGTATCCAAGGTGTTCAGTTTTAATGTCAAAAACTGAACTTTTGGAGTATTCAACGAAGCATTTAGTTGATGTTGAGCGATCAGGAGCTCGGAGATGCATGAAATGTAATAACCTCTTCTGCATCAATTGCAAGGTTCCTTGGCACCGTAACATGACTTGTGTTGACTACAAAAGGTTAAATCCTTATCCCCCTGCAGAAGAATCAAAGCTGAAATTTCTTGCATCAAAGAATCTGTGGCGCCAGTGTAAGAAGTGCAATCATATGATTGAACTTGCTGAAGGTTGCTTCCATATGACGTGCAGGTATTTTTTTTAAAATTTAAATTTGAACAATAATACCATTTTTTTATTTTTTTATTTATTTTTGGGTGGTGGAGGAAGAAAGTTTTGTTTAAAAGATGTTAATCCACCTGACTACAATTTGTACATCGTCTAAATGTCCAAACTTGTAAAAGGGGTGATGTATTTGTCAAGACTCAGGGATTTTTTTTTTTTTTCTTTTTAAATTTTAATTTGAACTAATCTAGTTACAGCTGGTATGAAAATGGATTTTTGCCTTTTGAACATTGTGTAATCTTTCGTTAGCAAAAATTTTAAAATTAGTTTAAACCAACTTACAAAAGAACTTAGGTCATCAATCCATATTTGTTGGAAATAAAGCAGTCTCTCTCCTGGGTTCAAATCTTCTATCCTTTCCCATTCCAAGCAAAATAGCTGCATAGGAATCCTTGAGATAGACATTATATAGTATCGATGTTTATATGTGATAAAGAAAAAGCCAAAAGCATTGAAGGACTCAAATGCCTTAATTGAAATTGTTTATAAATAGAAGGAAGGGCTTCATTAGTTTGTTTATTTTGACAAAGTATTTTCAGACTGCAAATTAACAGTTGGTACCTGGCTTGCCTTCGGTAAATTAGATTGGGTTCTCAATTTTTCATTAATAGTAGTGCTTTCATTGCTTTTGTTGTTTTGAAACTGCAAATTAATAGTAGTTGATACCTGGCTTGCCTTCAGTAACTTAGTATTAAGTCTGATTGATCTAGATTGGGTTTCCATTGTCATTAACAGTGCTGCTTCTTTTTGATTTTGTTGTTTATGCAGATGTGGGCATGAGTTTTGTTATAACTGTGGAGCCGAGTGGAAAGAGAAGAAAGCAACATGTGATTGCCCACTCTGGATTGAGGATAATATATTGTACGATGAGGATGATGAAGAAGATGAAGACGACGAAGAAGAAGAAGAAGAAGACGAAGACGACTACTATGACTCTGATTCCGATTATTTTGCCATGTAAATGACCTTCACTTCTAAATTTCTTCCTTTTAATCTTGTTATGACTGGACAATAATCCATGGCATATGCTCGTATATATTGCAAATTTTGTTAGGTTTACCCTTCCCTCTAATTTATCTGCTGCATGCCCATCAATTTTTCATCCTCTTTATGAGCTCTAGAAAATTTAGAATTAAAAAAGTTGGAATTTTTTTTTTTCTTTTAATAAAAATAATAAAAGTTATTTAGCAGGTGAAATAGTCATATCATTATGCAAAAGCATAAAAAGCCCCAAGCAAATTACTTGGTCAGTACAGGTTGAAGCATGCTTTGCAATAGCATGGGAAACCTTGGAGTAGAAGAAGTAGAAACACGGTATTGTTGAAAGCCATGTTGAAACTTATGATTGAAATTGTTAATTGCGCCTAGCTAATCTTCCTCTCTTCCACTTTCATTTTGATTCACAATGAGTGGAAAGCAATATTGTTGAACAAGAGGTGTGATTGGAAAGGAGAGAAGGAGGCATAGAGAGGTGAGAATTGAAGGTGGGAAAAGATATCATGAAAATGAAAAGCAAGAATTTCAATGGAGGATATTATTTGAAGAGGGACTGGAAAAACTAATATTTATGTTTTGTTTTTTCTTTCTTTAATCTCTTTACACTAACGGAGTTGCAATTAAAAATAATGAGCAGATTTTCAAGTTGACATGCATATATATATATATATATATATTAGTGAAACTTAGCATGCACATTGGGATACCCATGGAGAGGACATAAAAATGGTGTTGGTTCTGTACGTTGATTGATGGATCATATACATATATAGTAGCCTTGATCACGTGGGTTGCACGTGGTCTTTAAATATATTTTTATTTGAATTTTTTTAATTTTATTTATTTATACTTTTTATATAAGTGTTTGTTCCAATTTTTTAAAAGTTGATATTATTTATGTGAGACAAAAAACGTTAAAAAATTTTAAAATAAAAGTAATGGGTTAATGCAATGCAAAACTAATGTTGTGCTCTTGGATCAAGTTTTTAAACGAACCGATCGAAGATAAAAAGAAATAAATGCATAAACTTTTAAATGGTATGGTTTTCACTGTTTGTTAAATTGGATGGATCGCAAAATGTAGCAAATGGAGTAATCTAATAGGAAACAATTTTAAGGTTTGTCTATTGCTGAATGTTTTTTTTATCCCAAATATGAAAAGTAATAATAAAACTAGTGGTTATTTTTGAAATATAGAATTTTATTTATACTTTTATTAAATTGCTTGTTTGTTGCCACTGGTTTAATTTTTAAAATGAACAGATCTAAGATGTTGAAATTTCTAATGATATGGCTCGACTGTGTGTTAAATTAGATGGATTGCAGATTAATAAAACAACGTGTATCATCAAATGGTGTAATCCAATGTCAACAATCTTTTTTTTTTTTTTTAATAATTTATCTAATTTACAAATTATTTAAAATTTTCTCTTGAAAACACAAATAAAGATGTTCACTTTCGTCAATGCCAAACAACCTTAGGCTCTACAAATTGAAAACTAATTATAAAACCACTCGGTGGCTATTTTTGAAGTATACGGATTGACCACAAAAGTTGGAAACATTATTTGAAAATAAAAATGAACTTGGAAAACGTCTTAGAGATGTTTCACATATATCTAAACAATTTTACAAACATAAATATTAAACAAAAAAGGTAATATTTATCATTTTAAATCTAAAAATATTTATTTAATATAAATATATATTATTATTTGATATATATTAAACATAAATTTGGATAATCTTACCACTTTTGTATAATGGAGATTTTTTTTCTTTCTATTTATCTATATATATATATATATGGATTATTTAACGTATATCAAACATGACTTTAGCATTTCAGTTTTCATAAGATATTTTTAAAATATATGTATTACCACACATGTTTTTAATTGTCGAAATAAAAAGTGCAATTTATATATAGTTTGAAATGGCATGTGAAGAAGGAATTTGTGGAGCAGACATTTTGTCTGATTGCGATCCCTTCTTCTTCTTTTTTTTTTTTTTTTTCCTCAGTTCGTACCAAATATAATTTCTCAAATGGGTAACTGAATTTTGAAGTCTACTTCATGAAATAGCAATTTTTGATCATTTGGTGTGGAAACAGCTTAGAAAGGTTATGCTGCCATATTGTCTTCCCCTGTTTTCTTATTCATGTTGCTATCTTTTTTTTTTTTTTTTTTTTTTTTTTTTTTTTTTTTTTGGTTGTTGTTGTTGGTGGTGGTAATAAAGTTGCTATGTTGTTGATCTTGAATTAATTTGACATCAATGGTACTAATAAGGAAAAAAGTTGGGTGACAAAAGCATAAAGCAATATGCTTATTGGGCAAAAATGCTTTCTATGGTTTATACTGCTTTTGCAGTACATGGGTTTTATCAATATTTGAAAAATTATGCATTTCGGGAAATCCATCTAAATTCCACTGCGAATTATACTCACTATGTCAGATTACCAAAGAGACTAATGCATACTTTCTTCTTAGCTCAATTTCATGCTTATTTCCTGGCCTGTTTTATTATGTACCAGTGGAAACTTGTAATCATTACGGCGCGTGCTTGTTGGCACCTCATTTGTGCTCCACAATAATTGCTTCTAAAATTTTGTCTTCTAACTTTTTTTTTTTTTATTCCACATTCTACCGTACTTTCTGCAGCATGGCTAAAACATTTTACAAATTGCTAGTCACAAAAAAATTTGATCTAAACATACATTCTTCTAGTTTAAATTTTTAAAATAAATAGTAATTTATTATGATATTAAAGTTTAAACATATGTAAGAATAAAAAATGGCTTCCCACCCAGCCATTTATCTATCTATTTAAGAAGTATATAGTCTCATTATGAATCTTTTGCCTATTCAGCCAATAGTTAAAGGCAAATTCTATGTAACGAATAGTTGATTCCATTGTTATTTGGCTTACAAATTCTCTCAAGGATTAATTTCATTGAGACTCTCTCAGGTTTATTATAAATACAAATGTTATCCTTAATTTTAGTATAATTACATTTACTTTCCTTGTTGTTAAGCTTTCGCCGTTATATTTAACTGAGAATGGATAATAAAGTAATTTTAGATTAAAAATGTGGGTTTCATGCTTGAGATAACATTGAAAAATGTTTGGACAATGTGCAAATCATGTTGAAGAAGTTTCTATTTCAGTCATATCAAAAATCAAATAGAACCGTGCTTATTACCCAGAAAATTGTCACCATTGTTGTACTTTACACATTGTGCGGTCTTTACCTACAAAACTGATGCCATTGTTGTTCTCTACCCATTATTCCCGTCATCATATCCTTAAAATTATACTTTAAAAAACCTAAAAGCTCAAATGAAAAGAGGAAGGAAAGAAACCCAAACCACCATTGGTAAGTTTATGTTGTTGATTAATGTGTATATTTTGATATGGTTTTTTATTCTGTTTTTTGATTTCGTCTAGGGTTTATGGTTCTTGTAGATTTGGGTAGCTAAGAAGGGAAACACTTGAAAAAATGTTGGCTCTTTCAAATAAGAAGTTAGTCATTTTTGTTTCTGTACATTTAGGTTGAGCTTTTTTTTTCCCTCCTTTTGATTTGGGTAAGCTTTCGATAGTTCTCCAAAAACAAAAGGAAAAGATGAACAAGGCTTTGACAGAGTGGGGGTTAATTCCCACAACTCATAATAACAATTGCCTTTCAAATAAAAATGTATGTGGTAATGACTCACACACACCTATACAGTTTTTTGATAAATGGTAGATGTTCTTGGATTGTCACTTTAGAATGGTAGATGTTCTATTCTTGATATGTAGTATTTGAACCTTTAGTTTGTGGTTTTTGAATGGTAAATAGTGGTTAGACATTGGGTTTTATTTGTTTTTTTTATTATTTATTTCTTCTTATTTGCAGCAAGATGTTATTTGAGATTATAACAGATATGTTTGGAATTGAACAAGATCCATTCTAAGGTATTAAATTGTGGTTGTAAAATCATTATAGGGCAGAAGATGTCTGTTAAAGTTAAGTTACCTTGGACTACAGGGGATAGTATATTTATAGAGAATGATGTGGATTTATTGGAGTTATTTGCAAAGTTTAAAGAAAAATATGTTGAGAGAATAAGAATGGAGGTAGCCTTTTTGCCATTAGACATGTATGATCCTAATGACGATCTAGAAAATGACCCAACAAATGGCATTCATCAATCTAATGAAATTCCAATCCCAAATGACACCTCTATCCAAGTTGAAACTAAAGCTCAACATCAATCTGAACCCCAAACAGAACCAGTTGCCACTTCTAAATCCCAATTTGAAACTGAACCAAGCCCTTCTCAATTTAATATGGAAACTATTGAGGAATCTAATGCCTTAGAACAGTTTGGATGAAGTGAATTTGAAACCGTAAATGGGGACTCTAGTGTAGATGAGGATTCGAATGTGAACCTGATAATAATTCTGATGTATATGAGTTAAATGATGACGATAGGAGTGTTGGAAGTGATTTTGAAGGAGAGAACCCAATTGCTAGAATGTCTAGGCAGATGGTAGGCAATGTTTATGTGCCTAGACCAGATGGAAAACCTTACTTCTATAATGGACTAATTTTTGATAATGTGGTCAAATATAGAAATGTTTTGTTAGATTATGCCATAGAAGAGGGATTTAATTATATAAGACTTAAAAATGAAAAGGATAGAGTTACTGTACATTGTGCTGTAGAAGGATATCCATGGAGGATATGTGCATCACCAATACCTGATAGTCAAAATTTTTAAGTTAAAATATATAATGAAGAACATACATGTACTAAATTGACCATAAATCCATTGGTTACTGCTGAATGGATTTCTCTGAAATTTGAGCAACAGTTTGGGGACAATCCTAACATAGATGTAGCTAAGATATTTGCAAAGGTCAAGTCAAGATATGGAGTGGAGGTTAAGAATTCAATGTTGTATAGGGCTAAAAACAAGGCACTGGTTAGGTTAGGTGGTGGCCATGGTAAGAGTTACTCAAAGCTGCATAAGTATGGAAATATTTTAAGGATTAAGAACTCTGGTACATTGGTTCAAGTAATAACTAGGAGGAATGCTTTGTTTGAGAACTCCACTTTCCAGAGGTTCTTCTTAAGTTTTCCTACACGAAATGATAGATTCTTAAAGGGTTGTAGACCATTCATTGGTCTAGATGGATGCCATTTGAAAGAACAATTTGGTGGTATGTTGCTAACTGATGTATACTTGGATGCCAACAGCAGTATATTTCCTATGGCAGTATGTATCTGTGAGGTTTGATAACTTGGATAGTTGGAGAGAGTTTTTGAATTTACTAAATGAGTATATTAGGATGCATGAAACTAGAACAATTACTTTTATGTTTGATAGGCAAAAAGGGATTTTGGTAGCTTTGAATGAGATTTTTCCAAATGATAAATACAGATTTTGTGCTAAGCATATTTTTGCCAATTTTAAAGGTAAATTTCCTAAAATGGAGATAAGAAAGATGTTCTGAGCAACAGCAAGGTCACCGAATGTCAAAGAACTTGAAGAAAACATGGAAGGCATGAAGAATGTTAGTCTAGCTGCTTATGAATGGCTTATGCAAGCGTCTACATGTCATTGGAGCATACATGCTTTTGATGAAAGTGCTAAAACAGATCATGTGACCAACAATATGACTGAATCTTTTAACAATCAAATAAATGGGTATAGAAGCAAACCTATCCTACAATTGCTTGAGTTTTTTAGGAGAAAAATGATGGGTAGGTTCTGGAGATGAGAAAAGAAGGCATTGTCGTGGACTACAGATCTTCCACCGAATGTCCAAATTAAAATGAATAGGAATCACAAGTCAAGAAGACATTTAAATGTTATTTGGGTTGGTAATGATGAGTATGAGCTTTTAGATGAGACAAATGTATTTATTATACACTTGAACAGAACCCAATGTGGATGTGGTTCTTGGCAAATGACTGAAATACCATATAAGCATGACATGACAACTATCAACCATATGAGAATGAAGTCTACTGCATATGTTGACAAGAATTTGATCAAGGTAGCTTATCTTAAGAATTATAGTGGTATGATTCATCCTATACCGAATGAAACACTATGACCAGAAGTTGATGTGGAAAGGTTGCAGCCTCCAACATATGGCAAGAGACCTAGAAGGTAAAAAATGATAAGGAGGAGGTTAGATGATGAGCTATCTCTAAAACAGAATAGATCTTTCAACTTTAGATATGGAATATGCAAAAACGTTGGCCACAACAAGAGATCATACTCTATTACAAATGTAAAAAAGTAAAGAACCTTGCAAGTAATTTAATAAGTCTTTTAATTTTGTTTATTCAGTTTCATTAAATTGAATAATAACTATTAATTGATATTTTAACTATAATATTCCTACATTTAGGGGAATAATGAAAGTGGCAATCCATCAACATCGGCTTCAAATGTTCCAAAGCCATCTTCTCAGCAAAGATAGTGGGAGCCACAATTATTTTGTCATCAAGTGCATACAATTAATCAGTACCTTATGTTAGATTATGTTTTGTTGCATTCAAGAATACGATTTGCTTAGACATTTTGGAGTGGCAAATTGTTTATTAAGTGCAATGAGGTATTGACCTTTACACAATGATTTTTAACTAGAGAGATTAGGTTTAACATGAAATGTCATAATCTATTTTTTTGTGCGTATGACATTGTAAGTAGGTGTTTGCTATATATGAATGTGTACATCATATATGACCATGTCATATTTATTTTTGAGGCACAGCACACATGACAATTGTATATAATAGTTATCACCTTGGGGATGAATGATGGAAATGTAATCAATTTATGCACCTAATGAGTTTAATGGGATATTTAGATACTTTAGATATTAATTGTGTGTTGAAGTTGTTCTTTCATTTAAACTTTAATTTATTTTCATATTCATGATACATAGTGTGATTATAACAACTGATATGCCAAAAAATAACATATTTATAAGTATCATATTCTTCAATCCACCTTGCATGTTTTCTAAATTCTCGATTGTTACAGTTAATGATTTAATATCATTTTGCCTCTGATTTTCAATTGCTTGACTATATCGTGTTTGCCTCCACCTGCTGCTACTTGCATTATCAACCATGTTAAACACCTATTCATCCGGTATCCAAAAAGAGTAATAATTGCATTTCCTTTATAAGCAAATAAAGTAAAGCTTTGACGGGGTTCTTGGTTGATTCTGAAATTCTAACCCTTGCCTTTTTGCCACAATTGCACCTTCTATTTTTAAATTTGGTTATGCCTCTATTAACTTCACTTTTACCACTTGATGCTTGCATTTTCAATAATGGAATGTATGATCAGCAGTTTCTTAAGTTATTTTCTATGCTTTTGTTGTGAGTTGTGGAGATTTTATTGCGAGTTGCAATTGTATAGTTTTTGTGAAGTATAAAGAATGAGAAGGTCATGTCATTTTCGAAGAAGTTTTGCAGGTTTTGTGTCTGTGATTTTGTTATGGGCTATGCAGGTTTTGTGAGTTTTGGTTGGAGGAGTGTGTTTTGCATATGTTGTTGAGTTAGGGGATTTAAAATGTGTTTTGCAGGTTTTGTGTGTTTGGGAGAAAAAGCTCTTTTGATAAAGGGAAGGGGATTTTAGAGATGAGCAGGTTTTGTGAGATATAGAGAAGCTGAAATTTAATAGTTTTTGAAAGAGTGTTGCTGGTTTTATAGGCAATGTCTGTCTATCTGTATGAGAGCATTAGTTTTTGTATAAAATTTATCTTCCAGGGGATGTCATTGAAACTCCTCAACTACTATTCGTGATTTTAAATGGTCTTTAACCATTATTTTAACCTTTTTTCAAATTTTCTTAATTTTTAAATCCTAACAGTTTCATCAACTAATGAAATAAGGGTCTTAATGTCATTTCAATATGCCGTGTAGGAAAGAGAATAAATCTGAACAGATGAATCACTCCGTAAAGGTGACGATTGAAATTTTACAGCCTCAAGGCCTATTTCATATTTTCCCATAACTTGAAGGGGTCTAGCTAGAATTTTCCCTTCTCTTAATTGAATTGTGCCTCATCTATTAAAAGTGAATCCGCGAATTTCGTTTACCAAAAAAATATATATTTCATCAATTCTAATATGTTCCCTCTAGCTTCATTTGATAATGCTTACTTGATGATAATACTTACTGTACAGGTGTTACATTTTGCATCCATCAATTAGACAACATTTTTCTTTCTACACAAAAGGGAAAGAAAAAAAAAAAGTTATTGCATTTTGTCTCCCAAACCACAAAATCCCTTAAATTGTATCATGAACTAATATTTTCCTATTAGTTTAGTGATAAGGCAAGTTTTCCAAATAAATTTGTTAAAATTAGGCATACATAGTGTCCAAAATAAAATAAAATTGAATAAGACAATTTGTAAACAAACTTACACGATTCTATATTTGTTTTCACTAAATTTATTAATCAAAATACATGATTGGTGTTCTGATAAGAAAATAATAGTGCACGCACAATATGAGAGATTTTGTAATATAGTGGGTAAAATGCAAAAAGTTATAGGTTTGAAAAGCATATAATGTCCCAATTTATCAAAAATAAAATAAAATAAAAGGTGTAAACAATTTTAACACTCTAAGAAAATTTATAGGAGAAAGACCTAACATAGAAAAAAAAAACAAAAGTTAGTATATTATTAGGGATGCTAAGAGAATCTCCGTTAAAAATGTGAATTATGAAAAGAAGCATGCCACGTAAATAATGTAATTATTGTTTTAAAAAAATTGATCTTCAGTGGTAATATCTAAAATGAATATCAAATTGATGTGGCTTAAATGTTATTAAGTTGAATGTCTATTTGCTAGACATTGTAAAGTTTTTTAAAAACAACATTTTCTTAAAAAGTCAACTTTTTCAAAAAAAAAATTCATAAAATATATAATTAATCAGTAGTTATAAATTATTTATGTATACATTACTTTTCAAAAATAATTTTATGATTGGTTATATATTTATATTATATAAATTTAAACAATTTTAATTTTGATCCTGTCTAAAAAATAATTCATATTAATCATTAGAAGTGCTTTAACAAGTGTTATGGTTTAATGTTTAAGGTACAACTAAGAAGGGAGGGGCAGGAGGGACCTCCATTTCTTCTCCCGTTTCCCTTTAAATTTTTTAAAATTCTAATGTTCTAAAATTTTTAATTTTTTAAAATAATATTTCAATAATATTATCATTTCCTTTTTCATATTAATAATAGAAAATATAATAATAACGTATAAAAATATTTTTTTATTATATATGTAGAGAGCACACAGATTATATTCACTGTGTCATCTTGGCATCCAGATTTAATGGGGCTAGGGTGGGTGCCAGAGCGACGAGGCAAATTACTATCTTAATGTGCTAAATACTTAGCAATTAAATACATTAACAAACGTTATTGTTATTTTATACAACAATTATCATTTAATTTAAGTTTGAAAACGTAAATGAAATTTGACAATTTACTGTACTTGTCATATAAGCTTCCATTATTTAATATAATCAAAATAAACTTCTAGACAATTATAAGTTTCATTAAAGTAGGTAACGTTTTATTAAACAATCAGCGAAAAATCAAATTTAAATTTTAAAAAATTTGTTTAAAGGATAAAAGAAAAGGAGAGAAAAATAATATAGAGCGATTCTAGAAAAATAATATAGAGGGTGTTTAATTAGGCATGAAAGAGTTGGCAACGTATCAATAGTACATATATATACATAAACTTTTTCTTTTCTCTTTAATTTATTTTCAGTTTATTTGAATGCTTTTTTTTTTCAATTTATTTGAATGCTATTTTGTAGTTTCAATTCCTACCAATACATTTTCAAATCCAGAGTTCTCCTGAATAAATAACCCATCTTCCTTTCTAATTAAAAAAAAAAAAAATTCGGGACCAATACACTAAATTAATAGTCACTCTAAATGCATTAATTATGTTTTTTAATATATATATATATATATTTTTTTTCCCAGGCTTTAGCATTTAGCGTTAGTTTCCTCTATTTGCGCTTCTTTCTTTAGAATATATATTCATTTATAATTTCTTTCGTGTCTTTGATGTTAATTGATAAGACTATAATAAAAAATGATTAAAGAAACTTTAACTATAAATGAAAATTTATATTTGTTATATAATATTATGACACACTTAGAAATTTTAAGCATGAATAGTAGGTACTACAAAAATTAAAATAAAAGAACTTAATTAAATTATTAAATGACCAATTATTCACTTTGTTTGCTAATTTATTTATGGAATATTTATTATTTTTTATTTCAGAATATTACTTATTATTATTATTATTATTATTATTATTATAATAATGATTGATAATATTATTGTTATTATTAATAGTAGCAGTATTAATAGTGGCAACCTTTTATTTTTATTTGAAGTGTTTAATGTTTTATTGAAAAAAAAGAAAATACTTACTGTTTAAGATATTTTAAAAATTAGTTAGATACATGTCAATTCTAGCTAATATTCACTATTTAAAAACAATAGATATTTTTATATATAATTTTTGAAATATTTATTTCCAAAAAAATATTATTTATATCTATATAATATATAAAAGAAAAAGTATATGCACCACGTATAAGCATACATTTTTTTTCAAATTCCTTTCAAAAAAAAATTTTTTATTTTTATTTTATTTATTATTACTTATTATTTATTATTCATTACCTTATATTTTATGGATATAACCAAATATATATAAAATAAATTTTTGATATAAATATTCATAACTATCACACAATTGATAAAATTACATATGGTAATAATTTTTAAATAAATTAAAAATGCATAAAATATTTTATTTTCTCTTATTTATGAAATATATATTTATGGCCTAATTAGTATACATATATATATTATAACTCAATTATACGTATATATGGTCTAATATATATACATATATTATAACAGAATTATACATATATATGGTCTAATATTAGATGGTTTAATATATATATATATATATCTATATATGGCCCAATATATATTATAACGAAATTATGGCTTAAATATATCTATATAATATATAAAAGTAAAAGAACCTGCAAAAAAATTTGCCACGTGTCATCCTCATATTCATTCTGATCCCTTTAAAAACATTAAAAAAATTAAAATTCAAAAATAAAATTACCTTAAAAATTCTACTATCTTAAAATGATTACCATATATTTCCTTATATTCATTTTATTTCCTTCCAAAGGTATTATAAATAACTAAAATACAGAAATAAAATTGTTTAAAAAATTTCACAATCTTAATAAAACTTAAAAGGAATAATTTGATCTTGATTTTTCGAAAATTTCCATAATGTATGAATATTATCAAGATTTAGCTATGAACCTTTGAAATAACATGTACAACCGTTTTAGCATAATTTATATAAATAATATTTTACAAATAATTTATATTAATAATCTATATAATATATAAAAGTAGAAGAGTTTTGTGTCACGTATCAGCATATTATCATTCCAAATTCCCTCCAAAATAATCAATAAAAAAAATTTCTTTTTCTATTATTTATAATTCTATTAAAATATTACTAAATAAAGCAGTTATTTAAAAATATGAATTTTTTACCTTCATTAGTTATATTCAAAAATATCTATTTTTATTATCTTAATATTCAATGATTGATTGAAAAAGTATAAATTTTTTTAACCTTTTATGATTGTACTTAACCATATACAAAATCAAAATTTGTTTTGAAATAAATTTTAAATAAACAATAATTATATATTTAAAATATTATATTTATATATATATATATATATAATTTTACTACAACGAATATTGTCATGCACATTAAATATAGATAATAATCAAATTATATGTAATATTAAATAATATATATATATATATATATATAACATACCATAAGTTATATATAATTTGATACTGATTTGTATCATAATATAAAAACTGACATATCTAATATTGAAACTGTAGATATATGGTATGTATATATATACACCTCTTTTTAAATCCAAATTATTTTTAATTAGATAATAATAATAAAAATAATAATAAATATGATAAAATTATACTATAAGGATTTAATATAGGAAAATTAATTATTTGTGAAGAATCAAAAATACGTTTGAATTTGAATATGAATTCCAAAGATGGAAAATATTATACTAATACATTTGAATTTGAATTAAATTATGTAAATACATATGAATTTAAATTTGAATTTGAATTTTATAGATGGAAAAAGTTAAATAAGTAAATATTTTTTAATTTGAATTCTAAAAATAATTTACCTTGTAAGGTAAAAATGTGTTTATAAGATAAATAATAATAATAATTAAATATTAAATAATTAAATCACATTATGAGTATTTAATATATAGAAATTGATTATTTGTAAGGAATTAAAAAATACATTTGAATTTGAATTTAAATTTTGTTGATGGAAAATATTATTTAGATATGTTTAAATTTGAATTAAATTATATAAATACATTTAAATTTTAATTTAGATTACATAGTTGAAAAAAATTAGATAGGAAACTTCCATTGATGAAAAAAATTAAATTGGTAAACATCTACATATCTACTTAATATATAAAAGCAGAAGGGTCATGTGTCACGTGTCATCATATTATCATTTCAAATTTCCTTCAAAATTATCAATAAAAAATCATCTTTTTTTTAATTATTATTTATGTTTTTATAAAAATATTAATTAATATAAAATGGAGTAGCTATTTAAAAGTATGAAATTTTTTTATCTTTATTAGTTGTATTCAAAAATATATATTTTTATTATTATAATAAAATTTTCTACTTTTTATGGTTTTACCCAAATATATATAAAATCAAATTTTGTTCTTAAATAAATTTTAAATAAACAATAAATATATAGTTATAATATTATATATATAATTTTACTATAATGAATATTATAATGCACATTAAATGTAAGTCATAATAAAATTATATGTAATATTAAAATAATATATATATATATATATAAAACACCATTAGTTATATTTAATTTAATACTGATCTATATCATAATATAAAAGCCGAAACATATTGTAGTGAAACTGTATATATATGGTATGTATATATATATCTCTTTTTAAATCCAAAATATTGTTAATTAGGTTATAATAATAATAATAATAATAACAATAATAGTAAATATAATTAAATTATATTATAAGGATTTAATATAGAAAAAATAATTATTTACAAAGAATCAAAAAATACATTTTAATTTGAAATTAAATTCTATAGATGAAAAATATTATATAAATATATTTGAATTTGAATTTTATAAATCGAAAATATTAAATAAATAAATATTTTGAAATTTAAATTCCATAAATAATTTATCTTATAAGGTAAAAATATGTTTATAGGATAAATAATAAATAACAATATTAATAATAATAATAATAAATAAATAAATAAATAAATTACGTTATGATATTTAATATATGAAAATTAATTATTTACAAGGAATTAAAAAATATATTTGAGTTTGAATTTTGAATTTTATAAATACAAAATATTATTTAAATACATTAAATTATATAAATGCATTTGAATTTGAATTTAAATTTTATATATGGAAAAAATTAGATAAAAAAATTCCATAGAAGAAAAAATTAAATAAGTAAATATTTTTTTAATTTGAATTCCATGATTGAAGAATAATATATATAGAGGTTAAATTTATAGTTCTCAATAAACTCTTTTAATATAGATTGAAGAAGAAAAATATTAAAATAAATTTATTAACAATAAAATTTTTAAATATAATTAATTATTATAGATTATTTTTAAAATTATCCATTATGATTATTATGTCGTGCATTGCACAGGAATGAATACTAGTAATATATAAAAGTAAAAAAATCAACAAAAATTTTTGCCATGTCATCCTCACGTTTATTCTATTCCCTTTAAAAACATTAAAAAAAATTAAAATTCAAAAATAAAATCTATATAATATATAAAAGAGTAATCGTATGTGTCACGTGTCAGCACATCATTCTTCCAAATTCCCTCCAAAGCACATTTATTTATTTATTTATTATTTATTATTTATTATTTATTATTCATTATCTTACCTTTTATGAATACAACTAAATATATATAAAATTAAATTTTGATATAATTTAATTCAATATGGTAATTGTTTTGAAATATTTTTATTTTATTTATTATTATTTATTATTTATCATTCATTAGCTTATCTTTTATGGATATAACCAAACGTATATATAATTAATTTGTTTATACAAATATCCATAACTATCAAACAATTGATAAAATTACATATAGTTTAAATTTTGAAATAATTTGAAAATAAATAAAATATTTAATTTGACCAAATATATATTTATGGGTTTGTGTAACCATAATTAAAAATGTAGGCTTGTGCATGTACAACATATATATAATTAAAGATTTAGATAATATTCCTTTGCATGTACTATTATTTAATATTTTATTTTATTTTATTTACCAAATAAATTAAATATATTTGACTATATATTAGTAAGTGACACCTATTGGTTTTTTAAAATTTCAGTATTCAATATTTAATTAGTTTTTATTTCTCTCATATTTCTATTTTAGGCTTTAAGTTTTTTTTTTTTTGTTTTTTTTTTTATTCTTTAATTTCAATTTTTTTTTTATGGATCCTAAACATGATCATGTTAATCATAAGCATGTACATGAGCCATGCGATGGATTTTTGAAAGAAATTATAATTCTGAATCAAGATATGATGTAATAACTCTTCAAAAAGAAGAATATACTTCTGATGAAGAATCCTTAGAATATGCTTCTGATGAAGAATCCTTACTTATTGATTCACCTTTATCTATCAACTTTTTCAAGATGATGGATAAGAAAAAGATAAAAATATTTTTTCAAAAATCCTTTCTTATTATTATTATTATTGTTTTGTTTTGTTTTTGAATATGTGTGTGTGTGTGTGTGTGTGTGTTTTTTTTTTTTAAATGTAAAAACGAGAACAAAGGAATTTTATTTTATATATTCAGCCTTCATACTAAAATATTACATAAAAGTTTGAATCCGACCATATATATATTAGGGCATATATATATATATATATGGCCTAATGTATATTGTAGTAAGTTTTATTTTTTTGGTTTATCATTCCATATTAGGCTTTGATATTTAGATTTATAGATTTGAAGTCATGGTGTAGATGAGATTTAAGTATTTCATTCTATGTTTTTTAAGATTTTTGTACCCTAAATTGTGTATTTGAGATTCTGGTTTCTATACATGAACAAGTGATAGCATTTTTTTTCCTTTTTTTTTTGTTTTTTATGATGATTTTTTTCTTGGAATGGCACAATAAGCTTTGAAATTTGAATGAGATAGACTTTTCTTTTCTTTTCTTTTCCTTTTTTTTTTTTTTTTGGTGGATAATGAATGAGAGAGTTGTTCTAGATTCAATATTTTTTTTTTCTTTTTTCACTAACAGCATCATTGGAATACATTAGTGAATAGTTTATGAATTTGGAGGAAGTCATGTTTTTTTTTTCTTATTGGTTACTTTCTTGTATATAAAATTGAAAACAAAAAGTTGAATGGATTTTGAGGATTATTGCTTATACTGATATAAGCTTGGCAATAAGAGCCAAAAGGAATTGTTCATGCCAATCTATTGGAACTTGGAAGCATATACATACATATATATATATATATATATATATAATTATAGTTTTTATTTGATTTTTAAAATTAGAATACAATTCAAAAGATAAATTAATATTTTAATATAAATCATGATTTTATAAAATTAGAAATTCCTTATTAGATAATTATTATATATATTATATTATGTTTTCTATATATATATATATATATATATATATACTTAGAAAGAGATAATATATGTGAAAAGGAGTTTTTTTACTTTTTTTAATTGATATGTTTAGAAAGATATTTTGTTTTTTATTTGATTATAAAAAAATATATATTTTTAGTATTTTTTATACAAAACATTTTATTTATTTCATAATTATAAATCAAGACGCATTTTTTTAAAAAAATATTGTAAAGCAAATTTAATATCTTTGAATACATAAATATTAAAAAAATATATAATATGTGATAAAATATTGGTTTTATATTAGGCCATATAAATCTTACTACAATAGCCATATAATATTTATGGCCAATATAATATTATATAAAAGTTAGAATCCGGCTATACAATTAGGCCATATATATATATATGGCCTAATATATACCGTAGTAGATTTTTTTTTTTAGGCCATAAAGCAATTACATTTGTGAAATAGCAAAATTATGATTCAAAAGATAAAAGATAAAATTCCTTTGTGAAATAAAAGATAAAATTGCTTTGTGAAATAATATATTAGAGAATCATAACTTTTTTTTTAATTCTTTTTTTGCTTTGTTTTTGAATGTGTGTGTGTCTTTTTTAAAAAAAAAATGTACAAAAGACAACAAAGGAATTTTATCTTATTTATTCAGCCTTCATACTAAAATATTATGTAAAAGTTTGATTTATTAATGATAATATATAACCAATTTTTATTATGCTATTTAAATAATTATTATAATGAGATTTAGAATATAAAATACATTTTTGCAAATGTTTAAATGAATTAAAATGCATTTTAATTTGACCTACAAATGTTTACTTTTGGCTTTGCTGATGGGTTTAAGGAAATAGAGAAATGAAAAAGAAAAGCCAAAAAACAAAAAAAATGATTCTATAAAATTATATACTAAATTTAGTGCTATAGATCTATGTGGTTTTTTTATTTTTATTTTTTTTCATGGACTATGCGGCAACTCAAGAAAAAATTCTCCATGTATGTTGGATGGAAGATGTACAAAACATTTTCCTAAAAAATATGTTGATTGCACTATAGTTGATGAAGATGGGTATCTAATTTACAGAAGGAGTGACAACAGAAGAACAATTGAAAAGAATGGGATTGCCTTGGATAATAGATATGTAGTTCCAAACAACCGTTACTTATTTTTGAAGTATAGTGCTCATATGAATGTTGAGTGGTGCAACCAATCAAGGTTTATTAAGTATCTTTTTAAATATGTCAATAAAGGACGATCAAGGTCTATTAAGTATCCTTTTAAATATATCAATAAAGGACATGATTGCGTTATCGCAACTTTTTATGGAAGTACTAATGACAGTAATGTGCATGGTCGCATGGATGAAATAAATATTTACTATGATTGCAGGTATATATCACCATGCGAGGCAGCTTGTAGAATTTTTTGACTTTGATATTCATTATAGAGACCCTCCAGTTGAGCGATTGAATTTCCATCTTCCCAATGAGCAAAACATAGTATTTTTAGATATTGATTCGATTGATGCTATCATGAATTGAAATACCATGAGCAATTCGATGTTTTCAACTTGGATGAACGCAAATAAAAAATATGTTGAAGCGAGAGAGCTGACTTATGCAGAGTTTCCTACTAGATTTGTATGAAAGAGTTCGGAAAGGGAGTGACATCCAAGGAAGTGTGGATTTGCAATTGGACGAATATTTTTTGTGCCTCCCGGATATGGTGACATGTAGTATTTAAGAATACTAACATAGTTCAGGGATCGAGAAATTTTTAAGAAATAATGAATATAAATGGCATTCAATATAATTATTTGAGAGATGCTTGCTATACACTTAGTTCGTTAGATGATGATAAAGAATATGTCGATGGTATAGCTGAAGCAAGCCATTGGGGATCTGCATATTATTTGAGAAATTTATTTCCAACTTTGTTGCTATTAGATTCATTAAGGAGGCCTGAATTTGTTTGGAACAAAGTTGGTGGTATCTATCAGATGATACACTCTACAAACAACGTAGCATGCTGCATCATCAAGGTTTTATATATTCTTTAATGTTTTTATTTACATAATAATAATGATTAGTATAATTTGATTGTTTATTTATTCCACTTGATAGATTTGCATCTGATTGACGAAGAGATAAAAAATTATACTCTTCTAGAGATTGAGAAGATCTTACAGAGCAATGGAAAAATCTTCGTGACTTTCCAATGATGCATTTCCCTAGCACCATTGATGTTTTTTGCTGCCAAAATAGGCTTATACAAGATGAGCTACGTTATGATAGAATTGCTTTGGCTGAAGACCACAATAAGTTTGTATTAAATCTCACAGCTAAATAAAAAAGTGTTTACTGGGAAAACTTTTATCTATAAAACTTTATCAAGAGCATTGAGGCCAAAGGGAAAAATTGTGTTGACTGTAGCATCGAGTGGTATAGCATCTCTTCTCTACCAGGAGGTAGGACAACACATTCAAGGTTTGCTATACCTCTTGCTCCAAATGAAGATTTAACATGCAACATTAAACAAAGGTAGTCCGCTTGCTGAGTTGATTGTTAAAATCAAACTTATCACTTGGCATGAAGCACCTATGATGAATAGATATTGTTTTGAAGCGCTGGATAGTACTATGAGAGATATTTTAAGATTTAGTAATCCACTAAGCTTGGAGCAGCCTTTTGGAGGTAAAATGGTTGTGTTTGGAGGAGATTTCAGACAATTTTTGCCGATTATCCCAAAAGGAAGTAGGCAAGATATTGTTGTCGCAACTTTAAACTCATCATATTTGTGGAAATATTGTAAAGTTTTGAAGTTGACAAAAAAATATGAGACTTCAAAGTATTGACTCGAACATTGATAATGATGAATTGAAGGCTTTTTCAGATGGATATCAAGTATTGGAGATGGAACAATTGGCAGTCCAAATGATGGTCATGCAATGATTGATATACATGATGATTTTTTGATAAAGGATACAGAAGATTTAGTTGCATCTATTGTAAATAGCACGTATCCTTCTTTCTCAGAGAATATTAATGACCCATCATATTTGCAAGAAAGAGCCATACTTACTCCGACTTTTGACATTGTTGAATCCATAAATGAATACGTGAGTTCCCTTAATCGCACTGAGGAAAATATACATTTAAGTTTTGATGCAACTTGTAAATCTGATTCGAACATTGATCTTATAGGATATCTTCATGCACCTGAATTTTTGAATGCTATAAAATACTCTGGCGTGCCTAATCATCAGTTGAAATTGAGGGTCGATGTCCCCGTTATGCTATTAAGAAATGTTGATCATTCTTCAGGTTTATGCAATGGGACTAGATTGGTCATTACAGGGCTTGGTAATCATGTTTTCGAAGGAAAAGTTATTTCAGGAATCAATGCTGAGTTTAAAGTTTTTATTCCAAGAATGACTTTAACTCCATCAGACACAAGGTTGCCTTTTAAGTTTAAAAGAAGACAATATCCATTGGTTGTATCATATGCTATTACTATTAATAAGAGCCGAGGTCAATATCTTTCGCATGTTAGACTTTATCTTAAAAGATCAGTTTTCAATTATGAACAATTATATGTTGCAGTCTCCAGAGTTACAAATAGGAAATGATTGAAGATATTAATTTGTGATAAATATGGAGAACTACCAATTCAACCACTAATGTGGTATTTAAAGAAGTTTTTCAAAATTTGGATTAATTATGTTGAATTGAAAATTTTAGTTTAATATTATTTTTATGATACTTTATATATGATTTGATTATAATTCTTTTTTACATTTATTATCTAAATAATGTATGGCAATTGTATACGCCGTATATCGCCCGGGTATGCGTCTAGTTACTTTAAAAATTCTACAATTTTAAAATCATTGCCATATATTTCCTTATAATTATTTCATTCTAAAAACATTATAAATAATTAAAATTCAGAAATAAAATTGTTTAAAAAATTCTACAATCTTAATAAAACTTAAAAGGAATAATTTCATCTTGATTTTTTGTAAATTTCCATAATGTATGGCCACTATCAAGATTTGGCTATGAACCTTTGTAATAACATGTACAACGATTTTAGGATAATTTATATAAATAATATTTTGTAAAATAAAAATTATATAATTTTCATAAAACTTTGAATAAAAAATTTAATCTTAATTTTTGAAAATTTCCATAAAATGCGGATATGAAGATTTTTTTTTTGGTGATGGAATAAAACTTGGCAAGATAAAATTTTTCTCTACTTATTTGGTTACTTTTTAAATTTTTTAAAGATTAGATTAAAAAAAAATGTATATAATAAAAGATATTTTTATTATTAAAGATATTTCACATAAAAACTCCATACATTAATACATATTTATATATGGATATACCTTAAATAGAATTTTATTATAAAATAATAAGATTAATATAGGATAATTACAAATGAAATTGATCTCTTTATCAGAAATTTATAATAGATAATACATTTTTTTCAATATTTTTCAAAAAATGCTCAAAATATACTTAATATATATATATATACACATATGACAAGATTTAATTAATATGGATTAATATAAAATTAATTTTATATAAAAGGTGGATTCCGTATTTAAAAGTATAACTGAATATTTATAATATAACGAAAATTGTACAAGATTAATGACCATAAATTTGATTTGTGATTATAACTGAGTTGATTTTTATGATCTTATTCAATAACGAATCTTAATTGCTATCCCATGCCGATTTTATTTTATTAACAAGAATGTTAATATTATTAAATAATTATTATATTCTTAAATATAAAAAATGGATAAATTTGAAATAATAATTATTAAATTTAAATTGAAAAATTAAAAATGATCTATAATTTTAATATCTAATATTCAATATTAAATTATCTAATATCTAATATTTAATATCAAACAAAATTGAAGATTTTTAAGAATATATTAAAGTATGATTTTTATTAATCATAAATATACATATTTGTATAGGGTTTGACTAATATTTACAAGATAAAATATTATATATATGGTATAAATAATTGTAAATAGAACAATGAATTATAAAATTTAATGAAAATAATGATTTTATCAAAAACATTTTAAGAAATATATAAAAGAAAAGATTCCTTAAATTAATATATATATATATATATATATATTATATAATAAAAGAGATATAGAGGATGCTATTATTTTATTTAAATTGAATTTTTTATTTAATCAAATTAAATATAGGAATTTAACATATAAAAATTAATTATTAATAAAGAATCAAAAAATATATTTAAATTTTAATTTTAATCCCATGATGAAAAATATTATATAAATGTATTTGAATTTGAATTAAATTATATAAATATATTTGGATTTAAATTTGAATTTAAATTTTATAAATGAAAAAAATAAAATAAATAAATATTTTTTAATTGAATTCTATAAATAAGTTATCTTATAAGCTAAAAATATATTTATAAAATAAATAATAATAATAATGATAAATAATTAATTACATTAAGAGTATTTAATATATGGAATTAATTATTTGTAAGTAACCAAAAAATATATTTGAATTATAATTTGAATCTATAAATGAAAAAAATTATTTAAATATATTTAAATTAAAATTAAATTATATAAATGTATTTGAATTTAAATTTAAAATTAATAAATATAAAAATTAAATAGAAAAATTTTATAGGTAGAAAAAATTATATAGATAATTTATACAGCTAATTTTTAAATTTAAATTTTACAATTAAATAATATTATATATATAAATCAATTTTATAATTATTAACAAACTTTAACTTTTATAATATAGATTGTAAAAAAAACATTTAAATATATTTATTAAAAATAAAATTTTTAAATATAATTAATAATTATAAATTATATTTAACATCATATATTTTGATTATATTATATCTTTCAATTTTTTTTTTCAATTTTATCTAAAACGTGGATTCATGTTTAATAGTAAATATTTTAATCTATTTTCCTTTAAATTTGTATTATTTAGTTTTGAAAAAGACAATAAATTTGTTAAATCAAATTTTACTTCACTGTGTAAATAACTCTATCCAGTCACAGATTTTTTAAATTTCAATAATGCCCTTATTGAATTTTTTCATTTTTTTGAACGAATTTTATTGAAATCTCTCTCTCTAAAATGTCTCACTCTTCGCTTCATCGCCAAAATTTCAACGGTTGGTACAGCCGGTGAGCCATTGTGGACCTTTTCCGGCGGCTTTTCTCACCCATGAGCCAACCCTAGCTATTCTCTGATCAAGCAGCTATTCTCTTTGCCCTCTTTCTCTCTCTCTCTCTCCTCGTCGATCTCACGCCTTTTTTTTTCTTCCTACGGTAAGTTTTTTTTTTTTTTTCCTTTTAAATTACTAACTCATTCCCTTTGTCCGTCATCGTCCATGTCTCCGATCTTCCGTCTAGGTTTTATTTATTTATTTTTTTTAGGGAACAGCTATTCTCTTTGCTCTCTTTCTCTCTCTCTCTCTCTCTCTCTCTCTCTCTCTCTCTCTCTCTCTGTGCTCAATAAGCATTTTTGATCTCTCTCTGATTTTTTTTTTTTTTTTTTTTTTTTTGGTTTCTTTCAAATTTATTGTGGGCCTCTCTAGACTCTGGTAATGAATATTAAAATATGTGAAGTGAATAAGTGATGAATTTATGTGGTGCCAAGTGGAAATTTCTGCGGCACCAACGAGATAGCTAGTGTTTTAGAGGGATGAGGAAGAAGAAGACCAAATTAAAATTTGAATTTTAAAACTTAAAAAAAAGGTAAATAAATTATAGATATTTTGGTCGTTTTAAATGCTCATGGAGTTTTTGCATTGCAAAAAGAAGTATTCTTTTGTTTTTATGTTTTTTATTTTTTTGGTAGAATATCGTACCTTTTTTTGTAGCAAGAAGAAGCAAGGGGTAGTTTTTTCTTCTTTTTTTTTTTTTTTTTTTCACCTGTTTCCCTCCCATTTTTTTCTCTGGCATTTTTGGTTGAATATCTGACATGGAAAAGGTTTCTACGTGTCATTTGATGATAGGAAGGAGTATATACAGTAGACGGAAAAGAGTTTTGTTTTTTTATTTTTTGTTTTGTTTTTTTGTTTTTTTTTGGTAAAATACAATGCAACAGAGTTGTTTCACCAGAATCCCCGTTGTAAGCCTTTTATGTAATATTATGGTTATTTTGCTACAACAAGTCTATCACCAGCCGCCACATTAGGCACACACCAGGAAGCTCCAGGAGCGGCCGTGTGTTAAGCCATTCATCTAAATTCGTAACAAGGAGGAATTTGTCTCGGGCCAGGCCTATATTACCAATTGAATGTCGGTGTCGCAGAAGATTCTCTGCACTTTCGTCGCTCCCTCTCTTTCAACCTTCTTCTTCTTCTTCCCCCTTCGCTCCTCTCCTTCTTACACGACCCTAGCTCGCTCAATCCCTTCCTCTTCCTTCATTTCTATTCCTCTTACAACCATGCCTCACCACCAGGTAACTAACTCCGCTCTATCCATTATTTGCTTTTCTACACACATACCGCTTACCTTATTATAAGCAGATGATTTTCATTTCTTTTTTTTTTTTTTTTTGGTTTGGTTTTCTGGAAATTTTCTATTTATCGGATTGTTTTTGTTTTGGGCTGTTTATCAGTAAAAATTGGAATGTGATATAAGAAAGTTTGATGATCGTTTTCGTATTTATTGTTTCTGTTGGATTTGCGAGTATTATGCTGCAGTATAAATTACTTTGCAAATTTTGATTGCCTACTACTTTTTATCTGATAACATGAAATCAAAACCAATCTGTATTTATATATATATATATATTATATAGATAAATATTCTTTGTAATGTGTTGGTCAAATTTGCAGCGAAGGATGGGGTATAGGGAATGGGAAGGAAAGCCAATGGCTAACAAACAAGCTACAGAAGCAGCTGCTGATGCTGCTACTAAGAAACTTGATAGATTGAGTATCAGTGAATCTGGTCATTCCAATGCTGCGGGTATCAATTTGGCAGACCAAGTTTCGATGCCAGCTGAAAAAGCAATCTGGAAGCCCAAATCTTATGGAACAGTAAGTGGAGGCTTAGCTGTAGAAGTCGAGGAAACACCTGTTGGTAAGACTGCGGTTGAAATTCAGGGCAGTGGAGCCGGAGCAGCGGCATCTGCGAAGAGCGGTGCTGTCTTGAGTAAGTTATTCAAGGGTAATTTGTTGGAAAGTTTCACTGTTGACAACTCTACATATGCACATGGCCAAATAAGAGCTACTTTTTATCCCAAATTTGAAAATGAGAAGTCAGACCAGGAGGTACTTCCTCTTTTTAATTTCATTCCAATTCATTTTATTTTATTTCTACTTTTTCTGTTTCTTCTATCTCTCCAGTTTCTGATCTAGATCTCCCTAGGTTTATGTCCCGAATTGTTCCCAGACTTGCAAAAAGATGTGCTATTCATCTTTTGAAACCATACATTTCACTGAAACTAGAACATTCAGATTACTTTCCTTCTTGAAACTAACACATCCATGTTAATGGAAGCATATTACTTGCATAGTTGCATTCAGTCGTTTTTCTCTTGCTGCAAACCTAAACTAGAAATGTGATAATTTGTCATAGGATTTCATCATCTTCTTTTGCTAGTTTACTCCTATAAAACACTGGGATTATCTATTTTCTTGGATTACATTGGGAATTTATTTTGTTTGTGTCTCTATGTCTGTTTTTCTTTTAATTCTATTTTGTATCTCAGGTTAGGACAAGGATGATAGAGATGGTGTCTAAAGGCTTGGCTACTTTGGAGGTAATGGAATTCTCCTCCTTTTTTGTTTCATTTAAAAAAGAAATTGTAAACTTTTTCTGTGCTGGAGATTCCATCTTTATTGGCTATAATTTTTGCATCGGTTCTTATTCTCTGCCATTGATAGTTTATTAGAGTGCCTCTACATGTTTATTTTTGTGTCTATAGAGTTTATTTTAATTGATTGATTATCTGATTGTCGAATGATACTTTGTTATTAATCTTCATTTGGTGGGTGGATTTATTGGATCTGATTCTTTTGCAGGTTTCACTCAAGCACTCTGGTTCTCTTTTTATGTATGCTGGCCATATGGGTGGAGCCTATGCTAAGAACAGCTTTGGCAATATGTATGCATATTACACCAAAAATATTTATTTTGTCCCTATATGTCTTTTCTTTACAGTCTATAAAATAAACCACCAGTTACCACATATACTTTTAATTTTTTTTCGCAAGATTCATGTGATGCTCTTGATGGCTTGTTTGTTAATGTAATGTTTTTGGTTTTCAGTTTTTATTTTTTTGTTTGTGAAATTAAGCACACATGAGTGACATCATTTATAATAGCATGATTTTTCAATTTAGTATTATTATTATTATTTTTTTTAAGCTTCTAGCTAGATGGGAAGCCTAATTATTATTTAAAGAATAAGCCAACTATGCACAACTTAAGTAAAATCTTTAAGAAAAAACAGAAAACCAAAAACATAAATGTTACCACTTGAGTGGTGGGTTAACCATTTTCAATTATTTAAAAGTCAGTGGCTACTCCTTTAACCATCCCTTTAAAATATGAGCAAGTGATGCTGATACATAAATAAAGCTAAGTAGATGCTTGTACGAGATAGTACACACATATTTGCTGTATTTCATCTTTCATTGGTTTCATGCTTGAATTTGTTTGATAAGCAAGCATGTTTTGGAACCACTACTGGTATTAGATTCTGATTGAGATGCATATTTGCTAGTGATGTCATTGTGCCGAATGCTTCATCACACATCCCAAAACATTATCTTCCCTTTCATTGGTTTGTTTAGGTTGATCTGTAGTTCACTTGACATTATATTTTTGGTTCAGATACACGGCTGTTGGTGTGTTTGTTCTTGGAAGAATGTTTCGAGATGCATGGGGGGCTGAAGCAGCAAAAAAGCAAGCAGAGTTTAATGAATTTCTTGAGGTACTATTTATGAAGGAAAGGGGGAAAATGGGATTTGCTTTCTGCATTTGTTTGGTCTTCATATTTTATCACAAATTTTTGTTCTATTTTATCTTTCTCATCAGACACATAGACATATTTGTATATAGATTTCATATTTTTATGTGATGTTCTGTTAAATATTAACTATGTTTTACCTGTTGAAGAAAGAAACTCATGTTGAAAGTTTACTTTGGTTAGTTTTAGTATACTGGGATACTGTATTGTAGACAGAAACTCAGAACCACCTATCAGAAGTTTGATTTATTGGGCATGCTGCAGATTTTACAATTCTAGGATGTCTGATACTCAATATAAAGTGTTATTAAAAGCCCAAAATTTTGGTTATCATTGTTTGTATTGTTAGATCTGATCTTGCATTATTGATGGAGTAAACATGCATAAAAAATAAATACATAAAGAAAGGCCCACTGAACTGCGATTATATGAAGCACATTGGGATGGATTCAACCTTTCAACCTCTCGACTGTTTATGTTTTATGGTCTATAATTTTAAATTTGCACAATTGCTGTCAGTGTAACTAAGTTCTTTCCTTGTTTATAAATGTCATGTTTATACCAAACCTGATATTGTTGGTCTCTCTTTCAGAGCAATCATATGTGCATATCTATGGAATTGGTCACTGCTGTTCTAGGGGACCATGGACAACGACCTCGAGAAGATTATGGTAATTTCTTTCTTTCCAAAATGTTTGATGTGTCTGAATGTGAATGTGTATATGAAAAATTGTTAGGTCTGTGCAAATGGTTCTAAATAAATTTGACAAACTTCTTATTGGGAAAACAGAGTTTTTCCACACCCACATTTTCCGTTATATAGCTGATGGAAAATAAGTTCACTGTAACATCTCTGTTGACGCTAGTTTTAATTTTGGGGCCTAACTGAATAACCTTGTCCTTAGCTTGTCACTTGTTGGAATTTTTCCGTCTCTGTGTTTATCATCAATGTCACCATTAGTTAATGTAACTAAGGTACTGCCTATTCTTTGGAAATGGGAAAACTTTCATGTCCATTATTTGTATTTGACATCTTGGTACTTATCTTTTGTTCTTTTCTTTTGATGACATGATATGGTCTTCAGTGTCTGAAAGTAGTTCCCATCATCATTTATTATTTATTTTACTTCCAAATTTCCTTGATGCTCCCTCCTTTATTGCATATCACGGTCTTAAAGTGTATTGTTTTCTGTTGGAAATAAAGCATGTTTCTTTTTACTTATCATAAATTTTATTGTTCTTTTTTATAATTCCTTGATGGAGTCTCTGCCTGATGATGATGTTTGTGGAAGATTTTTTAGTACTCATGTGATATTTAACTTATTTTCTCCTTTTCTTTTCCCTGAGCAGTTGTAGTGACAGCAGTCACAGAATTGGGCCATGGAAAGCCAAAATTCTACTCAACTCCTGACATAATTGCTTTCTGTAGAAAATGGCGCCTACCAACAAATCATGTTTGGTTGTTCTCCACAAGGTGATTGCTAGGTCTTTCTTGTCAAAGGCAACTTGATATCTACATACTACGTGCTCACAGACATGCCGTTTTAACAGATCCTGGTTTCTATTAAACAAATTTGATGTTCATATTTTTTTTATGGAAATTTAGGATTAAGTAGTCAAAACTTTTTCTGCTTATAAGAACATAATAGGCTATTTCCTTATGGTTAATCGTTTAATTCTTTCT
The DNA here is from genome assembly GCF_031755915.1 of Ziziphus jujuba. Lineage (NCBI taxonomy): Eukaryota > Viridiplantae > Streptophyta > Magnoliopsida > Rosales > Rhamnaceae > Ziziphus > Ziziphus jujuba. The sequence continues at coordinate 12,744,928 of NC_083388.1, forward strand.
TTCTTCGTTTTTGTTATTTTTTGTTATTATTTTTTTAACTTTTTTTTTTCTTCTGTAATTATAGGAAATCAGTGACATCATTTTTTGCTGCCTTTGATGCTCTCTGTGAAGAAGGTACTGCAACCCCTGTATGTAAGGCGCTAGATGAAGTTGCCGATATATCTGTTGCAGGTAAATTGTTTCACTAAATTTTCTTTTATATTTATGGGCAATACTAGATATGCTTTTCTTTCCAGATGTCTTGAAAAATGCTTGTGGTATGTCAATTTGTTTTTAGATGGAAAGAATGCCAAACTGATGGGATGAAGGGATGATTTGATAATAGATCAGCACACTAGTACTTGATTTAATAATTAAGCCACTTTTAATTTTATCTCATGGAAGAAGGATTGAAACTTGTTCAAGTATATTGACCATTCTCAGATTTCTTCTATAAGTTCAGCCTTAGGGCACCTTGATGCTTTAACATAGTATTAATGGCCATGTGATGTGATCAAAGCATGTCCCAAAACAGGTATGCTCCACATGTCGAAGGCCCACACATGAAAGGGTGTAAAGTGTCTAAACCATTTTCTGTCCACTTCCTTTAGGTTGAGCTTTTAGAAATAATGATCCTTATAATTTGGGCTATGATACTGTGCTAAGTTAGCATGAAATCATGAAAGTGGTCCAATTAAGTTATTGTTGAACTGTGCTATTTATGGTCAATCCACATGAATAATAAGAACGATTTTATGATGTGCTTAGTCTGTGTACTCCATGTCATGCTAAACTTTCTTTGATAAGTCTATACTTATTAGGCGTCGAATTTCTTTTTTTTTTTTTTTTTTTTAATTCTTATATTTGTTTAGTTTTTAAATTTGGGTGACTATCCTCCCTTGTCAATTTCGTTTCCTTTTATGTGCGATTTGTTAGTAAGCTGTGTGCAATTGTTGTACAGGTTCAAAAGATCATAGCAAGGTGCAAGGTGAAATCTTAGAGGGTCTTGTGGCTCGTATTGTAAGCCATGAGAGCTCAAGACATATGGAGAAGGTTTTGAAGGATTTTCCTCCACCAACTGAGGAAGGTATGCAGGTTCATCATTTTGCTTTTTTGTCTTCTGTGATTGGTTGCTTCAATATGGAATTAACTTGTCTTTGAGCAGAAGGGTCTAGAAAATCTGATAGGACCAGATCTCACCTTCACTGCTTTGAGGTTGCATTGTTAGTTTTTATGTAGTATACTATATGTCAAATTTTGTTTAGCATACTGGTGTTGTCTCTTGCTGGAAACAGCTTGTTTTGAGGTTCTGGGTGTCTTCTGGCCAAAAGTTTTTATTTTTTATTTTTATTTTTTATTATTATTATTTTTTAACTTAAAATGCGAAGTTCTCTTGAATAAACATTTGAATTGATTTTGTCCTTTTGAAACCGCCTCCTTATAAATGGAAAAAGAAACAAGAGGGAGCATAGCACCAGCAGCAATAGGACAATAGTTGGTACAGGTTGCAAAACGGAGAACTAGGGGCAGTCTATTTACTTGAATGTTGATTCATATTGTATTCTGGAGTTTTTTGAGATCAATAAAAAATAAAGGAGAAAATGATGAGAATATTATAGTTCTAAATTAACAATAAAGAAAGTAAGATTTAGCACATATATTTCCCAGTACAGAAAATTTTGAAAGTGACTGATACATCCATTTTAATGGTGGTTATCTCTGGATATAGACATTTTAGCTACTCTCTTTAATCAATGAGCTTCAACTTTCTGCTTTTGAGTGTTTCATAGTTTCTAGCAAGACCCAATAAAATGATATCTTTTGCATAAATAATGGACATATCTTTTTTGGTCTAGCTTCTATAACTATATAAATCTACCTTCCTTGCACCTTCTCTTGAAAATGACTCACATAACCCAAAAATATGATAGGCAATTTGTCTTGATGTTTTTATCAATATATTTAATACCTGAAACACTTTATGTTTCAGCTGGCCCTGATTTGGGACCAAACTTGAGGGATATCTGTGCCAAAAATAGGTCTGATGAAAAGCAGGTACTCTGTAATTTTTTTGTTCATGGACTCAAGTATGAAAGTGATTTACGGAGATTATTATTATATGACCTTTTTTGTTATCTTTTCTCTCCCCTTTTATTTTTATTTTTCTTCCCTCTCTCTCTCAAAACCCTACCACAGCAAATAAAGGCTCTTCTTCAGAATGTCGGTACCTCTTTTTGCCCTGATTATTCAGATTGGTTTGGGAATGAAGTTGGTGATGCCCATTCAAGAAATGCAGACAGATCTGTTCTCTCAAAGTTCTTGCAATCTCATCCTGCTGATTTCGCAACTACCAAATTGCAGGTTAGGATGTATTCCATTTTCAGCTACTTATAACAATTATTGCGAAGATTTAAATTGTTAGAACATGATCCTAACAATATATATATATATATATATATATTAAACTAAGAAAACATAACACTCCTTGTCTATAAAGTGTAAGCTAGAAAGTGAACCCAATAATGTAAGGTTACCAAAATTCCCTCATATTATTATTATTATTAATTTTAACTATGACTTGCTCATCTTTTTATAAATTATTGGTAAACTTGGAGTGCTTCCACACTAAATCCAAATAAAAGAGCTAACTAGAGAATCTACAAATATTAATGTGCTGATCCATCAAACCCTGCGTTAAGAGTATATTGCCTTTGAATCTGCATAATTACAAAGAAAGGGTCTCCCTTAAACCCTTTGCTATAGGAGCCAAGACTCCTTTGGCACATCTTCATAAAGACAATTTTGCATGTCTTCATTTTTCATATTTTGCGATTAGTTTAATAGATGCTAGCTTCATTTATACCTTTGCTGATTGTTAATTTTGAATTTCGACAGATATATCTTATCTGTTGTATCATTGCTTCGAAGATAGGTCTTTTAACTTTCTAGTTCTGCAAGTCATGACTGGACTTCCATATTTTTGTTTGTGAAATTATGCGGTCTCCCTGCTTCAATAAATAAGGCCATAGGTGCCTGTTGTATTTTCTTTTTTCTTTTTTCTTTTTTTTTTTAAAATGTTTCCTGTAAATGATGATTCGAAATTTCACCTCAATCAGGAAATGATTCAAAATAGATGTTAATTTGTTTTTAGCATTATTTATTGTTTTGAAAATTGGTCTTTCAGGTCTTTCCAGTTCTGTAAATCATAATTGGAATTTCACATTTTTGTTTGTGAAGTTATATGGTCTTCTAGTTTCATTTAATGAGGCAGCAAGTGCCTGATATTTTTTTTATTGAAATTCTTTTCTGATGATGATGATTTTATATTTCACCTCATTCAGGAAATGGTTCGCTTGATGAGAGAAAAACGTTTTCCTGCTGCCTTTAAATGTTATCATAACTTCCAAAAAATTGATTCTGTGTCAAGTGACAACCTTTTCTATAAAATGGTAATTCATGTTCACAGTGACTCTGCATTTCGGCGGTACCAGAAAGAGATGAGGTCTGGTTTCATCTGACTATTATCTTGAATTTTTAGTTCTTTCATGCAATAAAATAAAAACTTGGTTTAGGTTATCTCATCGTTGTTATATTTTGCTCAATTCCTGCTTTCCTAAGTCAAAATAATGGCACATTTCAGGCATAAACCAGGATTATGGCCATTATATCGAGGTAATATTCTTTAGTATATAAAACTCTTAGCTTGCATATAAAACTCTTGACTTTTCCTGGACAAGATACTGTTTAGTTTTTTTGGTTTCGAAATGGTTATCATATATGTAGATTTGGCTAATAAATCCAAATTTACCATTATAGATGCTTATTTAATAAATTGCAAACCTTTTATAGTATGTTGAAGAATATTTGTTGTATTTCTATGTTGGCATATATAAAAATCTTCATATCAGAAGACATATGTACTTTTTCTGTTTACTAAGTTGTATAATTTCAGTGTTGATATTTTTCACGTGTCTTTAGGTTTTTTTGTTGACATAAACTTATTCAAGGCAAATAAGGAGAGAGCAGCTGAGATTGCAAAGACCAGCGCAGGTATTGTAGAAAATGGTAGCACTGGTGCATCATCAAAAGATGGGTTAGCTGATGAAGATGCAAATATGATGGTTAAATTGAAATTTCTTACATATAAGGTTTGTGTACTTCTTCCATTTTTTTGCTTGTTATTTCAAAATTTTGAAATTAAATAATAAACCACACTTGGAAACATGTTTCATCTCCAAGAACCAAGCATTTGCAAAAATCCCTAGCAAAAAATCAGTAGTATTTTGGCGTTTTTAAAAACTTTGAAAGATAACAGAGAAAATACATGGCAACAGTATGTATGAATGAATTCCTTTTTAGCCCTGGCCGAAATACTATACTAGGGTTTTTAATTTGGAATTCAGCTTTCTCTAAAGACTAATTTAGTGATTGATCTGAACAATTAAGCCCATCCCACATTATGTTTTATTCTTTTCCTCCCTCTCTCTGTTTCAGTAGTCGGCCACCCTTTCCTCCTATCTCCATCTGATTGTTCTTTAATTTGCATCATTTTCATGGGAAATGGTTGATAAAATTCACTTCACAATTAACTAAGTGGTCTTTTTTCTCCTATTCATTTCTTTTACTTGAAAAACCTTATTAGCATCTTCTCATTCGTAACCAACTCTACCAGGCATGTTACAAAGAAATGTAAAATAAGTGATCTGTTAGATAACACCAATTGATATAAAGCAAACCAACTTCTTTTAGAAAGAAAGCCGCCTCCATCCATCCAATTTCTTATCTACCTTCTGAATAATGGGTTAACCAATTGATTTTGGATTTCTTCCCAGAAGAATATCCATATTAATTTTTAGGCTATCTATGGAACCTTGTTATAAATTACCATAGGCCCATTTATGTTGCAATGAAGCAATTTACTCTGTTATGTTTCAAACCAGTAGCTAACCTGATAAACTCCAAGTACATACTACTATTGACTTGTTTATAAATATTTGCCAGATCATAGATATTTTACCTTTTCCTGAATAGAAACTTTATCGCTGCTCACTTTAGTTTCTTTTTTATTGCTCCCCAAAAATAGTCATTATCTGAGGGCCATGAGATTCCACAATGATTATATGCCTTTGTTTTTCTTTGTTGCAGCTGCGTACCTTTTTGATTCGCAATGGTTTGTCAATTCTTTTTAAAGAAGGTCCGGCTGCTTACAAGGCCTATTACTTAAGGTACATTCTTGCGCTTTTTTCCAACTGAAAATTTGTCATTTTTTTTTTTTTTTTTTTAACACTCAAAAGTATTGCTACTGATTTATACCCCTATACATCATGGATTTTATTCTTGTTGGTTTGCCTGCGAACATAATACTAATAGTAAATCAATGGTATGTCCCATGGCTAAAGTAAACTTTATATCGTTTCAATTCTAAACAAGTTAATCCTTCAATTATTATATATATATTTTTTTGTAATAATCAATCTTTAATTTATTCCAGTCTAAGACCAGTTTTCCTTAACTAACCGATTACTCTGGTGGTTAATCTTTGTACAGCATGCAGTAGGCATTGAGTAACATAATGCAACTAAATTATTTCCATATTTTAAATCAGTCCTTAATAAAGACAATGATGGCCAGTTTCATGAACATATCTAGTAGTTGAATGCTAGAGAGGTCCAAGTTGTTTATAAAGTTGTATCTCTATTTTTGTGTTATAGGCAAATGAAATCATGGGGCACCTCAGCAGGAAAGCAGAGAGAACTCAGTAAGATGCTGGATGAATGGTAATGCATAATGAATCTCTTGTATGATCTACCATGATTTTACCGATTATAGTTTTGGATTTTTATTTTCAATTTGTCTGGGTGATTAAATTCCCATTTTCATATTTAGGGCTGTTTACATTCGAAGGAAATGTGGAAATAAACAGTTGTCATCATCAATATACCTCAGTGAAGCTGAGCCTTTTCTTGAACAGTATGCAAAGCGCAGCCCACAGAATCAGGCTCTGATAGGGTCTGCTGGTAATTTAGTAAAGGCTGAAGACTTCTTGGCTATTGTTGAGGGAGGCAGGGATGAAGAAGGTGATCTTGAGATGGAGCGGGAGGTGGCATCATTAAGCCCTGCTCCATCCAAAGATTCTGTTGTAAAAGATGAGGGTTTGATTATATTCTTTCCAGGTAAAACCTTTGCCAATTGGCTGAAGTCGTTGAATTTCTTGTGGGTGTTTAGAATTGTTAAAACTAATATAAGGTACTATTAACATAATATAAATAGAGGGGCTTGCTTAACAAGTATTATGCAAAATATTATTCTCTGTTGTGATAAAATAGCCAGCCATCTAATGCATATTTTCAAGCTTATTATAGGTGTCTCCTTTTTTTTTTTTTTTTTTTTTTTTTTGGGGTAAATATGGGTACTTGTTCAATGGGAAATTCTGGACTCGTGTCTTAGATAAATTGACTGCCTTGGATAATAGATAATTGGACGCTTGCGTAGCTGAGCTTCTAGGTTTTATATTTAGCTCTTCCAAAGGTAAGGATCCTTTTAGTATCATGTTGAATATCGATTGATTTAGGTTTACACATGTATCATTTTCTCTATATTTAACTTTTTCGTGTGGTTGTGGAACATTTTCACATTTCCAAGTTCTTATGTTTCCTCTTTTGGATGCACCTAAGTCACTTAACATTTGCAATTTTGAATACCATGTTAATCCAATTAAATCACCAGTTTTTTATATGTATTTATTTTATTTTTATGTTAATGAGATTCATATCGACCTTTGACACATTTCTAACTGACATTCTGCAATTTTGTATTGTTTGGCTACTTTTCTCTTTTCTTTTTTTTTTTTTTTTTTTTTTTTTTGGGTATTAACTGTTAATGCCAAAGATCGTGAAATATAGCATTTCTTTGTGAATCATGTCTTGCATGGATTTCCATTTTATATGTTATTTTAGATCTGTTTCCTGATCCTGCCCTTCAATGCTGTTAAATGTTTTCATGCTTCTCTGTTTCTCCCTCTATTTTCCCCTCTTTTTGCAACAGTTTTCTACTTTAAACATAGCTTCTTATCATTTTTTTCAACATTCATTTTTGACTTGCCATTTTCAGGAATACCTGGCTGCGCTAAATCTGCACTTTGCAAAGAATTACTAAATGCTCCTGGTGGATTTGGGGATGATCGTCCAGTTCAAAGTCTGATGGGTGACCTCATCAAAGGTACAACTTTTGCAGAAAATTTTGTGGATTGGTTAGTTAGTTAATAATGCCTTGAAAATAGCATCTGTTAGGGTAAATATTCATCCTGTTATTATTATGGCTACACAATGAACAATAATCTTGGTCATATTGCCAAACAAGGGAATATTATTTGTTAAATAATATGTAAATGTAAACCAGCCACTTCATCAATTCATGATTGTTAAATCAATCTTACTTGAAAGCTAGAAATGGATTTTGAGCTTTCTTTAGGTATTCACATATGATTTTTGTGTTGTGGGAATTATCCACTTGTTGGACACTGATGGTTTGTGAATCATTCTGACTATGAATGGATTTGTGAATGTGGGGAATGGTAATCAAGAAATTTTTTTGTAAAGTTTCTGTGCTGTTTAAAGAACTCATATATTACTATGATTATGCGTAGTTTCTCTGTTTATGGCTGCATTAGATGGGATTCCTGATAATCAAGTCTTATCAATTGTATTTTGCAATTTGGTTGCAAGACACCTTCTATATAACTTGTAATTTAATATCCATAGGAAGATATTGGCAGAAGGTTGCTGATGAGCGCAGAAGAAAACCATATTCTATAATGCTTGCAGACAAGAATGCTCCCAATGAAGAAGTATGGAGACAGGTAATTTGCTTTATCTAAATTAGATATGTTATGTGTTTGTTGTGTTTGCTTGCTATGCGTACTTGAGTCCTCTTTATGGATTAATGTGAATTATCAAGGTATTAAAACCAAGTATTTCTGGTTGTCGAATTCTAGTGAGCTTCTTATTTATTATTTTGCATGTATAAGGCTTGCTTTATGTTTAGTTCTTGGATGCACCTATTTGTAGAGTGTTGCAGTGTGTTTTCTGTGGGCTCGATTTACATGGCTGGGCTTACTTCCTATCTATTGAAGCTTATAGAACTATGGTATCGTAAAATGTATCTGTCCACCCAAAACATTACTTTGTAAGAATCGTGGATGGTGATTGCGTAATAGGATTAAATGAGGAATTAGTTTGGGCAAAAAGGCAATGAGTCAATTTAACAGTTGTTGTCGGACTGAAGACCATACCAAAAGATTATCATCGGAGGTCAATTCTACTACTTTCAAGAGACTCAACAGTGGAAGTGAATTGCTCCAGGGTTCTAGGTGGCAATGTAATCTAAATAGAAAAGTACCAACTAAAATAAAGTCCTAAAGTGGCAACCTCAAGGAAAGAGCGTCTTGCTCAATGAACAGTGGCTAAAAAATTGTGGCAAAGCATGAGATTTAGATTGAATAAAATTAAAAATACAAGGAAAAATGCTCTAAACATGCTGTCTGTTCTGTAATTTAATTGCCATTATTGAAATTTTATGTTTATTCGTTAATGAGTCCATAACCATACTGTCTGTTCTGTACTAATTGTAAATGCTTCATTATGACTGTTTCTTGCCAATTTTGCAGATTGAAGGCATGTGCCGGAGCACCAGGGCATCTGCAATTCCAGTTGTACCTGATTCTGAAGGTTACTAGTTCTCCCGAAGCTTTTATTGTTTGGATTTGTTGCTGTTAGGTGTTATCCTTTTGCTTTGGTTTCTCTATTTTCTTGTGAAAATTCTGTTTGAAGTTCATCTGTCTTATTTGTTGATATATCTACTTTTGCTTCCCCGCTTCACTAATAGTAATCTTTTTAATTTCAACCTTATTCTGACATGTTTATTTTTTAGATATTGAAAGACCACAAAAAATATGTAATTTCATTAAATGTCATTGCTCTTTGTTTCCTATTTAGATCCAGATTTGCTATCTCCGCTGAAAGCATTTTAGAACTTGAACAAGTTATTTGAATTTTTTTGCATTCTTTTGTAGATTTTTCATCCTCTCAGATACTTATTTGTAGGAATTGGTTCTGTAAATTGTCTTTGATTTCCTCTCATATACTTATTTGTAGGAATTGGTTCTGTAAATTGTCTTTGATTTCAGCATACATTACTTTGCTCATTATGTATAGGTATTTGGCCATGGGATGCCTTGGTTGTAGAATTTTTACTTTCCACAGCATATATTACTTCCACATATCTTTGGAACTTTGTTTCTTAGTTCTATGTTCCTCAGTTTACTGACTTGTTCAAACATGCAGGAACTGATTCAAATCCGTTTTCTCTTGATGCATTAGCTGTTTTCATGTTCCGCGTGCTTCAACGTGTTAATCATCCGGTATATGTTTAATTCTGATTACTTAAGTTTATGAGTAATGCTACATGCACTAACTTACTTACGAACTAACATGGCAAATGATTTGGCAAAATGTTAATGGTTAAAAGTTTAATCAAACTAAATTATAGACAAGTGTAGCCTTGAATGGATAAGTGAAACCTAATTGCAAATAAAATATTTTTAACCATTTGCACATTAGTTGGTAAACATGTTTGTTTTTATATTGTTCATATAGATGGTCAGACTCGTTATCTTCCAAATTTAGATTACCATCTTTCTAATACTTATATCTTATTCTTCAGGGTAATCTCGACAAGGAATCTCCTAATGCTGGCTATGTGCTGCTTATGTTTTATCACCTTTATGAGGGCAAGGCATGTTTTTTATTTTCATGTGGCTATGTCCTACTATATTTGTGGTGATGTAGATCCATATATCCCCTGCATTTTCTAAATGTTTTTGTTGATGTTTTTCAGAGTCGTGAGGAGTTTGAGGGTGAACTAATTGAGCGATTTGGCTCACTTGTCAAGATGCCATTACTGAAATCTGATAGGTATTGCCTTCTATCTTATAAAATGCTTTGTTTGGATAAGGTTAACAGCATCGTATGGAACCCAATTTAGTATCCACTAGAGTAGCTTCATTGCAACCAACTTGGAGAGTGTTCTCGTTATGTATTATGGACTTGATTTTGTATTATGCTTTTGGTTATGAATATTGAAATATGAAAATCAAGTAGGTGCCAGTTAGGCTGTCACACAGATATATTTTTGTTGTTTTAACATGCTAGTATGCTTTTGCTAGGACACTTTGTTCTTCCAATTTAAACAAGGATATTCTTTGTCTTAAAAAGAAAAGCATAAGAGAATGTCATATACTTCATCATATCTGTTCTCTTGGTCTAGCCATGCAGCTGTGGTAATGTTTTGGTCTCATTTTGCATATGCAGGAAACCCCTGCCTGATCCTGTGAAGTCTATTATAGAGGAGGGAATAAGCCTGTACAAGCTTCACACTAACAGACATGGAAGGTGCGATTATGACATTGATATTCTAGTCTTATCATTGTTATTTATTAATTTGTTACTGTCATTCTTAAAGCAAAGGTAGAACACCATAGAAACTTCGCCGACTTTATCATAAACCTTGATTTCGCTACGCTCAATAAGAACCCGGAATAGCAGAAATAGGTTCGTGTTCCAGCTATAGCGGGAACCCCGGAATCTAGAGCTACTTGGCGTTCCAACCCAGTTCCAACAATGCACTTTTCGGGGAAGGATGTAGGATTGTCTTTTGAATCAAATACAATGATTAATATTAGGAATATTTGCATCTTATAGATCATCCTGCCATTGTTGTCTGCATTAATTTTTTCATCAATGGGTAAAATGGAAGTTAAAATGCAGTTTTTATTAGGTAAATGATGTAAAGAAATTTAGGTGTTCCATGTTGTTCGACATATGTATGAATTTGTTTGGGTCCTCCTTAATACATCTGCAATTTGTGTTTAGAAATTAAAGTTGCATCTTAGACACTTTATGTAGCCAAACAAGTTGCTCTAGTTCAAATGTGTCTATCACTGAGTTTAGAGTATCTTTCTCTATAAATAACTTGATTTTTCTAAAATTTTATATTTGTGTATATGTATAATTTATTTATCATATATCTATCAACACATCTATTGGTGGAACTCAAGTCTTATTATAATATTTTTGTAAAATATGACAACTTGTTGCTCTATAATGAGGTGATCAAACTTCCTAAAAGCCCAGTCATGCATTAGTCCAAGGCATTTATTCAAGAAACGAGAGTCCAAACAAAAAACCATAAACAGGACTGGACTTTTTGGCTTTGTTTCATTTTAGCGAAGTTCATGTTTGTAAGATTTTTTCTTTTGTCAAAAAATCCTCATGCACCATTTAAGTTGCACAAAAAAATAAATAATTAAATAAAAGAGTTGAAGTTGCTGACGTTAACAATAACTCTAGTGATGGAATGACACTCTTGTTTCTCTGTCTTATTTCCCCTGTTTTCCTTGCTTGGAATTTGAACAGAATAGATCTGTAAATGCCTTCTTGTAGCATTTTTTGTTTGGCCTCCGCACTATAATGCTATTTCTTATTAAGTGGACATGCTAAACGTTTGCCGGTAATTTGTAATCAGATTGGAGTCTACTAAGGGATCCTATGCAATGGAATGGGCTAAGTGGGAGAAACAATTGAGGGAGGTCTTATTTGGCAATGCTGAATATCTTAATTCTGTTCAGGTCAGTATCCATTTGTTCTTCTGCTTTTTGATTTCTGATTCCCTTATGTCCATCTTCATATAATTTGTACCATATTGCATAGAGTTCCATTTGTTTATATTGACAAGAAACAAGATAATCACAAGATATCTCAATTGGAAACTAGTAGATGAAATTGCCAATTTCTTAGATTACTAAATGAATGTTCCTTCATCTTAATGTCCCAGGTTCCATTTGAGTTTGCTGTCAAGGATGTGTTGGAACAACTGACAAAAATTGCAAAAGGTGGCTACCAAACGCCAGATACTGGAAAGAGGAAGTTTGGATCTATTGTTTATGCGGCTGTCAGCCTGCCAGTTATCGAAATCAAAGGTCTCCTTGATAATGTGAGTGAAGAGTTGCATCTATTCCTTCTACTCTTTACCTGTGATATTACTCATAGAACCTGTTCTCATTTTCTTTACTTATATATCAAACCTAATTGGTCCAATTTACTTCATTTATGCATGCCTAACCTAATTAAACAACTTTCTTCTATCAAATTCTCTGGTAACTGTGAATTTTACCTTCCCAGGCAGTGTGGAAGTCCTGACCTGCATGGCTCTGTTAACAGTTGAATGGTTTTTGTTTGGGCTTTTTGCACTACATTGGTCACATTTTAGACCTGCAATTTGGGTGTGGATGCCACTGAACATATATGACATCCAGACCTAGAGAACAAAGACATTTTCATAGTCCTCAGAAATCTTTTGAATTCTATAATAACCTGCACCGATAAAGTAAATACTTACCCTATACAGACTTTTTGGAGTGAGGTCTGTACTTTGACATTGGAAGACTAGTCTGAGCCAAAGGCCTTGGCAGGACTTTATTTTATTTTTTTATTTTTTTTGGTTTTTGGACGTGCAGGGGGGGGGGGGGGGGGGGGGGGGGTTGGGGTGTGGTTGGGTTGGTAAATTTTGGCAGGATAGTTACTTGACTACCTTGTTGTGAAATTAGTGTGATAGAGCATCATGATTTGGATGTGATGCCATTTCTGTTGCGCATGTGATGAATGGATTCATCTGCCAAAATATGGGTCCGGAATGATTTGAGAAAATAATTTCAATTTTCTAATCACAGTCAAGATCAGCATAAAATTTGATGTCAAGTTAAATTTTAAGCATTTTACTTTTATTAAACTAATTGAGACTTTCCCTGGAAAAAAAAAAAAAAACTTTTGTCTGTTGCTTTGGAAATATTCTTTGTCAACTTGCTTCTAGAAATTTGTTATCTTTCCCTCTCCTGATTCTGTTTTTGCTTTGAAGCTGTATTTTGTTATTAATTAATCCTTATGGTTTGTTTGCTTTCTTCTTAATACTTATGAGAATTCTTGGTATAGTATTCTCCTGTCATGAAAAGAAATGATGATTTCCAATTCCAACAGTTGATTCTTTCCATATGTTTTCACAGTTGGCCGAAAAACATCCGAAAGCTGAAGCTTTTCTAAAAGACAAGCACTTGGAGAACAGCCTGGCTAGGGCTCATGTTACTCTTGCACACAAGAGAAGTCATGGTGTTACAGCTGTTGCTAATTATGGCATCTTCCTCCATAAGAAGGTCCCTGTGGATTTGACCGCATTGCTTTTCACAGATCAAGTGGCTGCATTTGAAGCTTGCCTTGGTTCAGTTGATGGTGAAAGGATTGTCTCAGAGAACCAGTGGCCTCATGTCACCTTATGGACAGGAGAGGGGGTTGCAGCCAAGGAAGCCAATGCATTACCGG